>NC_091977.1:67711770-68035520 GCF_044704955.1 Pristiophorus japonicus | reverse complement strand
ACACAGGCACAGGCTCAGACACAGACACAGACACTGACACTGACACAGACACTGACACTGACACAGGCACAGACACTGACACTGACACTGACACTGACACAGGCACAGACACTGACACTGACACTGACACTGACACAGGCACAGACACTGACACTGACACAGGCACAGGCACAGACACTGACACTGACACTGACACTGACACAGGCACAGACACTGACACTGACACTGACACAGGCACAGACACTGACACAGGCACAGGCTCAGACACAGACACTGACACAGACACTGACACTGACACTGACACAGGCACAGACACTGACACGGGCACAGGCACAGACACTGACACTGACACAGGCACAGCCACAGACACTGACACTGACACTGACACTGACACAGGCACTGACACTGACACTGACACTGACACTGACACAGGCACAGGCACAGACACTGACACTGACACAGGCACAGGCACAGACACTGACACTGACACTGACACTGGCACAGACACTGACACTGACACTGACACAGACACTGACACAGGCACAGACACTGACACAGGCACAGGCACAGACACTGACACTGACACAGGCACTGACACAGGCACAGGCACAGACACTGACACTGACACTGACACAGGCACAGACACTGACACTGACACTGGCACAGGCACAGACACTGGCACAGGCACAGGCACAGATACTGACACTGGCACAGGCACAGGCACTGACACAGGCACAGGCACAGACACTGACACTGACACTGGCACAGGCACTGACACTGACACAGACACAGACACTGACACAGACACTGACACTGACACTGGCACAGACACTGACACTGGCACAGGCACAGGCAAAGACACTGACACTGACACTGGCACTGGCACAGGCACAGACACTGACACTGACACAGACACAGACACAGACACTGACACTGACACTGGCACAGACACTGACACAGGCACAGGCACAGACACTGACACAGGCACAGACACTGATACTGGCACAGACACTGACACTGACACAGGCACAGACACAGAGACTGACACTGACACAGGCACAGACACAGACACTGACACTGGCACAGACACTGACACAGGCACAGGCACAGACACTGACACAGGCACAGACACTGACACTGGCACAGACACTGACACTGACACAGGCACAGACACAGACACTGACACTGACACAGGCACAGGCACTGGCACAGGCACAGGCACAGACACTGACACTGACACAGGCACAGGCACAGACACTGACACTGGCACAGACACTGACACTGGCACAGGCACAGACACTGACACTGACACAGGCACAGACACAGACACTGACACTGACACAGGCACAGACACTGGCACAGGCACAGGCACAGGCACAGACACTGACACTGACACTGACACTGACACAGGCACAGACACTGACACTGGCACAGACACTGACACTGACACAGGCACAGACACAGACACTGACACTGGCACAGGCACAGACACTGACACAGACACAGGCACAGGCACAGACACTGACACTGGCACAGACACTGACACTGGCACAGGCACAGACACTGACACTGACACAGGCACAGACACAGACACTGACACTGACACAGGCACAGACACTGGCACAGGCACAGGCACAGGCACAGACACTGACACTGACACTGACACTGACACAGGCACAGACACTGACACAGGCACAGACACTGACACAGGCACAGGCACAGACACTGACACTGACACTGACACAGGCACAGACACTGACACTGACACTGACACAGGCACAGACACTGACACAGGCACAGACACTGACACTGACACTGACACTGACACAGGCACAGACACTGACACTGACACAGGCACAGACACTGACACTGACACTGACACTGACACTGACACAGGCACAGACACTGACACTGACACAGGCACAGGCACAGACACTGACACTGACACTGACACAGGCACAGACACTGACACTGACACAGGCACAGACACTGACACTGACACAGGCACAGGCTCAGACACAGACACTGACACAGACACTGACACTGACACTGACACAGGCACAGACACAGACACTGACACTGACACTGACACTGACACAGGCACAGACACTGACACTGACACTGACACAGGCACAGGCACTGACACTGACACTGACACTGACACTGACACAGGCACAGACACTGACACTGACACAGGCACAGGCACAGACACAGACACTGACACTGACACTGACACAGGCACAGACACTGACACTGACACTGACACAGGCACAGACACTGACACAGGCACAGGCTCAGACACAGACACTGACACAGACACTGACACTGACACTGACACAGGCACTGACACTGACACTGACACAGGCACAGACACTGACACTGACACTGACACAGACACTGACACTGACACAGGCACAGGCACAGACACTGACACTGACACTGACACAAGCACAGACACTGACACTGACACTGACACAGGCACAGACACTGACACAGGCACAGGCTCAGCCACAGACACAGACACTGACACTGACACTGACACAGGCACAGACACTGACACTGACACTGACACAGGCACAGACACTGACACTGACACAGGCACAGACACTGACACTGACACTGACACAGGCACAGACACTGACACTGACACAGACACTGACACTGACACAGGCACAGACACTGACACAGGCACAGGCACTGACACTGACACTGACACTGACACTGACACAGGCACAGACACTGACACTGACACTGACACAGGCACAGGCACAGACACTGACACTGACACAGGCACAGGCACAGACACTGACACTGACACAGGCACAGGCACTGACACTGACACTGACACAGGCACAGACACTGACACTGACACAGGCACAGGCACAGACACTGACACTGACACAGGCACAGACACTGACACTGACACAGACACTGACACTGACACAGGCACAGACACTGACACTGACACAGGCACAGACACAGGCACAGACACTGACACTGACACTGACACAGGCACAGACACTGGCACAGGCACAGACACAGGCACAGAGACTGACACAGGCACAGACACAGACACAGACACTGACACTGACACTGACACAGGCACAGACACTGGCACAGGCACAGACACTGACACTGACACTGACACAGGCACAGGCACAGACACAGACACTGACACTGACACTGACACTGACACAGACACTGACACAGGCACAGGCACTGACACTGACACTGACACTGACACAGGCACAGACACTGACACTGACACAGGCACTGACACTGACACAGACACTGACACTGACACTGACACAGGCACTGACACTGACACTGACACAGGCACAGACACTGACACTGACACAGGCACAGGCACAGACACTGACACTGACACAGGCACAGACACTGACACTGACACTGACACAGACACTGACACTGACACAGGCACAGACACTGACACTGACACAGGCACAGACACAGGCACAGACACTGACACTGACACTGACACTGACACAGGCACAGACACTGGCACAGGCACAGACACAGGCACAGACACTGACACTGACACTGACACTGACACAGGCACAGGCACAGACACTGACACAGGTACAGGCACAGACACTGACACTGACACTGACACAGACACTGACACTGACACAGGCACAGACACTGACACTGACACTGACACGGGCACAGGCACAGACACTGACACTGACACAGGCACAGGCACAGACACTGACACTGACACTGACACTGACACAGGCACAGGCACAGACACTGACACTGACACTGGCACAGACACTGACACAGACACTGACACTGGCACAGGCACTGACACTGACACAGACACAGACACTGACACTGACACTGGCACAGACACTGACACAGGCACAGGCACAGACACTGACACAGGCACAGACACTGACACTGGCACAGACACTGACACTGACACAGGCACAGGCACAGACACTGACACAGGCACAGGCTCAGACACAGACACTGGCACAGACACAGACACTGACACTGACACAGGCACAGGCACAGACACTGACACAGGCACAGGCACAGACACTGACACAGGCACAGGCTCAGACACAGACACTGGCACAGACACAGACACTGACACTGACACAGGCACAGGCACAGACACTGACACTGACACAGGCACAGACACAGACACAGACACTGACACTGACACAGGCACAGACACTGACACTGACACTGACACGGGCACAGGCACAGACACTGACACTGACACAGGCACAGGCACAGACACTGACACTGACACTGACACTGACACAGGCACAGGCACAGGCAATGACACTGACACTGACACTGACACTGGCACAGGCACAGACACAGACACTGACACTGGCACAGACACTGACACTGGCACAGGCACAGACACTGACACTGGCACAGACACTGACACTGACACAGGCACAGGCACAGACACTGACACAGGCACAGGCTCAGACACAGACACTGGCACAGACACAGACACTGACACTGACACAGGCACAGGCACAGACACTGACACTGGCACAGACACTGACACTGGCACAGGCACAGACACTGACACTGACACAGGCACAGACACAGACACTGACACTGACACAGGCACAGACACTGGCATAGGCACAGGCCCAGGCACAGACACTGACACTGACACTGACACAGGCACAGACACTGACACTGACACTGACACTGACACAGGCACAGACACTGACACTGACACAGGCACAGGCACAGACACTGACACTGACACTGACACAGGCACAGACACTGACACTGACACTGACACTGACACTGACACTGACACAGGCACAGACACTGACACAGGCACAGGCTCAGACACAGACACAGACACTGACACTGACACAGACACTGACACTGACACAGGCACAGACACTGACACTGACACTGACACTGACACAGGCACAGACACTGACACTGACACTGACACTGACACAGGCACAGACACTGACACTGACACAGGCACAGGCACAGACACTGACACTGACACTGACACTGACACTGACACAGGCACAGACACTGACACTGACACTGACACAGGCACAGACACTGACACAGGCACAGGCTCAGACACATACACTGACACAGACACTGACACTGACACTGACACAGGCACAGACACTGACACGGGCACAGGCACAGACACTGACACTGACACAGGCACAGCTACAGACACTGACACTGACACTGACACTGACACAGGCACTGACACTGACACTGACACTGACACTGACACAGGCACAGGCACAGACACTGACACTGACACAGGCACAGGCACAGACACTGACACTGACACTGACACTGGCACAGACACTGACACTGACACTGACACTGACACAGACACTGACACAGGCACAGACACTGACACAGGCACAGGCACAGACACTGACACTGACACAGGCACTGACACAGGCACAGGCACAGACACTGACACTGACACAGGCACAGACACTGACACTGACACTGGCACAGGCACAGACACTGGCACAGGCACAGGCACAGATACTGACACTGGCACAGGCACAGGCACTGACACAGGCACAGGCACAGACACTGACACTGACACTGGCACAGACACTGACACTGACACTGACACAGGCACTGACACTGACACAGACACAGACACTGACACAGACACTGACACTGACACTGGCACAGACACTGACACAGACACTGACACTGACACTGGCACAGGCACAGACACTGGCACAGGCACAGGCAAAGACACTGACACTGACACTGGCACTGGCACAGGCACAGACACTGACACTGACACAGACACAGACACAGACACTGACACTGACACTGGCACAGACACTGACACAGGCACAGGCACAGACACTGACACAGGCACAGGCACTGATACTGGCACAGACACTGACACTGACACAGGCACAGACACAGAGACTGACACTGACACAGGCACAGACACAGACACTGACACTGGCACAGACACTGACACAGGCACAGGCACAGACACTGACACAGGCACAGACACTGACACTGGCACAGACACTGACACTGACACAGGCACAGACACAGACACTGACACTGACACAGGCACAGGCACTGGCACAGGCACAGGCACAGACACTGACACTGACACAGGCACAGGCACAGACACTGACACTGGCACAGACACTGACACTGACACTGGCACAGGCACAGACACTGACACTGACACAGGCACAGACACAGACACTGACACTGACACAGGCACAGACACTGGCACAGGCACAGGCACAGGCACAGACACTGACACTGACACTGACACTGACACAGGCACAGACACTGACACTGGCACAGACACTGACACTGACACAGGCACAGACACAGACACTGACACTGGCACAGGCACAGACACTGACACAGACACAGGCACAGGCACAGACACTGACACTGGCACAGACACTGACACTGGCACAGGCACAGACACTGACACTGACACAGGCACAGACACAGACACTGACACTGACACAGGCACAGACACTGGCACAGGCACAGGCACAGGCACAGACACTGACACTGACACTGACACTGACACAGGCACAGACACTGACACAGGCACAGACACTGACACAGGCACAGGCACAGACACTGACACTGACACTGACACAGGCACAGACACTGACACTGACACTGACACAGGCACAGACACTGACACAGGCACAGACACTGACACTGACACTGACACTGACACAGGCACAGACACTGACACTGACACAGGCACAGACACTGACACTGACACTGACACTGACACTGACACAGGCACAGACACTGACACTGACACAGGCACAGGCACAGACACTGACACTGACACTGACACAGGCACAGACACTGACACTGACACAGGCACAGACACTGACACTGACACAGGCACAGGCTCAGACACAGACACTGACACAGACACTGACACTGACACAGGCACAGACACAGACACTGACACTGACACTGACACTGACACAGGCACAGACACTGACACTGACACTGACACAGGCACAGGCACTGACACTGACACTGACACTGACACTGACACAGGCACAGACACTGACACTGACACAGGCACAGGCACAGACACAGACACTGACACTGACACTGACACAGGCACAGACACTGACACTGACACTGACACAGGCACAGACACTGACACAGGCACAGGCTCAGACACAGACACTGACACAGAGACACTGACACTGACACTGACACAAGCACAGACACTGACACTGACACTGACACAGGCACAGACACTGACACAGGCACAGGCTCAGCCACAGACACAGACACTGACACTGACACTGACACAGGCACAGACACTGACACTGACACTGACACAGGCACAGACACTGACACTGACACAGGCACAGGCACAGACACTGACACTGACACTGACACAGGCACAGACACTGACACTGACACAGACACTGACACTGACACAGGCACAGACACTGACACAGGCACAGGCACTGACACTGACACTGACACTGACACTGACACAGGCACAGACACTGACACTGACACTGACACAGGCACAGGCACAGACACTGACACTGACACAGGCACAGGCACAGACACTGACACTGACACAGGCACAGGCACAGACACTGACACTGACACTGACACGCACAGGCACAGACACTGACACTGACACTGACACAGGCACAGACACTGACACTGACACTGACACAGGCACAGGCACTGACACTGACACTGACACAGGCACAGACACTGACACTGACACTGACACAGGCACAGGCACAGACACTGACACTGACACTGACACAGGCACAGACACTGACACTGACACTGACACAGGCACAGGCACAGACACTGACACTGACACTGACACAGGCACAGACACTGACACAGACACTGACACTGACACTGACACTGACACAGGCACAGACACTGACACTGACACAGGCACAGGCACTGACACTGACACTGACACTGACACAGGCGCAGACACTGACACTGACACTGACACTGACACAGGCACAGACACTGACACTGACACTGACACAGGCACAGGCACAGACACTGATACTGACACAGGCACAGGCACAGACACTGACACTGACACAGGCACAGGCACTGACACTGGCACTGACACTGACACAGGCACAGACACTGACACTGACACTGACACAGGCACAGACACTGACACTGACACTGACACAGGCACAGACACTGACACTGACACTGACACAGGCACAGGCACTGACACTGACACTGACACTGACACAGGCACAGACACTGACACTGACACAGGCACAGGCACAGACACTGACACTGACACTGACACAGGCACAGACACTGACACTGACACTGACACTGACACTGACACAGGCACAGACACAGGCACAGGCACTGACACTGACACTGACACAGGCACAGACACTGACACTGACACTGACACTGACACAGGCACAGACACTGACACTGACACTGACACAGGCACAGGCACAGACACTGACACTGGCACAGGCACAGGCACTGACACTGACACAGGCACAGACACTGACACTGACACTGACACAGGCACAGACACTGACACTGACACTGACACAGGCACAGGCACAGACACTGACACTGACACAGGCACAGGCACAGACCGTGACACAGACATTGACACTGACACAGGCACAGACACTGACACGGCACAGACACTGACACTGACACGGGCACAGGCACAGACACTGACACTGACACTGACACTGACACAGGCACAGACACTGACACTGACACAGACACTGACACAGGCACAGACACTGACACTGACACTGACACTGACACAGGCACAGACACTGACACTGACACAGGCACAGGCACTGACACTGACACTGACACTGACACTGACACTGACACAGGCACTGACACTGACACTGACACTGACACAGGCACAGACACTGACACTGACACTGACACTGACACTGACACAGGCACATACACTGACACAGGCACAGGCACAGACACTGACACTGACACTGACACAGGCACAGACACTGACACTGACACTGACACAGGCACAGGCACAGACACTGACACTGACACTGACACAGGCACAGACACTGACACTGACACAGGCACAGGCACAGACACAGACACTGACACAGACACTGACACTGACACAGACACAGGCACAGGCACAGACACTGACACTGACACTGACACAGGCACAGACACTGACACTGACACTGACACAGGCACAGGCACAGACACTGACACTGACACTGACACAGGCACAGACACTGACACTGACACTGACACAGGCACAGGCACAGACACTGACACTGACACTGACACAGGCACAGACACTGACACTGACACAGGCACAGGCACAGACACAGATACTGACACAGACACTGACACTGACACAGACACAGGCACAGACACAGACACTGACACTGACACAGGCACAGACACAGACACTGAGACTGACACAGGCACAGACACAGACACTGACACTGACACAGGCACAGACACAGACACTGACACAGACACAGACACAGACACTGACACTGACACTGACACAGGCACAGACACTGACACAGGCACAGGCACAGACACTGACACTGACACTGACACAGGCACAGGCACAGACACAGACACAGACACAGACACTGACACTGACACTGACACTGACACAGGCACAGACACTGACACTGACACTGACACAGGCACAGACACAGACACTGAGACTGACACAGGCACAGACACAGACACTGACACTGACACAGGCACAGACACAGACACTGACACAGACACAGACACAGACACTGACACTGACACTGACACAGGCACAGACACTGACACAGGCACAGGCACAGACACTGACACTGACACTGACACAGGCACAGGCACAGACACAGACACAGACACAGACACTGACACTGACACTGACACTGACACAGGCACAGACACTGACACTGACACTGACACAGGCACAGACACTGACACTGACACAGGCACAGACACAGACACTGACACAGACACAGACACAGACACTGACACTGACACTGACACAGGCACAGACACTGACACAGGCACAGGCACAGACACTGACACTGACACTGACACAGGCACAGGCACAGACACAGACACAGACACAGACACTGACACTGACACTGACACTGACACAGGCACAGACACTGACACTGACACTGACACAGGCACAGACACTGACACTGACACTGACACTGACACAGGCACAGACACTGACACAGGCACAGGCACAGACACTGACACTGACACTGACACTGACACAGGCACAGACACTGACACTGACACTGACACAGGCACAGACACTGACACTGACACTGGCACAGGCACAGACACTGGCACTGGCACAGGCACAGACACTGACACTGGCACAGGCACAGGCACTGACACAGGCACAGGCACAGACACTGACACTGACACTGGCACAGACACTGACACTGACACAGACACTGACACTGGCACAGGCACTGACACTGACACAGACACAGACACTGACACTGACACTGGCACAGGCACTGACACTGACACAGACACAGACACTGACACAGACACTGATACTGACACTGGCACAGACACTGACACTGACACAGACACTGACACTGACACTGGCACAGGCACAGACACTGGCACAGGCACAGGCAAAGACACTGACACTGACACTGACACTGACACTGGCACAGGCACAGGCACAGACACTGACACTGGCACAGACACTGACTCTGGCACAGGCACAGACACTGACACAGACACAGACACAGACACTGACACTGACACTGGCACAGACACTGACACAGGCACAGACACTGACACTGACACAGGCACAGACACTGACACTGGCACAGACACTGACACTGACACAGGCACAGACACAGACACTGACACTGACACAGGCACAGACACTGGCACAGGCACAGGCACAGACACTGACACTGACACAGGCACAGGCACAGACACTGACACTGGCACAGACACTGACACTGGCACAGGCACAGACACTGACACTGACACAGGCACAGACACAGACACTGACACTGACACAGGCACAGGCACAGGCACTGACACTGGCACAGACACTGACACTGGCACAGGCACAGACACTGACACAGACACAGACACAGGCACAGACACTGGCACAGGCACAGGCACAGACACTGACACTGACACAGGCACAGACACTGACACTGGCACAGACACTGACACTGGCACAGGCACAGACACTGACACAGACACAGGCACAGGCACAGACACTGGCACAGGCACAGGCACTGACACTGACACAGACACAGGCACAGGCACAGACACTGGCACAGGCACAGGCACAGACACTGACACTGACACAGGCACAGGCACAGACACTGACACTGGCACAGGCACAGACACTGACACAGACACTGACACTGACACAGGCACAGACACTGACACTGACACGGGCACAGGCACAGACACTGACACTGACACTGACACTGACACAGGCACAGACACTGACACTGACACAGACACTGACACAGGCACAGACACTGACACGGGCACAGGCACAGACACTGACACTGACACTGACACTGACACAGGCACAGACACTGACACTGACACTGACACTGACACAGGCACAGACACTGACACTGACACAGGCACAGGCACTGACACTGACACTGACACTGACACAGGCACTGACACTGACACTGACACTGACACAGGCACAGACACTGACACTGACACTGACACAGACACTGACACTGACACAGGCACATACACTGACACAGGCACAGGCACAGACACTGACACTGACACTGACACAGGCACAGACACTGACACTGACACTGACACAGGCACAGGCACAGACACTGACACTGACACAGGCACAGACACTGACACTGACACAGGCACAGGCACAGACACAGACACTGACACAGACACTGACACTGACACAGACACAGGCACATACACAGACACTGACACTGACACAGGCACAGACACAGACACTGAGACTGACACAGGCACAGACACAGACACTGACACTGACACAGGCACAGGCACAGACACAGACACTGAGACTGACACAGGCACAGACACAGACACAGACACAGACACTGACACAGACACAGACACTGACACTGACACTGACACAGGCACAGACACTGACACAGGCACAGGCACAGACACTGACACTGACACTGACACAGGCACAGGCACAGACACAGACACAGACACAGACACAGACACTGACACTGACACTGACACAGGCACAGACACTGACACTGACACTGACACAGGCACAGACACTGACACTGACACAGACACTGACACTGACACTGACACAGGCACAGACACTGACACAGGCACAGGCACAGACACTGACACTGACACTGACACAGGCACAGGCACAGACACAGACACAGACACAGACACTGACACTGACACTGACACTGACACAGGCACAGACACTGACACTGACACTGACACAGGCACAGACACTGACACTGACACAGACACTGACACTGACACTGACACAGGCACAGACACTGACACAGGCACAGGCACAGACACTGACACTGACACTGACACAGGCACAGACACTGACACTGACACAGGCACAGACACTGACACTGACACTGGCACAGGCACAGACACTGGCACTGGCACAGGCACAGACACTGACACTGGCACAGGCACAGGCACTGACACAGGCACAGGCACAGACACTGACACTAACACTGGCACAGACACTGACACTGACACAGACACTGACACTGGCACAGGCACTGACACTGACACAGACACAGACACTGACACTGACACTGGCACAGGCACTGACACTGACACAGACACAGATACTGACACAGACACTGACACTGACACTGGCACAGACACTGACACTGACACAGACACTGACACTGACACTGGCACAGGCACAGACACTGGCACAGGCACAGGCAAAGACACTGACACTGACACTGACACTGGCACAGGCACAGGCACAGACACTGACACTGGCACAGACACTGACTCTGGCACAGGCACAGACACTGACACAGACACAGACACAGACACTGACACTGGCACAGACACTGACACAGGCACAGACACTGACACTGACACAGGCACAGACACTGACACTGGCACAGACACTGACACTGACACAGGCACAGACACAGACACTGACACTGACACAGGCACATACTCTGGCACAGGCACAGGCACAGACACTGACACTGACACTGACACAGGCACAGGCACAGACACTGACACTGGCACAGACACTGACACTGGCACAGGCACAGACACTGACACTGACACAGGCACAGACACAGACACTGACACTGACACAGGCACAGGCACAGACACTGACACTGGCACAGACACTGACACTGGCACAGGCACAGACACTGACACAGACACAGACACAGGCACAGACACTGGCACAGGCACAGGCACAGACACTGACACTGACACAGGCACAGACACTGACACTGGCACAGACACTGACACTGGCACAGGCACAGACACTGACACAGACACAGGCACAGGCACAGACACTGGCACAGGCACAGGCACAGACACTGACACTGACACAGACACAGGCACAGGCACAGACACTGGCACAGGCACAGGCACAGACACTGACACTGACACAGACACAGGCACAGGCACAGACACTGGCACAGGCACAGGCACAGACACTGACACTGACACAGGCACAGGCACAGACACTGACACTGGCACAGGCACAGACACTGACACTGACACAGGCACAGGCACAGACACTGACACTGGCACAGGCACAGACACTGACACAGACACAGACACTGACACAGACACAGACACTGACACAGGCACATGCACAGACACTGACACTGACACAGACACTGGCACAGGCACAGACACAGACACTGACACAGGCACAGGCACAGAAACTGACACAGACACAGACACTGGCACAGGCACAGACACAGACACAGGCACAGGCACAGATACAGACACAGGCACAGACACCGACACAGGCACAGGCACAGACACTGACGCAGACACAGACACAGACACAGAAACAGGCACAGGCACAGGCACAGACACAGACACAGACACTGACACAGACACAGACACTGACACTGACACTGACACTGGCACAGGCACAGACACTGACACAGGCACAGGCACAGACACTGACACTGACACAGGCACAGACACTGTCACTGACACAGACACTGACACTGACACAGGCACAGACACAGACACTGACACTGACACAGGCACAGACACTGGCACAGGCACAGGTACAGACACTGACACTGACACAGGCACAGGCACAGACACTGACACTGGCACAGACACTGACACTGACACAGGCACAGACACTGACACTGACACAGGCACAGACACTGGCACAGGCACAGGCACAGACACTGACACTGACACAGGCACAGGCACAGACACTGACACTGGCACAGACACTGACACTGGCACAGGCACTGACACAGACACAGACACAGGCACAGACACTGGCACAGGCACAGGCACAGACACTGACACTGACACAGACACAGGCACAGGCACAGACACTGGCACAGGCACAGACACTGACACTGACACAGACACAGGCACAGACACTGGCACAGGCACAGGCACAGACACTGACACTGACACAGACACAGACACAGGCACAGACACTGGCACAGGCACAGACACTGGCACAGGCACAGGCACAGACACTGACACTGACACAGGCACAGGCACAGACACTGACACTGACACAGGCACAGACACTGACACAGACACAGACACAGACACTGACACTGGCACAGGCACAGACACTGACACAGACACAGACACTGACACTGACACAGACACAGGCACAGGCACAGACACTGACACTGACACAGACACAGACACTGGCACAGGCACAGACACAGACACAGACACAGGCACAGGCACAGACACAGACACAGACACAGACACAGGCACAGACACAGACACAGGCACAGACACTGACACTGACACAGGCACAGGCACAGATACAGACACAGGCACAGACACCGACACAGGCACAGGCACAGGCACAGACACTGACACAGACACAGACACAAACACAGGCACAGGCACAGACACAGACACTGACACTGACACTGACACAGGCACAGACACAGGCACAGACACTGACACTGACACTGACACAGACACAGACACAGACACAGGCACAGACACAGGCACAGGCACAGACACTGACACTGACACAGGCACAGGCACAGACACTGACACAGACACAGACACTGGCACAGGCACAGACACAGTACACAGACACAGGCACAGACACTGACACAGGCACAGGCACAGACACTGACACTGACACTGACACAGGCACAGGCACAGACACAGACACAGACACAGACACAGACACTGACACTGACACAGGCACAGACACTGACACTGACACTGACACTGACACAGGCACAGACACTGACACTGACACTGACACAGACACTGACACTGACACTGACACAGGCACAGACACTGACACAGGCACAGGCACAGACACTGACACTGACACTGACACAGGCACAGGCACAGACACAGACACAGACACAGACACTGACACTGACACTGACACTGACACAGGCACAGACACTGACACTGACACTGACACAGGCACAGACACTGACACTGACACAGACACTGACACTGACACTGACACAGGCACAGACACTGACACAGGCACAGGCACAGACACTGACACTGACACTGACACAGGCACAGACACTGACACTGACACAGGCACAGACACTGACACTGACACTGGCACAGGCACAGACACTGGCACTGGCACAGGCACAGACACTGACACTGGCACAGGCACAGGCACTGACACAGGCACAGGCACAGACACTGACACTAACACTGGCACAGACACTGACACTGACACAGACACTGACACTGGCACAGGCACTGACACTGACACAGACACAGACACTGACACTGACACTGGCACAGGCACTGACACTGACACAGACACAGACACTGACACAGACACTGACACTGACACTGGCACAGACACTGACACTGACACAGACACTGACACTGACACTGGCACAGGCACAGACACTGGCACAGGCACAGGCAAAGACACTGACACTGACACTGACACTGGCACAGGCACAGGCACAGACACTGACACTGGCACAGACACTGACTCTGGCACAGGCACAGACACTGACACAGACACAGACACTGACACTGGCACAGACACTGACACAGGCACAGACACTGACACTGACACAGGCACAGACACTGACACTGGCACAGACACTGACACTGACACAGGCACAGACACAGACACTGACACTGACACAGGCACATACTCTGGCACAGGCACAGGCACAGACACTGACACTGACACAGGCACAGGCACAGACACTGACACTGGCACAGACACTGACACTGGCACAGGCACAGACACTGACACTGACACAGGCACAGACACAGACACTGACACTGACACAGGCACAGGCACAGACACTGACACTGGCACAGACACTGACACTGGCACAGGCACAGACACTGACACAGACACAGACACAGGCACAGACACTGGCACAGGCACAGGCACAGACACTGACACTGACACAGGCACAGACACTGACACTGGCACAGACACTGACACTGGCACAGGCACAGACACTGACACAGACACAGGCACAGGCACAGACACTGGCACAGGCACAGGCACAGACACTGACACTGACACAGACACAGGCACAGGCACAGACACTGGCACAGGCACAGGCACAGACACTGACACTGACACTGACACAGGCACAGGCACAGACACTGACACTGGCACAGGCACAGACACTGACACTGACACAGGCACAGGCACAGACACTGACACTGGCACAGGCACAGACACTGACACAGACACAGACACTGACACAGACACAGACACTGACACAGGCACATGCACAGACACTGACACTGACACAGACACTGGCACAGGCACAGACACAGACACTGACACAGGCACAGGCACAGACACTGACACAGACACAGACACTGGCACAGGCACAGACACAGACACAGGCACAGGCACAGATACAGACACAGGCACAGACACCGACACAGGCACAGGCACAGACACTGACGCAGACACAGACACAGACACAGAAACAGGCACAGGCACAGGCACAGACACAGACACAGACACTGACACTGACACAGACACAGACACTGACACTGACACTGACACTGGCACAGGCACAGACACTGACACAGGCACAGGCACAGACACTGACACTGACACAGGCACAGACACTGACACTGACACAGACACTGACACAGGCACAGACACAGACACTGACACTGACACAGGCACAGACACTGGCACAGGCACAGGTACAGACACTGACACTGACACAGGCACAGGCACAGACACTGACACTGGCACAGACACTGACACTGACACAGGCACAGACACTGACACTGACACAGGCACAGACACTGGCACAGGCACAGGCACAGACACTGACACTGACACAGGCACAGGCACAGACACTGACACTGGCACAGACACTGACACTGGCACAGGCACTGACACAGACACAGACACAGGCACAGACACTGGCACAGGCACAGGCACAGACACTGACACTGACACAGACACAGGCACAGGCACAGACACTGGCGCAGGCACAGACACTGACACTGACACAGACACAGGCACAGACACTGGCACAGGCACAGGCACAGACACTGACACTGACACAGACACAGACACAGGCACAGACACTGGCACAGGCACAGACACTGGCACAGGCACAGGCACAGACACTGACACTGACACAGGCACAGGCACAGACACTGACACTGGCACAGGCACAGACACTGACACAGACACAGACACAGACACTGACACTGGCACAGGCACAGACACTGACACAGACACAGACACTGACACTGACACAGACACAGGCACAGGCACAGACACTGACACTGACACAGACACAGACACTGGCACAGGCACAGACACAGACACAGACACAGGCACAGGCACAGACACAGACACAGACACAGACACAGGCACAGACACAGACACAGGCACAGACACTGACACTGACACAGGCACAGGCACAGATACAGACACAGGCACAGACACCGACACAGGCACAGGCACAGGCACAGACACTGACACAGACACAGACACAAACACAGGCACAGGCACAGACACAGACACTGACACTGACACTGACACAGGCACAGACACAGGCACAGACACTGACACTGACACTGACACAGACACAGACACAGACACAGGCACAGACACAGGCACAGGCACAGACACTGACACTGACACAGGCACAGGCACAGACACTGACACAGACACAGACACTGGCACAGGCACAGACACAGTACACAGACACAGGCACAGGCACAGATACAGACACAGGCACAGACACCGACACAGGCACAGGCACAGGCACAGACACTGACACAGACACAGACACAAACACAGGCACAGGCACAGACACAGACACTGACACTGACACTGACACAGGCACAGACACAGGCACAGACACTGACACTGACACTGACACAGGCACAGGCACAGACACTGACACAGACACAGACACAGACAGTGGCACAGGCACAGCCACTGGCACAGGCACAGACACAGACACAGACACAGACACAGACACAGACACAGGCACAGACACTGGCACAGGCACAGACACTGGCACAGGCACAGACACAGACACAGACACAGACACAGGCACAGGCACTGGCACAGGCACAGACAAAGACACTGACACTGACACAGACACAGACACAGACACAGACACAGGCACAGGCACAGACACAGACACTGACACTGACACAGACACAGACACAGGCACAGGCACTGACACTGACACTGACACTAACACTGGAACTAGCACTAACACTAGCACTAGCTAACACTAACACTGGCACTAACACCGACACCAGCACCGACACCAGCACAGACACTAACACTAGCACTAGCACTAACAGTAACACTAACACTAACACTAGCACTAAGACTAGCACTAACACTAACACTAGCACTAGCACTAACACTAACACTAGCACTGACACTAACACTAGCACTGACACTAGCACTGGCACTAACACTAACACTAGCACTAGCACTGACACTGACACTGACACTGACACTAACATTAGCACTAACACTAACACTGACACTAGCACTGGCACTAACACTAGCACTAACACTAATACTAGCACTAAAACTAACACTGACACTGACACCAGTACCGACACTAACACTAACACTAGCACTAATACTAGCACTAACACAGACATGAACACTGACACTAGCACTGGAACTAACACTAGCACTAGCACTAGCACTAGCACTAACACTAGCACTAACACTAACACTGACACTAGCACTGGCACTAGCACTGGCACTAACACTAGCACTAACACTGGAACTAACACTAACACTGACACTAGCACTGGCACTAACACTAGCACTAACACTGGCAATAACATTAACACTAGCACTAGCTCTAACACTAACACTAGCTAACACTAGCACTAACACTAATACTAACACTAGCACTAGCACATAAACTAACACTAGCACTAGCACTAACACTAGCACTAACACTAACACTAGCACTTAAACTAACACTAGCACTAGCACTAACACTAGCACTAACACTAGCACTAGCACGAACACTAGCTAACACTAGCACTAACACTAGCACTAGCACTAGCACTAATACTAACACTAGCACTAAAACTAGCACCAACACTAATACTAACACTAACACTAGCACTAACACTAACACTAGCACTGTCATGTATTCAACCAGCATTGTAACCCATGTATAATCTGACCTAAGTTGTACACTGTGAGAACAATGACCACTAGGTGGGAGACACTCCTAACCTGGACCTTCAGGTATAAAAGGGGAAGCTCCACCCACCTTCATCACTTGAGTGCTAAGGAATAAAGGACAGGTCACTGACTGACCTTCTCTCAAGCATGGGCCTCGTGTGCATTTATACTGTATAGTCAGGACGTAACAAGCACTAACACTAATACTAACACGAGCACTAACACTAACACTAGCACTAGCACTGGCACTGACACTGACACCAGCACCGACACTAACACTAGCACTAACACTGATACTGACACTAACACTAACACCAGCACCGACACCGACACCGAAACCGGCACTGACACCAAACCAATGTTCCCTCTTTTATTTTGCTGCGCCGCCTATTCAAATGTTCATGCATGTGCGGTTTTTCTGATTTAAAATTCAGTGCGCAGCCTGCTTGGGACCTCCACAGTGGCTGCACAGCTTATCAAGAACATTGACCAGAACTATAACCAGCACCAAAACCATCCCCGCCATCATCGCATCATTATCTCAGAAAACTGTGCGAAGGTGCACTGCAGAGCTGTAATCAGACAACAAAGTATGCCATGACAAAGAAGAACATATTGGGAGGGGTGACCAAAAAATTGCTCAAAGAGATGAGTCTGAGGAGATCCTTAAAAGAGGAGTGGGACATGGAAAGGATGATGGGCTTAGGGAGGGAATTCCAGAGTGTGGGACACAGCCAGCAATGGTGGGGAGAAGGGAGGGGAATGGACTAAAGGTCAGATGTAGAAGAATGGAGAGTTGTGGGGGCATGTTGAAGAGCTGCAGGATGCTGCAGCGATAGGTAGGGGCAAGGCCATGATTGGATTTAAACATGATAAGAATTATAAATTGGAGGTGTTACGGGACTGGGTCAGTAAAGATAGGGGTGATGGGTGCTGGATGGACAAAGGGCAGCAGAGTTTTGGATGAGCTGAAGTTCACGGAGAGTGTAAAATGAAGGCCTCCCAAAAGAGCATTGGAATAGTCAAGTAAGGAGGTGACAAAGGAATGGATGAGGGTTCAGCAGCAGATGGGTTGAGGTAGGGATGGAGACAGCTGATGTTACAGAGCTGGAAGTAGGCGGTCCTTGTAAAGGAGAGAATATGGGATCAGAAGGTCAGCTCTGGGTCAAATAGGGTGCCGCGCTCACACATAGTCTGGCTCAGTCTGAGACAGTCAAGGGACGGGAATGAAATCTACGGTGAGGATATGGAATGTATGGCGGGGGCCGAAGACAATGGTTTTGGTCATCCACATGTTTAACTGAAGGAAAGTGTGGCTCATCCAGGACTGAATGTGTCTGACAACACAGAGGCAATAGAGGACGAGAGAGAGAGAGAGAGATGGTGGAGAGATAAAGCTGGCTGTCATCATGTAGCAAGCTAATGGCACATCACTGAGTGATGCACCTTAGTCACTGCAGGTCATCATTCACTGAGTCACACACCTTAGTAAAAGGAGTTAAGTTCACCTTTCCCTTTACAATAAAAAAAATTGCTGAGTAATTCTTGGATTAATTATTTCTGGAAAGGTGGGGAGGCTAGAGCCAGAAGCTGAGCTCTGGGTCAAATAGGAAGCCGAGGTTGCGAACAGTCTGGTTTAGTGTGAGACAGTGGCCGGGGACGGGGGATGGAAACAGTGGAACATAAGAACATAGGATCATGACAAGGTCATCCAAGTTAAGTCTAGGTACCTCATGCCAGGTAAATGGACAAAGTATGCATGCCATAAAGTGTATCCTTCCACTCAGACTGCCTTACAGCCCATCAAATGCTTACCATGAACATCCATCCTGTAGCTGGGTGCCCACTGCAATTGCAGATTACCTGAAACCCTTAGCACATTGACACTTTAAAAAGGCTTTGTACAAAGTGGCTGGGGAACGGAGTTTGTGGCCGGGATTGAAGGCAATGGCTTCAATCTTCCCAATGTTTAATTGGAGGAAATTGCAGCTTATCAAATATTGGATGTCGGATAAGCAGTCTGACTATACAATAGCATGGGCAGGGTCGAGAGGGGTGTTGGTGAGGTAGAGCTGGGTATCATCATCCTGCATGTGGAACCTGATGTTGTGGTTTCAGATGATGTCGCTGAGGGGCAGCATGTAGATGAGAAATAGTAGGGGACAAGGATAGATCCTTGTGGGACTGCAGAGGTAATGGGGTGGGAGTGGGAAGAGAAGCCATTGCTGAAGATTCTGTGGGGAATGAAAGAGAGCATAAATGAGTCATGTTGAAAATGTTAATTCTTATTAATCATATTAGTAAGTATTTATTTTCTGTAAATTAGAGATGTGTTACAGGATTACATTTATTAATATTTGTTTCAGTTTTAGTTTTCCTATACTGTCCATTCTGTCCTTTACACTCAACTGCTATAAAAGCAAAATCTTCCCTCCTAATCTAGTCCCTCTTCTCACTATCTAAGCAGTTGTATCTAATAGTATGTTGCTCCTTGCTCATTTTGACCTTTAAAAGATCTCGGCCATTTATCTCTACAGCGTCCTTTGTCATGCTATCCCAAAAACTGACCAGTCTCTCCGTGATGCCCCTCCTGAATCTACTCACTTTCAGCTTACCCTTGTCCCTTTGTTCTGTTATCCTTAATTAAATCTTGGCCACCATGGAGGTTCTTAAGCGCCTAAAGTATCTGGGGGAAACCACCCCTCCTAACAGTCTCAACCGCATAAAAAACATGCAGAAAACATTTAATAACATAAAGAAATTCACTAAGGTGAACAAATGAAACACACACAGATACTGTACCGAACCTAATCATGGAGAAGAACACATCCCCCCTATGACTAGGTTGATTCTGCTGCTGTAGGCTAGGCTGACAAATAGGATAAAAATTTGAATGAAGAGTGCGTACAAAGGCACACAAAGTGAGCAGAAGAGATTCTAAACTGAGGCTATGGAAATCTGTTGAGGGGGAAGAGGTTAGGGAATATCTATATGCGAAAGTAATGTAATATGGAAATTGAACATAGCAGCTTTTCTTTGCACTATTGCATGGCTTAGTGAGAATTAGACATGGCTAAATGGAACCAGGTGAGATGATGCAGGATAATTCTCTAGGTGTATGCAAAGTGAAATCTGTGTGCCATAATATGCTTTCTATTGATCATCATTCTGCTTATTGCTGGTCAAGATGGAACAAAGCACCAGTTGACTGCCAAGAATTGATGTGCAGTTTGTCTAACATAAAGATCTGCTCGTGGGTAACAGTGCGTGATGGTATTTATTAGCCATGAAATACTCAATGGAATTTCCCCCCCGTCCCCCAGGTTAGGAACGATTACCCACCATGAGTATGTATGTGTCACACAAAAGAAAGAAAGACTTGCATTTATAGAGTGCCGTTCAAAACCTCAGGATGTCCCAAAGCACTTTACAGACAATTAAGTACTTTTGAAGTGTAGTCACTGTTGTAATGTAGGACATGTGGCAGCTAATTTGTGCACAGCAATCTCCCACAAACAGCAATAAGATAATGACCAGGTAATCTGTTTCTGAGTGATGTTAGTTGAGGGATAAATATTGGCCAGGGCACCAGGGAGAACTCCCCTGCTCTTTTTTGAGATGGTGCCATGGGATCTTTTATATCCACTTGCAAGGGCAGACTGGGCCTCAGTTTAGTATTTCATCCACATTGCAGTGCCTGGAAAGAGGGCAGTGAGTCTCAGGAGCTTTGCAAAGCTCGCAGGAAGTGCTCCAACAGCAGCAGTATCACTGTGACTGCACACAGTGTGCCACATCTCCATCATCCCCATGTGCTCACTCCACAGATAAAGGCAACCTATGGTCAGAAACATAGAAATAGGTGCAGGTGTAGGCCATTCGGCCCTTCGAGCCTGCACCACCATTCAATATGATCGTGGCTGATCATGCAACTTCAGTACCCCATTCCTGCTTTCTCTCCATACCCCTTGATCCCTTTAACCGGAAGGGCCACATCTAACTCCCTTTTGAATATATCTAACGAACTGGCCTCAACAACTTTCTGTGGTATAGAATTCTCTGAGTGAAGAAGTTTCTCTTCACCTCAGTCCTAAATGCCTTACCCTTTATCTTTAGACTGTGACTCCTGGTTCTGGACTTCCCCAAAATCAGGAACATTCATCCTGTATCTAACCTGTCCAATCCCGTCAGAATTTTATATGTTTCTATGAGATCCTCTCTCATTCTTCTAAATTCCAGTGAATATAAGCCTAGTCGATCCAGTCTTTCTTCATATGTCAGTCCTGCCATCCCGGGAATGAGACTGGTGTACCTTCGCTGCACTCCCTCAATAGCAAGAATGTCCTTCCTCAGATTAGGAGACCAAAGCTGTACACAATATTCAAGGTGTGGCCTCACCAAGGCCCTGTACAACTGCAGTAAGAACTCCCTGCTCCTAGACTCAGTACATACGGCTGCTACTGAGTAGTCCAGACCATGCCACAACCACCTCTCCCCACCGCACCCCCCCAACCCACCCAGCCCCTTCCATTTCAATCAGTCTAGTCCTGGGAGCATGAATCCTTACTTTCAAAGGGAGGCAGGGACCACTCAGTGATGAAGGCAGTGAGCAGGGACGAAGGGCTAGATTTTACACTTTTGTGCATATCGCCCAAAAGTGGGTGTTATTTCCGGCGTAGGTGGTAAAAATGAGTTTTCAGATCGCTGGCTTCTCACCCATTCTCAAAGCACTTAGTCTCAATTTTTGAAATTGAGCATTACCGTGAGCGCTATGAAATGGGCGGTAGCGTTAAATCTCACTGACCTTTCGAGACCAATATGTCGAGGAACCAACTAGAGGGCTGGGCATCCTGGACTGGGTGATGTGTAATGAGAAATTACTAATAAGCAATCTTGTTGTGCAAGGTCCCTTGGGGAAGAGTGACCATAATATGGTAGAATTCTTTATTAAGATGGAGAGTGACACAGTTAATTCAGAGACTGGGGTCCTGAACTTAAGGAAAGGTAACTTCGATGGTATGAGACGTGAATTGGCTAGAATAGACTGGCAAATGATATTTAAAGGGTTGACAGTAGGCAATGGCAAACATTTAAAGATCACATGGATGAACTTCAACAATTGTACACCCTGTCTGGAGTAAAAATAAAGGTGGCCCAACCATGGCTAACAAAGGAAATTAAGGATAGTGTTAAATCCAAGGAAGAGGCATATAAATTGGCCAGAAAAAGCAGCAAACCTGAGGACTGGGAGAAATTTAGAATCCAGCAGAGGAGGAAAAAGGGTTTAATTAGGAGGGGGAAAATAAAGTATGAGAGGAAGCTTGCCAGGAACATAAAAATTGACTGCAAAAGCTTCTATAGATATGTGAAGAGGAAAAGATTAGTGAAAACAAACGTAGATCCCTTGCAGTCATTTTCAGGTGAATTTATAATGGGGAACAAAGAAATGGCAGAACATGAAGGAAGACACAAATAACGTTCTGGAAATACTCGGGGACCAAGGGTCTAGCGAGAAAGAGGAACTGAAGGAAATCCTTATTAGTCAGGAAATTGTGTTAGGGAAATTGATGGGATTGAAGGCCAATAAATCCCAGGGCCTGATAGTCTGTATTCCAGAGTACTTAAGGGAGTGGCCCTAGAAATAGTGGATGCATTGGTGATCATTTTCCAATAGTCTATGGACTCTGGATCAGTTTCTATGGAGGGTAGCTAATGTAACACCACTGGAGGGAGAGAGAAAATGGGGAATTATAGACCGCTTAGCCTGACATCAGTTGTGGGGAAAATGTTGGAATCAATTATTAAAGATGAAATAGCGGCACATTTGGAAAGCAATGACAGGATCGGTCCAAGTTAGCATGGATTTATGAAAGGGAAATCATGCTTGACAAATCTTCTAGAATTTTTTGAGGATGTAACGAGTAGAGTGGACAAGGGAGAACCCGTGGATGTGGTGTATTTGGACTTTCAAAAGGCTTTTGACAAGGTCCCACACAAGAGATTGGTGTGCAAAATTAAAGCACATGGTATTGGGGGTAATGTATTGATGTGGATAGAGAACTAGTTGGCAGACAGGAAGTAGAGAGTCGGGATAAACAGGTCCTTTTCAGAATGGCAGACAGTGACTAGTGGGGTGCCGCAGGGCTCAGTGCTGGGACCCCAGCTATTTACAATATACATCAATGATTTAGATGAAGGAATTGAGAGTAATATCTCCAAGTTTTCAGATGACACTAAGCTGGGTGGCGGTGTGAACTGTGAGGAGGATGATAAGCGGCTGCAGGGTGACTTGGACAGGTTAGATGAGTGGGCAAATGCATGGCAGATGCAGTATAATGTGGATAAATGTGTGGTCATCCACTTTGGTGGCAAAAACATGAAGGCAGAATATTATCTGAATGGCGGCAGCTAGGAAAAGGGGAGGTGCAACGAGACCTGGTGTCATGGTACATCAGTCATTGAAAGTTGGCATGCAGGTGCAGCAGGCGGTGAAGAAGACAAATGGCATGTTGGCCTTCATAGCTAGGGGATTTGAGTATAGGAGCAGGGAGGTCTTACTGCAGCTGTACAGGGCCTTAGTGAGGCCTCACCTGGAATATTGTGTTCAGTTTTGGTCTCCTAATCTGAGAAAGGACGTTCTTGCTATTGAGGGAGTGCAGCGAAGGTTCACCAGACTGATTCCCGGAATGGCAGGACTGACATATGAGGAGAGACTGGATCGACTGGGCCTTTACACACTGGAGTTTAGAAGGATGAGAGGGGATCTCATAGAAACATATGACATTCTGACGGGACTGGACAGGTTAGATGCAGGAAGAATGTTCCCAATGTTGGGGAAGTCCAGAACCAGGGGACATAGTCTTAGGATAAGGGGTAGGCCATTTAGGATTGAGATGAGGAGAAACTTCTTCACTCAGAGAGTTGTTAACCTGTGGAATTCTTTTCGGCAGAGAGTTGTTGATGCCAGTTCATTAGATATATTCAAGAGGGAGTTGGATATGGCCCTTACGGCTAAAGGGATCAAGGGGTATGGAGAAAAAGCAGGAAAGGGGTACTGAGGTGAATGATCAGCGATGATCTTATTGAATGGTGGTGCAGAATCGAAGGGTCGAATGGCCTACTCCTGCATCTATTTTCTATGTTTCTATGTTTCTGCCGTAAAGTGTCGCCGTTCTTATCAACGTCATGGCAACGCTCGATTCACGTGATTCAGGAGGTCATCATGACATGTGCAGAAGAGGAGACAGAGGGAGAGGGAGCTGAGAGGGATTGAAGGCGTGTGTGGATGTGGTGTGGCTGCTTTGGGAGGAAGGAGGGAGAGTTTAGAGCTTTAGGGCAAATAGGAAAACAAAAATTAGCTGTTACCAGTCACATATTTGCCTGAATTTGGCCTATAATGGAGGGAGAGAAGGAGGCATCACAGCACGCTGTGGAGACTGATGCTGGCGAACGCAGTGAGGTGGGAGAGGAGCACATTGGAGGCCGCAAAAGAGCCAGGAGGTTCTCGGACGAGGCAAATGATCCCTCCTGCAGGAGGTCGAGTTACCCTGGGGTGATTTGACACAGGGAGGGTGTGGGAAGCCCACCTCAAAGTCCTACCAGAGGATATGGACTGAGATAGCAGAGGTGGTCTCGTTGGCGACCAATGAGGTGCGTGAGGACAATCAATGCCGCAAACGATGGAACGACCTTGTGAGATCCACAAGAGTAAGTATTACATTGATTTACATGTACTTATGTATTTATAGGATTTGATTTGTAACAGTCATGAGTGACTATCAGCAGATGTGAGCTCTTTCACTTTTACCTGGAATGTTAAACATAGAAACATAGAAAATAGGTGCAGGAGTAGGCCATTCGGCCCTTCTAGCCTGCACCGCCATTCAATGAGTTCATGGCTGAACATGCAACTCCAGTACCCCATTCCTGCTTTCTCGCCATACCCCTTGATCCCCCTAGTAGTAAGGACTTCATCTAACTCCTTTTTGAATATATTTAGTGAATTGGCCTCAACAACTTTCTGTGGTAGAGAATTCCACAGGTTCACCACTCACTGGGTGAAGAAATTCCTCCTCATCTCGGTCCTAAATGGCTTACCCCTTATCCTTAGACTGTGTCCCCTGGTTCTGGACTTCCCCAACATTGGGAACATTCTTCCTGCATCTAACCTGTCTAACCCCGTCAGAATTTGAAACGTTTCTATCAGGTTCCCTCTCATTCTTCTGAACTCCAGTGAATCCAGTCTTTCTTGATAGGTCAGTCCCGCCATCCCGGGAATCAGTCTGGTGAACCTTCGCTGCATTCCCTCAATAGCAAGAATGTCCTTCCTCAGGTTAGGAGACCAAAACCGTACACAATACTCCAGGTGTGGCCTCACCAAGGCCCTGTACAACTGTAGCAACACCTCCCTACCCCTGTACTCAAATCCCCTCGCTATGAAGGCCAACATGCCATTTGTTTTCTTAAACGCCTGCTGTACCTGCATGCCAACCTTCAATGACTGATGTACCATGACACCCAGGTCTCTTTGCACCTCCCCTTTTCCTAATCTGTCACCATTCAGATAATAGTCTGTCTCTCTGTTTTTACCACCAAAGTGGATAACCTCACATTTATCCACATTATACTTCATCTGCCATGCATTTGCCCACTCACCTAACCTATCCAAGTCGCTCTGCAGCCTCATAGCATCCTCCTCGCAGCTCACACTGCCACCCAACTTAGTGTCATCCGCAAATTTGGAGATACTACATTTAATCCCCTCGTCTAAATCATTAATGTACAGTGTAAACAGCTGGGGCCCCAGCACAGAACCACTAGTCACTGCCTGCCATTCTGAAAAGTCCCCATTTACTCCTATTCTTTGCTTCCTGTCTGACAACCAGTTCTCAATCCATGTCAGCACACTACCCCCAATCCCATGTGCTTTAACTTTTCACATTAATCTCTTGTGTGGGACCTTGTCAAAAGCCTTCTGAAAGTCCAAATATACCACATCAACTGGTTCTCCCTTGTCCACTCCACTGGAAACATCCTCAAAAAATTCCAGAAGATTTGTCAAGCATGATTTCCCTTTCACAAATCCATGCTGACTTGGACCTATCATGTCACCTCTTTCCAAATGCACTGCTATGACATCCTTAATAATTGATTCCATCATTTTACCCACTACCGATGTCAGGCTGACCGGTCTATAATTCCCTGTTATCTCTCTCCCTCCTTTTTTAAAAAGTGGGGTTACATTGGCTACCCTCCAGTCGATAGGAACTGATCCAGAGTCAATGGAATGTTGGAAAATGACTGTCAATGTATCCACTATTTCCAAGGCCACCTCCTTAAGTACTCTGGGATGCAGTCCATCAGGCCCTGGGGATTTATCGGACTTCAATCCCATCAATTTCCCCAACACAATTTCACGATTAATAAGGATTTCCCTCAGTTCCTCCTCCTTACTAGACCCTCCGACCCCTTTTATATCCGGAAGGTTGTTTGTGTCCTCCTCAGTGAATACCGAACCAAAGTACTTGTTCAATTGGTCCGCCATTTCTTTGTTCCCCGTTATGACTTCCCCTGATTCTGACTGCAGGGGACCTACATTTGTCTTTACTAACCTTTTTCTCTTTACATATCTATAGAAACGTCTTAATGTTCCCTGCAAGCTTCTTCTCGTACTCCATTTTCCTTGCCCTAATCAAACCCTTTGTCCTCCTCTGCTGAGTTCTAAATTTCTCCCAGTCCCGGGTTCGCTGCTATTTCTGGCCAATTTGTATGCCACTTCCTTGGCTTTAATACTATCCCTGATTTCCCTTGATAGCCACGGTTGAGCCACCTTCCCTTTTTTATTTTTACGCCAGACAGGAATGTACAATTGTTGTAGTTCATCCATGTGGTCTCTAAATGTCTGCCATTGCCCATCCACAGTCAACCCCTTAAGTATCATTCGCCAATCTATCCTAGCCAATTCACGCCTCATACCTTCAAAGTTAGCCTTCTTTAAGTTCTGGACCATGGTCTCTGAATTAACTGTTTCATTCTCCATCCTAATGCAGAATTGTACTCAAAGCCTGCAGTCACGGTGTACGTCTTTAGGTAAAGAATGATAATTATCATAATAATCATGATTACACCTGTTGGTTATGTGTTGTATCAGTCTCTGTGACAGTACCCAGCAATGATCTCATGCAATAACCTCATGCCATGTCGTGCTGATGTTACCTTTTACAGAAGACGCTTTCGAGCAGAGGCGAACGGGTGACGGCCCACCAGTCATCATCGAGCTCACCGACATCGAGGAGCGGATGCTAGCACAAGTGGGGAGCCACCCCTGGTTAGCCACGCACGCAGCTGCAAAACCTGATGTGATGCCACGTGAGTAAAGTTTACACCATTGCACTCATATCCGAACAATCATATTTAATAGATGATTTCTAAAATTGTCCTAGAAATAATGCTGGCCTAATGAAAATCATTGCAATACAAATGTGTTGATGGTCATGAAATGTGATGTCTGTGATGATTTTGATAGTGGTGGTGCTTTTGTCATGCATATGCTGTGTGTAGCGCTGGACTCACCTTGTGACCCTAGCACCCCCTTCTCCTCTAATAACCTCATTTGTGTTTTGCAGCTCAGCCTGTAGTGCAGTCCCATGCAAGAACACCGAGCCCAGAAGGTGGGGGCGCGGGGCCCGACTCTCCAGACGATCCTACATCTGGTGCTGAGGAGCTCCGATTGTCGCCCATCAATCCACTGGGTTTGTTCTCCAGGGATGAGAGCTCCAGAAGCCATTCCACCCCAAGGCCATCTAGTACTCCTCCGGTCATTCTCGCCTCCACTCTGGAGGTACCGGCCCCAAGCAACTTGCCATAGGGCACCCCATTTGTCCCCAGGACGCTGCCAAACCCGCGGAGGCTTCATGGATGTGGCAGGTCTGGTCCACGAGTGCCATATGAGAGCGGATAGATAGTACAGTTGTCCAGGAGGACTGTAGACATTGGTGACTAGCTCATCGAAGCATTGGGCAATATTATGGGCATTGATTTCGCCCATTCTGATGAAAAAAGTGGGCGGGCGGTATTATTTTTTCCCGGTGTTACACACATGGGGAAAGTAATGCTCAGCAATAAGTTTCCGAAAAATGCCCGTCAGTTTCCATTTTGTGGCTAAATGGGCGATATATGGGCATTATACGTCATTTCAGCGGTAAAATGGACGTTAAGTGGGCGTTAAGCATGCAAAAAAAGTGGAAAATCTAGCCCGAAGTCTTTCAGGGTTCCAGACTCGAGCTGGCAGAGAACTCCAACTATTAAAAAGTCACTGTTCTCTGCAAAGCTTGGTGACAATGACAGTGATTTCTGGTATGAAATCAGAGCATGGGTGCAGATATTAACTTTCAAAAGGGAATTGGATATATACTTGAAAAGGAAAAATTTTGCTGGGCTATGGGGGAAGAGAAGCAAGAGTTGTAACTAAACGGATAGCTCTTTCAAAGAGCCATGATGGGCTGAATGGCCTCCCTCTGTGCTGTATGATTCTCCTGTGAAGCACCTAGGGACTTTTGACTCCGTTAAAGGGTTTATATAAATGCAAGTTGTTGTTGATTATCAGTCTGGTCCAAACAAGTGGAAGTTGAGGAGACTGATGATCTTGAAATGTACTTTCCTTTCAACTCCCACCAGAGCATTTGTTAGCGAATGTAGAAATTAAATCTGCGCAAAAAAATATTCTTTTACGAAATCTCTGAATGTGTTTTCCCAAGCGACTTTTCTGGAGTTACACTTAAATTTAACAATGACTCCAGGAGATTTTACGAAGTTATTATTTTATAAATGTATCAGATGAAACATTTATGTAATCTTAATGGATGATAAAAATACAAATATAAGAGGGCGAGTAAATTTTACTGTTTGGAAATGCCTGTATCATGTTGAGAAGCTGGGGACGGTATGTGGTAATACAATTACAGGGCCTGGAATACAATTGTGGGTTTTGGTGTTGCAATAGACCATTTTAATATCACTCAAGATAAACGTTTCTCTTTGGAATATCTTTGTGACTCCTCAATTTGTGGAGAAAACTTGTGGCAAATGACGAACCCACATGGAATGTGATGATCTCAGCCACCGATTCATTGGAAAAGCAGCTTAAAGAGATTTTTAAGTATCTGAAGAACTGTAGCCGGCTCGTTTAAAGACTGCTAATTAGGTCGTTCAATGCCGGGGTACACGGGCAGAATGTTCGCATACCGCACTCCGCCAATGTTTCCCTTAAAATTGCTATCGGGCCCGAACTATAACATAGGACCCTGATGTTCAAGAGGGTGTTCCAACCCAAGGGAATGTCCCCCCAATATGGCAGTGGTCGGAGCATTGGCATTAAGGGGCACTAAGTGTACAGACCCCTTTTTGAGTCTGTTACCTGCCCTTTAAAGTTGATTTTGGCCAATTAGCTTCAGCACGCTGAGACGATTTATTTTTGCTCAACGTAGCACACAGAAGAAAACTATTGCACGTATATGGAATGCTAAAAATCCAATTCGAACAATAACATAATTGCAAGAAATTGGCAAAATGTTCTTTTCAGGTAAAAATGAATGGAACAAGGTAACAAACCATGAAGAATTAATGATACTGAGGTGACAATTTTCTGGTAACTTCAGAAACATTAAGTAATGATAACTCCCTTTATATTTGGTGCCAGAATCTTCAACCACCTCAGCCCTGCTCTTTGGAACTTATTCCCAAAGCCCCAGCATCCACTCTACCTCTCCACCGATAAGATCTCTCTCAAAACTCATGGCTTCGAATGAACTTTCGGTCACCTTTCTGAACCCTCTCTCTGACTTCAGCCTGCTTCTGTTCTCTGTAAAGCACCTTGAGACTTAGGGGTCAAATTCCACAGCAGGGGTGGGTTTCCCACTTGTCCACGGTGGAAAAGTTGCCAACGCCCTTGCCCCCAGCCCAGAGAAACAGCGCAAACACCCGTTAGAGCACTGAAGCTGCATTTAAAGGTGAGGTTTCTCACCTAAATACAAAGGGAATGTAAAGTCCTGTCCCTGCAGTACAGATTCACATGAGGCACATGCTGATGTCAAGGTCACTCAGGACCTGCACCTTTATTACACAGCTCTCGATGTCTTTATATACCTGTCTGGGACAGGTATCCAGTGTCTCCTGCAAGTGCACCCCTGGTGCTAAGGTTACAGGTCATCTCTAGTTACAGTCATGTATAGCATGGTAAGATACAGTTATGTACAGTAGTGTGAGATACATGATAGGGAAGGGAGTTAAATCTTTCATATTCCAGTACAATTGGGGGTTCCAGAAATTTGCTTCCCAAACTTGTTACCTGTTTCCTCATTATTTGTTACTTCTTTACTCTGCCCTCTCCAAAGCAGTTAGACAACCTTACAGCTCTTTGAATACTGTGTCTCAGTGGGTAGCACACTTGCCTCCGAGCCGCAAGGTTGTGAGTTCCAGTCCCACTCTAGCGACTTGAGTCGATAATTCTAGGCTGACACTCCAGTGGAGTGCTGCACTGTCGGAGGTGCTGTCTTTCGGATGAGATGTTAAATCCGAGGCCTTGTCTGCCTTCTCGGGTCGACGTAAAAGTTCCCATGGCACTATTTCGAAGAAGAACAAGGGAATTAACCCCGGTGTCCTGGCCAATATTTTTCCCTCAATCAAGATAGCAAAAAAACAGATTATCTGGTCATTATCACATTGCTGTTTGTGGGAGCTTGCTCATGCGCAAATTGGCTGCCGCATTTCCTACATGACAACAATGACTACACCCCAAAAGTACTTCATTGGCTGTAAAGCTCTTTGAGACGACAGGTGGTCATGAAAGGCGCTATATAAATACAAGTCTTTCTTTCTTTTACTGTGTAGGGCCATACTGCAGCAAAGCACAAATTCAAGGTGCAGCTTACAGTTGCAAATCTAACATAGAGGAACTGTGGGAGTGAAACAGCAGGCCTGCCCCAGAACCAGGACTAATACCAGCTTACTCCTGTTACATCTTTTCTGCTCACTGACATACAGCCATACTATCAAGCAGAAAAACATCGCACAAAGTATATATTTTTTTATTCGTTTCTGGGATGTGCTTCAAGGCCAGCATTTATTGCCCATCCCTAATTGCCTTTGAGAAGGTGGTGGTGAGCTACCTGCTTGAACCACTGTAGTTCGTACGGTGAAGGTATTCCCACAGTGGTGTTAGGGAGGGAGTTCCAGAATTTTGATCCAGCGACAATGAAGTAACGCCGATATATTTCCAAGTCAGGATGGTGTGTGACTTGGAGAGGAACTTGAAGGTCGTGATATTCCCATGAGCCTGTTTCCCTTGTCCTTCTAGGGTTTGAGCGATGCTGGCAAAGAAACCTTGGCGAGTTGCTGCAGTGCATCTTGTAGATGGTACACACTGCAGCCACGTTGCGCCGGTGGTGGAGGGAATTAATTTTTAAAGTGGTGGATGGTGTGCCATTCAAGTGGGCTGGTTTGCCCTGGATGGTGTCAAGTTTCTTGAGTGTTGTTAGAGCTGCACTCATTCATGCAAGTGGAAAGTATTCCATCGCACTCCTGACTTTTACCTTGTAGATGGTGGAAAGCTTTGGGGAGTCAGGAGGTGAGACACTTGCTACAAAATACACAGCTTCTGACCTGCTCTTGTAGCCACAGTATTTATGTGGCTGGTCCAGTTAAGTTTCTGGTCAATGGTGACCCCCAGGATGTTGATGGTGGGGAATTTGATGATGGTAATGCCATTGAATGTCAAGGGGCAGTGATTAAACTCTCTCTTGTTGGAGATGGTCATTGCCTGGCACTTGTGTGGCGTGAGTGTTACTTGCCACTTATCATCGCAAGCCTGAATGTTATCCAGGTCTTGCTGCAAGTGGGCATGGACCGCTTCATTATATGAACACTGAAATCATCAACAAACAATCACATTTCTGATCTTATGATGGAGGGAAGATCATTGATGAAGCAGCTGAAGATGATTGGGCCTAGGACACTACCCTGATGAATTCCTGCAGTGATGTCCTGGGGATGGGATGATTGGCCTCTGTAGTGGCCTCCCTTTTGGTGGCTCATCCAGGCAAGTGGGGAGTATTAAAGTACAATCACTGTTTGAAGCGCCCTCTTGCGTCTGGTTTTGTAACGTATGATCCTTTGCTGTTTTTGTAGGTCTGGAGGAACAGACCGTCAGAGCTAGGAGCAAACTGGCACTGACAGCACCCTGTCACAGACCCCCTGTCACAGTCTATACCCACCCTGGTGGATTTAGATGGTGAGCATAAAGTGGTGGCACCAGTTGAATCACAGTGCCTGTGTGAAGTGGAGCAAGAGGAGGTGTCAGAGGAGGAGTAGAAGTCATTTGATAAGAGGGCATGCTCGGAAACTTTTTTATCTGTGCGCCATGGAATTCAGACCTTGCCCGGGCTTGCTTACCAGAGGAGATTGTGCCAGCATTTTCTTTTTTAATTTCAAACCTCTTGTATATTCATTTTTCTCTTTTCTCCAATTTACTTCATTTTCTTCTCTTTTTGTTCATGTCTCTTCACCCTCTCAACTATTTACACATTATTTTGTTCTTTGAATGGGGGTAATTTTAAGTTTGGTGATAGTGTAAATGCTGCGATATTGGATCGGCCGCCCGTTATACACCTCTCTCCCCTTTTACACTTTAGCCAAAATGTCTTTCCATTGCTTCACTGAGATGACATCACCTATTATCATCATCATCATAGGCAGTCCCTCGAAGACTTGCTTCCACTCCAAAAATGAGTTCTCAGGTGACTGTACAGTCCAATACGGGAATTACAGTCTCTGTCACAGGTGGGACAAACAGTCATTAAAGGTCTGGTTTGCCGCACACTCCTTCCGCTGTCTGCGCTTGTCCTCCGCATGCTTTCTGTGATGAGACTCGAGGTGCTCAGCGTCCTCCCGGAAGCTCTTCCTCCAATTAGGGCGGTCTTGGACCAGGGATTCCCAGGTGCCGGTGGGGATGTTGCACTTTATCAAGGAGGCTTTGAGGGTGTCCTTGAAACGTTTCCTCTGCCCACCTGGGCTCGCCTACCATGTAGGAGTTCCAAATAGAGTGCTTGTTTTGGGAGTCTCGTGTCGGACATGCGGACGATGTGGTCCGCCCAACGGAGCTGGTCGAGTGTGGTCCGTGCTTCGATGCTGGGGATGTTGGCCTGATCGAGAACACTGACTTTGGTGCATCTATCCTCCCAATGGATTTGCAGGATCTTGCGGAGAAATTGTTGGTGGTATTTCTCCAGTGCTTTGAGGTGTCTACTGTATATGGTCCACGTCTCTGAGCCATATACGAGGGCGGGTATCACTACAGCCCTGTAGACCATAAGTTTTGTGCCAGATTTGAGGTCCTGGTCTTCAAATATTCTCTTCCTCAGGTGACCGAAGGCTACGCAGGTGCACTGGAGGTGGTGTTGGATCTCGTCGTCGATGTCTTCCCTTGCTGATAGTAGGCTCCTAAGGTATGGGAAATGGTACACGTTATTCAAGGCCGCGCCGTGGATTTTGATGTGGGGGCAGTGCTGTGTGGTAGGGTCAGGTTGGTGGAGGACCTTTGTCTTACGGATGTTTAGCGTACGCCTCGGTGAAGGTGTTGACGATGGCTTGGAGTTCAGCCTCTGAATGTACGCCGACGCAAGCGTCGTCTGCTTACTGTAGTTCAATGACAGAGGATGGGACAAACTTGGATTGAGCCTGAAGATGACAAAGGTTGAACTGGTTCCCATTGGTTCTATAGTTTAGTTCCACTCCAGCGGGGAGCTTGTTGAGCGTGAGATGGAGCATTGCAGTGAGGAAGATCGAGAAGAGCATTTGCGCGATGACGCAGCCCTGCTTAACCCCAATCCGGATGTGGATTGGGTCTGTGGTGGAGCCGTTGGTCAGGATCACGGCTTGTATGGCGTCGTGGGTCAGGATCACGGCTTGTATGGCGTCGTGAAGCAGGTAGAGGATCGTGACAAACTTTTGGGGGCAGCCGAAACGAAGGAGGACGCACCACAGTCCCTCGCGGTTGACAGTGTCAAAGGCCTTTGTGAGGTCAAAGAAGGCCATGTACAAGGGTTGGTGCTGTTTCCTGCACTTTTCCTGTAGTTGTTGCACGGTGAAGATCATGTCTGTTGTATCCCTTAGTGGACAAAATCAGCATTGCGACTCTGGGAGGAGCTCTTCAGCCACACGGAGAAGACGGTTGAGGAGGATTCTTGTGATGACTTTCCCAGTGGCTGACAGCAGGGAGATTCCTCTGTAGTTGCCGCAGTCGGACTTGTCCCCATTTTTTAAAGATGGAAGAAGTTTTCTGGAAAGCAGTTATGTAGAATTCCATAGAATGTACATCACAGCAACAGGCCATTTAGCCCAACTGGTCCATTCTGGTGTTCTTACTCTACACGAGCCTCCTCACACCCCTCTTCATCTAATGCTATTAACGTATCCTTCTATTCATTTCTCCCTTGTGTTTTTATCTAGCCTCAACTACTCCTTGTGGTAGCAAGTTCCGCATTCTAATTACTCTGTGAGTAAAGAGGTTTCTCCTGAATACCCTATTGTATTTATCCGTGACTATCTTATATTTATAGCTCCTAGATTTGGTCTCCTCCACAAGTGGAAACATCTTCTCTACATCTACTCTATTGAACCCTTTCATAATCTTAAAGACCTTCATCAGAGAAGTGGAGAGAGAAAGAGACAAAAGCAGAGAATGAATTCAGAGAGGGAGAGTCAAATGTAGAGAAAAAGTGTGTGTGACGGGAGACACTGAAGGGATCTGGTGGGAAGCTCCACCCAGCGGGTTTGTATTTTGGATATTGTGAACTTGTGTAGACATTCAGTGGAAATAGAGGTGGGTGCAGAGATTGAAATATTTTTTTCCATTTTGCTTATCTTTCAGTTTTCATTTGTGATGTAAAGTATTTACCTAAAGTGTCTTCCGTCCATACAGATGCTGATTGAGCTGCTCTATATTTCCAACAGTTAAAAGAAAATTTATAAGCAGGCTTATTTATAGGTGATCAGAATATCCTGTAAGATCTGGCTAGGAATGTAAACAAGTCCACTAGCTGTAGCCGCACAGTCCTGGATTAAAGTTTCTCTGAACTGTAGTCTACCATGTAGCAAGAACTTCCAGTAACACAGAACTTAAGTACAGTGAGGGTTTCTCTTGTGAATGTTCAAACTATTGCTGTCGAAGCCTCCGGCCCCAATCTTTATCAGAGAAGCAGAGGGAGAAAGAGACAGAGGCCAAAAATGAGTTCAGCGAGATTTAAAGGGAGAGTCAAATGTAGAGAAAAAGTGTGTGTGATGGAAGACAATATTGTGCCATGGATTTGCAGACCTCACTGCTCCAGCTAAGTTACTCCCATGCAGATCAGTGGGCACGCATAGCAATGAGGACTTGGCTGGAATAGATACGGAGAGGAATGCTATCTTTCTGCACAATCCCAGCCAGCCTCCTATGTAACTGACAGTATGTGTGTCTAAACTCAGCCAGAAACCTGCACAAAATCCAGCCCGAAACCCAACCAGAAGCACAGATCTAAACACATCCTGAAACCTAATCAGAAATCCAACCAGAAACCCAAAGAGATACTCAAGCAGAAACCCAATGAGATACTCAACCAGAAACCCAATGAGATACTCAACCAGAAACCCAATGAGATACTCAACCAGAAACCCAATGAGATACTCAAGCAGAAACCCAGCCAGAAACCAACCTAAAGTCCAGCCAGAAATCCTGCTCAAAGTCCGACCTGAAACCCAGCTAGAACCCAACAAGAAACCCAATCCGAAACAGCCATACCAGTGGTGTAGTGATTGAATCAGGTGCAGGACTGAGTGAGAAGCCAGCACTAAGAGCTGCAGGACCACCTGAATCCAGTGACTAGTGACTCCTACTGAAACCCATTAGCTGGCGAGCACACTTACTCCTTCCACAGGGGAATCACTTAGGAGAAGTCACAGGTTAGGGGTTGGAAGCTGTACGCAGCACATCAGTGATAAGATTGTCTTTTCACTTCATAATGCTCCAATTTGGAACATTTATTTTCTGTGTGCACGCGTGCGTTTGTGCGTAAGTGTGTGTGCATGCACATAGCCTGTCTTTTCTCTTGCTAGAAGCTTTTCAATCTGCTGTGTATTTCCAGCACTTTCTGCTTTTTATTTGAGTGAATGTTTGTTCAGATTTATCATTCCATTTTGTTAATTACATGTCTTGTCTTGCAGGTTTGCTGCAGGCTTTCTGTAAAATCAAAGCCGATGGATTCGGAGCTCTGTCCTGGCTTGTTGAGAATAATGTTGAAATTGAAAGGGTACAGCTAGAAATTCAATTGTACCCGAGAATGGGCACAGGGATCGCGATGCAGGATCAACCTACGCCCGTTCAATGTAATGCAGGCAGCCAACAAATTTCATGCTGTCTGCTGATTAACATGATAGTGACATGCAGCCCAGTGCTAAACAGGCAGCTGAGTGTCTGAACGCTCAGCAGGGGACCTGAGTTCGTGCGAGGACTGCACAAATTAAAGCTAGCCTGCACTTCTTAAAGACAGTCTGCACCTTTTAAAGAGACGGCATATTCTGGCTGCAGCTGCTGATTCAACTGGCTGAGAAAAAGGAAGAAGTAGTACAGGTGGCACAACAGGGGAGGGAGCATACTCCAAGGTTCTCAGATGCAGCGTTGGAGGCTTTGGTGTAGGAGGTGGACAGGAGGAGAGAGGTCCTGTTTCAACCGGGGGCCAGGAGGCCCTTCAGGCAAATGTGGAAAATGCAATGGCCGTTGTAGTCAATACCAGCGGTGTAGCCCTGAGGTCCTGGATGCAGTGCAGGAAGCAGTTTAATGACCTCTAATGAGTGGTTAAGGTTGGTGAATTCATCTTCCAATGCCATATCCCACCATGTGCACTGCTAACCTCATACACTGCTCACTCACCTACTTACCACTGTTCACACTTACATCTCACAGTTAGCACACAATGTCAGCTAATCAACCACGACAGGCACATCACCCAAACATATTTCACCACATCACTGACACACTTCCCTTTCTCTTGCAGGACAAGTTGTCCTGCTGCAAATTGCGCTCCTAGAAAGAAGTGGAGCACTTGCCTGGCGCTATCATTTCAAACTTAAAAAAATTAGCACCCCAAACGGGGGGATAGTAAATTTCTTCCCCACAATCCTCAGTATCGTTTTTTTCGTGCTCCTTGAACAAAGGAAAAAGCTTACATTTATACACTATTTCTTTCTCAAAAACTGGAGCAGGCATTGCCTAATGTGGTAGTCTCTGGCTACTGCCTAGTCCAGAGACACAAGTCTATAATTTCTTCAACATATATCTGTTGTGTATCTGTAAAGCATGCACTCCCATGTTCCGCCACCAGGGAACGCATCCCTTGAAGTCCCAAGGGATCCCAGCATCCCTTGGGAGCACTGTATATAAGTCGGCCCCTGAGGCCTGTTACTCACTCTGGAGTGTCTTAATAAAGACTGAGGTCACTGTTACGTTAACCTCCCTGAGTGCAGCCTCATCTGTGTTAGGAATACAACAACTGATGACGAGTACACGAATCCAACGCAAAGATGCAGCAAACTGTGGGCATCCTGGAGAAGTTCTCGGAGGGTGAGGACTGGGAAGTCTATGTCGAACAGCTAGACCAGTACTTTGGAGCCAATGAGCTGGACGGAGAAGGAAGCGCTACAAAAAGGAGAGCGGTCCTCCTTACGGTCTGCGGGGCACCAACCTACAGCCTCATGAAGAATCTTCTGGCTCCGGTGAAACCCACAGATAAGTTATATGAGGAGCTTTGTACACTGGTTCGGGAGCATCTTAACCTGATGGAGAGCGTGCTGATGGCGAGGTACCAGCGATCTGAAGGTCAGGAAGTGGCGAGCAACATCGCCGAGCTAAGGCGACATGCAGGACAATGTGAGTTTGATGGCTACCTGGGGCAAATGCTCAGAGACTTTTTTGTACTGGGCATTGGCCACGAGACCATTCTACAAAAACTTTTGACTGTAGAGTCACCGACCCTCAGTAAGGCTATTGCGATAGCACGGGTGTTTATGTCCACCAGTGATAACACCAAATAAATCTCTCAGCACACAAGTGCTAGCAATGTTCATAAATTAACTGGAACTGTGTTTGCGAGCAGAAATGTACAGGGCAGAAACCACGAGTCTGCAACTGCCAGCTGGCCTCAGGTGACCCAATGACTCAGGTTCTGCAACAAAGGATGAATGCAATTCACACCTTGTTGGCGTTGTGGAGGCTTCCATTCAGTCTAATCATGCCGCTTCAAAGGGTATGTTTGCAAGAGCTGTGGAACAATGGGGCAGCTCCAACGAGCTTGCAAACGAGCTGCAAGCTCTGCAAAGCCTGCTAACCACCACGTGGCAGAGGAAGATTGATCCATGGTGGACGAAACCAATTTCGAGCCTCAGAGAGAGGAGGCAGATGCTGAAGTACACGGGGTGAACACATTTTCGATGAAATGTCCACCCATAATGCTAAACGTAAAATTGAATGGCTTACCCATAGCCATGGAACTGGACACTGGCGCTAGCCAATCCATCATAAGGAAAAAGATATTTGAGAGACTGTGGTGCAACAAAGCACTCAGACCAGCCCTGAGCCCCATCCACACAAAACTGAGAACGTACACCAAAGAGCTTATCACTGTCCTGGGCAGTGCCATGGTCAAGGTCACCTACGAGGGCACAGTGCACGAACTGCCACTCTGGATTGTCCCGGGCGATGGCCCCACACTGCTTGGAAGGAGCTGGCTGGGCAAAATCCACTGGAACTGGGATGACATCCAAGCGCTATCACATGTCGATGAGGCCTCATGTACCCAGGTTCTTAACAAATTTCCTTCCCTTTTTGAGCCAGGCATTGGAAACTTTTCCGGGGTGAAGGTGCGGATCCACTTGGTCCCAGAGGCACGACCCATTCACCACAAGGCGCGAGCGGTACCTCACATGATGAGGGAGAGTGTGGAAATCGAGCTGGACAGGCTGCAACACGTGGGCATCATCTCCCCAGTGGAATTCAGCGAGTGGGCCAGCCTGATTGTTCCAGTACTCAAAAGTGAAGGCATGGTCAGGATTTGCGGTGATTAAAAAGTAACTATTAATCGTTTCTCGCTACAGGACCAATACCCCCTACCTAAGGCAGATGACCTATTTGCGACGGTGGCAGGAGGCAAGACGTTCACTAAGCTCGACCTGACTTCGGCCTACATGACGCAGGAGCTGGAGGAGTCTTCGAAGGGCCTCACCTGCATCAACAAGCACAAGGGACTGTTCCATCTACAACAGATGCCCGTTTGGAATTCGGTCGGCTGCAGCGATCTTTCAGAGAAATATGGAGAGCCTACTCAAGTCAGTACCACACACGGTGGTTTTTAAGGACGACATATTGGTCACGAGTCGGGACACCGTCGAGCACCTACAAAACCTGGAGGAGGTCCTCCAGCGACTGGATCATGTAGGGCTGCGGCTGAAGATGTCGAAATGCATCTTCATGGCAACAGAAGTGGAGTTTTTGGGGAGAAAGATCGCGGCGGATGGCATGCGGTCCACAGACGCCAAGACAGAGGCTATCAGGAACGCGCCCAGGCCACAGAACATCACAGAGCTGCGGTCGTTCCTGGGACTCCTCAACTATTGTGGTAACTTCCTACCGGGGTTAAGCACCCTCTTAGCGCCCCTACATGTGTTATTGCGTAAAGGTGAGAACTGGGTATGGGGAAAAAAAACAAGTAATTACTTTTGAGAAAGCCAGAAACATTTTATGCTCCAACAAGCTGCTTGTATTGTAAAACCCGTGTAAAAGACTTGTGCTAGCATGTGATGCGTCATCGTACGGAGTCGGGTGTGTACTACAATAAGCTAATGTTGCAGGGAAGTTGCAACCTGTTGCCTATGCTTCCAGGAGCTTGTCTAAGACCGAGAGGGCTTACAGCATGATTGAGAAAGAGGCATTAGCGTGTGTGTTCGGGGTAAAGAAAATGCATCAGTTCCAAATTTGAGCTGGAAACCGATCACAAGTCCCTCATATCCCTGTTCGCTCAAAACAAGGGGATAAATACCAATGCCTCAGCCTGCATACAAAGATGGGCACTCACGCTATCAGTGTATAACTATACCATCCGCCACAGGCCAGGCACCGAGAACTGTGTGGATGCTCTCAGTCGGCTACCATTGGCCACCACGGGGGTAGAAATGGCGCAGCCTTCAAATTTGTTGATGGTGGCGCAGCTCGCAGACTTGTTGATGGTCATGGAAGCGTTTGAAAATGATAAATCACCTGTCATGGCCCGCCAGATTAGGACTTGGACCAGCCAAGATCCTCTGCTGTCACGAGTAAAAAACTGTGTACTGCATGGGAGCTGGGCCAGCATCCCCGTTGAAATGCAAAAGCTAATCAAGCCATTCCAGTGGTGAAAGGTCGAGCTGTCCATTCAGGCAGACTGCCTGTTGTGGGGTAACCACGTAGTGCTACCCAAAAAGGATAGAGAGACGTTCATCTCGGATCTCCACAGCATACACCCGGGTATAGTAATGATGAAAGCGATAGCCAGATCCCACGTGTGTGGCCCGGTATCGACTCTGACTTAGAGTCCTGTGTACGGCAATGCAGCGTGTGTGCTCAGTTGAGCAACGCGCCCAGAGAGGCACCACTAAGTTTGTGGTCCTGGCCCTCCAGACCATGGTTGAGGATCTGTTGGAGTGGATTTTTGGACATAAACTGGACTAGTATACAGGACCAAACATTTGTTTTATTTTCCCCTTTAAATGAATTTTGTAAGGGACAATACTGATGCATTATGCTTTCAACAGTTAGACTTCAAGGTATGCTGGCCTTGAGTTAATGAAGATAGGAAAGTGAGATAATGAACACTGGAGAGTTAAGTGCTGAGTATGTTTGTTTATACCGGTGTCAAAAGCCTGCACTTGTTTATACTGCCCTGTCACAATGCAGGATGGGTTATATCAAAAGCTTAGCCTTCGATAGTCAAAGCTTTGTAGTGCTAAAGCATGTGTTGTAAAGTGACGTAATTTGTAAGATAAAAGAACTTCACTGCAGATACCAATTTGAGAAGATGGTTCAAAGACAGGGGTCTTTAACACTTCTCCCAAAGCTTTGTCTCCGATTTAATAAACCTCTCTTTATATATTATACAGTCTCGGAAATATTTTTCCACAACAAAATAGCGTCACGAACAGGATACTGTCTGATCAGACGTGATCACTTAAGACAGTATCTGGAATCTGGTGTTAGAGACTGAAAAGAGAGATGTACGGGCATGACAGGATAGTGTATAAGATACGAGTAAACAGATAGCTGGAAGAGGCTGACTAACCAGTTTGAGTTGTCCCTTTAGTAAATAAGGTCAGTGCGGAAGGGAACTGATCGATCCAACCTAGAGCCGAAAACTCCGGTGGTAAGGAAACACGCTAGCTTTGTTGCGAAGACAAAGGGTCTCCACAGAGTAGTCGTGGCCGTGAGTATTACAGAAACAAAGGGAAACGTCTGAGACTGGCGAACATGGAAGGTAAGGAAGGGAATGTAAAACGCGGGTTGCCCGGGTCATTAATTAATTCCTATCATTAATTGTAACTTGCGTAATTACATAATGCCATAAAAAAGCTGATAGTGACTATCTTAAGTGACATATGGATCCAGACATAAGCTTTGTTGAATGAAGAGAGACTTTTGTGAGTGTCTATTTTGAATGAAGAGAGTACTCGAGTAATTTTGACTGTGGAATGAATGAAAGCCTGTTTTAAGAAGGTGTGGAGTTGCCTGCCTGTTTTAGCTCCACCCACTCTTTCCAAACAGAGTGAAATTTTTTTTTTAACCCTTCGTAGTGTTGTCCTGTATGTGGGAAGTTTAAGAAACTGTGAACCTTATGGTATTACATTTTAAGTTAGAAACGAAGATGTGGATATATTCGGATGATAAGTTATGGAGCTAGGAAATGCAAAAAGGATAGGTTTGTTGAGTAAAAGATAAAAATACATGGTCCCGGTAGTAAAAAAAAAAATAATTTGATACGCTCACTTACTTGTCGAAAGAAAACATGCAATTGGGTTGAAAGACATAAATTTAGTCTAGGAATGAGATTTTCCTTTGTGTAAAACCTTGACATGAAAGCTTCTAGCTCAGTAAAAAAAAAAGAGTTTTAAATTTAGAAATACTTCAGGGATCAGGTCAAACTCCTGGGCGAGTGGTGAGCTATCTGTGAAGGTGTAAAAGGGACTTTTGAAAAAGGCTAAAACAGTAAGCTTTAGCAGTTTGGAAAAGAAAAAGATAAAGCAGGAAAAGGTCTCTGCCACGGGAACAGGAGGAGGGCAGAAAAGGGGGACTTGCCATAATACCCTATAAGACCTGAAGCTAGAACAGCGGTTGTAGAAAGGGTATCTTAAAAGAAACAGTTAGCACCACTAACTCCCCAAAAAGGCCCAGATAGGGAAATCCCAGGTCCTGTACCTAAGGTACTGCCTTTCAAGGGGCTGAAAGAAATGCCCTCGGATAGGAAAAAGGCTGTCAAGGACATGCCTAGATCAGTAACGGTAAGGGGGGTGAGGAAGGTACTGGGCCTCTTTAATTACAGCCGGAACTTTATCCCTGATAAAAGGAGACCTATAGCCTATTACTCTACCACCGAAAGCTCGGTGGTGACTGGGTTATCCAGATGTATAGCCGCGCTAGATTGCACAGCTTGGGCGGTAAAAATTAAGCGAGCCTGTGGTGATGACTGGAAACATAATTCTCCACACTAAACACACATTGGTAGAAATGTTAAACACAGGAAAACTGAGAACCGTATCTAATATGAGATGGGCAAAGTGGGAAGCAGTCCTCTTAACACCCAACAAAGCGGTAACCATAATTAGGGATGTAGGAAACAACCCCGCAGAAGGTATGATGGGTGAAGGGGAACCCCACTTTTGCGAAGAGGTATGTGAGGATATGGAAGAGGATAGAATAAAAGACGCCCCCCTTCAAACCGCAGAACAAACCTTGTTTGTGGACGGCTTACGAAAATATGTAGAGGGACTACCTCGTACCGGATGGGCCGTAGTTAACCAGGATCTAGAGACAGTGGAATCAGGGCGAATTAATGGGGGGTCGTCAGCTCAAGTGGCAGAACTGGTGGCCCTCACCCAGGCACTGGAATTATCGGAAAATAACTTACTAAATACCAGTTGATATCAGCTGTGAAAAAGATATTGGTTTAATTGGGAAAAAAAAGAATTTGAAGAGGTGAAAAAAACACTCTCCATTGATAATGATTTTAAATTATTAAAATTAAGTCAGTGCCGCTGGGGCCCGAGATGAACAGATAAGTATTGAGAAACTACACCAGGACACTTCTGAGGAAGAAAGGGTATGTGGACAAAGCAGGGCGCAACGCAAGGGAAGGATAACGCTTGGAGACGAAACGACAAGGTAATGGCGCCTGAATGCATACAGAATACCTTATTGGAGTTGCATCATGGCCTGTCTCATTCAGGATGAGAGGCCATGACCGGGAGTCTTGGGAGAGATTGGTGGTGGAAAGGGATGGGGAGAGATATTGCCAAATATTGCCATCGATGCGTTACGTGCGCACAATATAATCCAGGCAGGCCCATTAAAATTAAAATGGGACACCAGCCCCGTCCTTGGGGGCCATGGGAACACGTACAAATTGATTTCACAGGTCCTTTGCCCCCATCCCATGGAAAAAGATATTGCCTAGTGATTATAGATCAATTTACCCGGTGGGTGATAGCTTTCCCCACACGTGATAGCACTGCCTCAACAGTGGCAAGGATATTGACCGAGCAGGTGATTCCCCAATGGGGAGTGCCTCTTCAAATAGATTCCGACCAAGGCATCCACTTCACCGGAAAAATTGTAAAAACAATATGCCAGCTGATGGGCATAAAACAAAAATTCCACATCCCCTACCACCCGCAGAGTTCTGGGATGGTAGAGCGCATGAATCGTACCCTTAAGAACGCCCTGGCAAAGGCCATGCAAATGTCAGGAAAAATGTGGACAGAAGTATTACCCATTATATTGATGAAGTTAAGAGCCACGACAAACCAACAACCGGATTAACTCCTTATGAACTAATGACAGGAAGGGCGATGCAATTACCAGAGAACATCATAACAGGGGAGGCCGATGTAGGCCCATTAAAAGACAAAATAAAACGGTATGTTTGGAACTAAGTACTCAATTAAAAGGGATGCGTAAATTAGTTAGGGACAATCAGGAAGAAAGAGACACGGAAGCAGAGCTTACAAAGCTCCCTGAAGTCCCGTTGGCGGGAAGTCGCGTTATGGTAAGGGTCCTCCCGGGAAAACCGGGTTTGCCCCAAAAATGGATAGGACCGTATGAGGTTATAATCAGCAAGGACACTTGTGCCTGCATCGATGTTAAAGGGAACGGACAATGGAAGCATTGGACCCAGCTTAAGGTTTTTGAACCAGCCGTTTAGCACACGTATTAGTTGTTGTTGTTTGTCTATTTACAGATTGACAGCGAGAGATTCTTCAAGCAAGCCATACGGCCATTTTGCCTTTGACTATTTGTTAATTATAGAGTAATAAGATGAAACTATATATTGCGATCAGTGCGATTATCATAGTTCGTGTTAGGTCCGGCCTGCTAGCTAGACCAAAACGAGAGTTACATGTGAATACCTTTGTGTACATGTCTTATGTTTATGCGCAAAATGAGAACTTTTCTAGTTGCTGGGTATGTTCGCACATCCCCATACATAGCAAAGGAGGCATCCCTTTGAGGTCAATCTCCCTTAACATTTCGGAAGTAGCAGAGTGGGTAATGTGACAAAACGGTACAGGGGAAGTAAATGATACTTGGAACCAGAGTGGGGATAAAGAAACGTGGAGATCGGGGGGTTACCTTTTGGATGCATTTGACGGATGGTACCAGCCAGAATACAATAGGTCGGTACGATCCCCGTTCCTGGTTTTGACCAACACCTCAGAAGTTGGAAGGCCCACCGCTGACATTTGTTTCACTAGAAACCTGACCGGTGAGGAAACAGGTTTTGTAGCAGGATACTTTAACCTCGCCAGGTGGAACATAATAGCCAGTGAAACAACAAACCAGGGGTTCTTTGAAATAGAGGGTTTGAAGAATCAGACAAGTAGACAGGACTGGGACCCTAAGATTAGGTGGCGACGGGGGCTGAGAGAGAGATTGGGATCGAATCTAACAGCATACAATGGCACTTATTTTGTGTGCGGGCATAAGGCCCTGGTTGTCTCAGAACTGGAGGGGGTCCTGTTATTTGGGATATGTGGTCCCTTTTGTCAGACGGGTACGTACTTTAGCAGAAGTACAGACACCAGGTCGACTAAGACGAGATCTTACCCCGGTAGAGAGGCTATTTGGGGTCATGATGCTCCCATTCGGGATAGGACACACCATGGATGAATTACGTAAACTAGAGAGGGTACTGGAACAGATAGTTAACGACACTGCTGAAGCAATGGAGGGTATAACGGCTGAAATGGTAGCCATACGCACAATGTGCCTTAATTGGAGCTGAATGTTGCACTTACATTCCCGATAATTCAGAAAACATAACCAACCTCGCTGATCACATAAGAAGGGAAGTAAAGAAGTTATCCACAACAGCAGGAGGATCTGGCTGGTTTGACTGGCTGTTAGGAGGATCCTGTGGGTCCTATCTTATGCATGGAGTAATTATTCTGGTTGTAATAATAATTACTTGCTGTCTGATTATCGGGTGTTTTAATATCTGCTGTAAGGTTATGATGGCTCGACTGATGCCAGTAGCCAGTGTAATCGCCGAAGAAGAAGCACATCTGATGGAAATACCTGAAGACACCAAGGATGAAGAAACAGACGACAATGACACCGACCACTATCTTTGAAGTGTAGCCTAGAGCTACAGGCAAGGTGGACATACGGAACATTACGGAAGTAACATATCCCAAAGGACAAATATATGCTACTATCATTGTGGTCATCTGGATTTCGTAAACATCCTCCAGGACCAAAAGGGGGAATATCGTTGGAGCGGATTTTTGGACATATACTGGATTAGTATACTGGACCCAACATTTGTTTTATTTTCCCCTTTAAATGAATTTTGTAAGGGACAATACTGATGCATTATGCTTTCAACAGTTAGACTTCAAGGTATGCTGGCCTTGAGTTAATGAAGATAGGAAAGTGAGATAATGAACACTGGAGAGTTAAGTGCTGAGTATTTTTGTTTATACCGGTGTCAAAAGCCTGCACTTGTTTATACTGCCCTGTCACAATGCAGGATGGGCTATATCAAAAGCTTAGCCTTCGATAGTCAAAGCTTTGTAGTGCTAAAGCATGTGTTGTAAAGTGACGTAATTTGTAAGATAAAAGAACTTCACTGCAGATACCAATTTGAGAAGATGGTTCAAAGACAGGGGTCTTTAACACTTCTCCCAAAGCTTTGTCTCTGATTTAATAAACCTCTCTTTATATATTAAACATTCTCGGAAATATTTTTCCACAACAGGATCCATGTCGACTATGCGGGCCCGTTTCTCGGTAAAATGTTCCTGGTGGTGGTGGATGCTTTTTCAAAATGGATTGAATGTGAAATAATGTTGGGAAGCACTGCCACCGCCACCATTGAAAGCCTGAGGACTATGTTTGCCACCCACGGCCTGCCTGACATACTGGTCAGTGACAACGGGCCATGTTTCACCAGTGACGAATTTAAAGAATTCATGAGTAGGAGTAAATGGGTACTTTTCAGAATGGCAGGCAGTGACTAGTGGGGTACCGCAAGGTTCTGTGCTGGGGCCCCAGCTGTTTACACTGTACATTAATGATTTAGATGAGGGGATTAAATGTAGTATCTCCAAATTTGCGGATGACACTAAGTTGGGTGGCAGTGTGAGCTGCGAGGAGGATGCTGTGAGGCTGCAGAGCGACTTGGATAGGTTAGGTGAGTGGGCAAATGCATGGCAGATGAAGTATAATGTGGATAAATGTGAGGTTATCCACTTTGGTGGTAAAAACAGAGAGACAGACTATTATCTGAATGGTGACAGATTAGGAAAAGGGGAGGTGCAAAGAGACCTGGGTGTCATGGTACATCAGTCATTGAAGGTTGGCATGCAGTTACAGCAGGCGGTTAAGAAAGCAAATGGCATGTTGGCCTTCATAGCAAGGGGATTTGAGTACAGGGGCAGGGAGGTGTTGCTACAGTTGTACAGGGCATTGGTGAGGCCACACCTGGAGTATTGTGTACAGTTTTGGTCTCCTAACCTGAGGAAGGACATTCTTGCTATTGAGGGAGTGCAGCGAAGGTTCACCAGACTGATTCCCGGGATGGCGGGACTGACCTATCAGGAAAGACTGGATCAACTGGGCTTGTATTCACTGGAGTTCAGAAGAATGAGAGGGGACCTCATAGAAACATTTAAAATTCTGACGGGGTTAGACAGGTTAGATGCAGGAAGAATGTTCCCAATGTTGGGGAAGTCCAGAACCAGAGGTCACAGTCTAAGGATAAGGGGTAAGCCATTTAGGACCGAGATGCGGAGGAACTTCTTCACCCAGAGAGTGGTGAACCTGTGGAATTCTCTACCACAGAAAGTTGTTGAGGCCAATTCACTAAATATATTAATATATTCAAAAGGGAGTTAGATGAGGTCCTTACTACTAGGGGGATCAAGGGGTATGGCGAGAAAGCAGGAATGGGGTACTGAAGTTGAATGTTCAGCCATGAACTCATTGAATGGCGGTGCAGGCTAGAAGGGCCGAATGGCCTACTCCTGCACCTATTTTCAATGTTTCTATGTTTCTATGACCCGCAATGGGATCAAACATGTCACCTCGACCCTGTTTAAACCAGCCCCCAATGGGCAGGCAGAGCGGGCAGTACAACAATCAAACAGAGCTTCAAATGAGTCACAGAAGGCTCACTCCAAACCCGCCTGTCCCGAGTACTGCTCAGCTACCGCACGAGTCCCCACTCGCTCACAGGGGTGTCCCCGGCTGAGCTACTCATGAAAAGAACACTGAAAACCAGACTCTCGCTGGTTCACCCCAACCTGCATGATCAGGTAGAGAACAGGCAGCAGCAACAAAATGTAAACAATGGTCACGCCATTGTGTCATGGGAAATTGATCTGAATGACCCTGTGTATGTGCTAAACTATGGACATGGTCTCAAGTGGATCGCGGGCATGGTGATAGCTAAAGAAGGGAGTAGGGTGTTTGTCGTCAAACTAGACAATGGACAAAGTTGCAGAAAGCACCTGGACCAAATGAGGCTGCGGTTCACAGACTGCCCTGAACAACCCACAGCAGACACCACCTTTTTCGAGCCCACAACACACACCCAAAGGATCAATGACACCATGCCGGACCAGGAAATCAATCCATCACACCGAACAGCCCAGCAAGGCCAGGCTCACCCAGCAGCCCTGCAGGGCCAACAACACGCCGGCCCAGCGAGGTCACAGCCAACATACCAGAACAGACATTTGTACCGAGGCGGTCCACCAGGGAAAGAAAGGCTCCCGACCGCCTCACCTTGTAAATAGTTTTCACTTTGACTTTAGGGGGGGAGTGATGTCATGTATCAGTAAAGCATGCACTCCCATGTTTCGCCACCAGGGAGCTCATCCCCTGAAGTCCCAAGGGATCCCAGCATCCCTTGGGAGCACTGTATACACGTCGGCCCCTAAGGCCTGTTACTCACTCTCAGGTGATGCCTGAAGTGTCTTAATAAAGACTGAGGTCACTGTTACTTTAACCTCCCTGTGTACAGTCTCATCTTTGTTAGAAATACAACAATATCAATAACATTAGAAGCACATAAAATCATCGTGACATTGCTGTGGTAAGATATCCAAGGCTAGTTGGTTGCAAACACCAGCTGTTGCTAAGTGAAATCTAATATGTCCTTACTGTACAGTATAAATGCACACGAGGCCCATACTTGAGAGAAGATCACTCTGTGACCAGTTACCTTTATTACCAAGACCTCAAGAGACAGCCGGTGGGTGGAGCTTCCCCTTTTATACCGGAAAGTCCAGGTTAGGAGTGTCTCCCACAAGTTCGCCCCCTGTGGTCAGTGTTCTCAAGGTGTACAACTTAGCTCAGCTTATACATGGGTTACAATGATAGTTGAATACATGACATCACCTCTCCCGCAAAGTCTTATTGGGATCACGGGTTAAGTCTCTCTGGTGGTTTACGCTCCCTTGTAGAGCACCTGAGTTGGGGCTCCGGTTGTTGGCCGCTGGCCTGAGAGTCTGCTGTTTGCGGTGCCTCTCCGGACTGCCCACAGTGACTGGGCTCTCCTCCACTTGGTTCCGGTGTTCGGTCACCTGTGGTGGAGTAAACTCTACATCATGTTCTTACTCTGCTTCTTCTATGGGCTTGCTGAACCTCCTTTTAGTTTGATCCACGTGTTTGCGGCAGATTTGTCCATTGGTAACTTTAACTACCAAAACCCTATTCCTCTCTTTGGCAATCACAGTGCCTGCGAACCATCTGGGCCCTGCAGCGTAATTAAGGACAAAAACAGGGTCATTGACAACAATACATCGCGCCCTCGCATTCCTGTCATGGTAGTCACATTGTGACTGACGCCTGCTCTCAACAATTTCTTTCATGGTGGGGTGTATAAGGGATAACCTGGTTTTGAGCATCCTTTTCATTAGCAGCTTTGCGGGAGGAACCCCTGTGAGGGAGTGTGGTCGGGATCGATTGGCCAACAGGAGGCGTGATAAGTGGCTTTGTAGGGAACCCCCTTGGATTCTGAGCATCCCCTGTTTGATTATCTGTACTGCTTGTTTCGCCTGGCCGTTTGAGGCCGGCTTGAACGGTGCCGTTCTGACATGGTTGATTCCATTGCCTGCCATCAAGTCCTGGAATTCAGTGCTTGTGAAGCATGGGCCATTGTCACTGACCAAGACATCCGGTAGACCATGGGCGGCGAACATTGCCCGTAGACTTGCTACCATGGCAGAGGATGTGCTTGAATGTAAAATGGCACACTCAATCCATTTGGAGTAGGTGTCTACTACAACCAAAAAAATTTTTCCCGTGAAAGGACCTGCGTAGTCCACATGGATGCATGACCATGGCTTGGCAGGCCAGGACCAGGGGCTAAGGCGGGCTTCCCTGGGTGCGTTGCCCAGCTGAGCACACGTGTTGCACCTGTAAACATAAAATTCCAGGTCTGCATCTATCCCTGGCCACCAAATATGTGACCTGGCAATTGCTTTCATCATGACAATGCCCAGGTGCTCATTGTGAAGTTCTCTGATAAACAACTCTCTGCCCTTTTGGGACATGACTACTCGGTTTTCCCACAGTAGGCAATCGGCCTGAATTGAGAGTTCATCCTTGTGCCGATGAAATGGTTTAAACTCCTCAGGGTATTCCCCGTACGTGGCCAGACCCCATTCAGGACACATTTCTTAACTAAAGACAGTAGCGGGTCTTTATTTGTCCAGACTTTAATCTGATGGGCTGTCACAGGTGAGCCTTCGCTTTCGAAAGCTTTAACAGCCATGACCATCTCAGCATCATGTTCAGTTGCCCCCTCAGTGGTGGCTAGTGGTAGCCTGCTGAGTGCATCAGCGCAGCTTTCAGTGCCCGGTCTGTGCCGAATTGTGTAGTCATAGGCAGCTAACCTAAGTGCCCACCTCTGTATGCAGGCCGAAGCATTCGCATTTATGGCCTTTTTGTCGGCCAAAAGGGACATTAGGGGTTTGCGATCTGTCTCCAGCTCAAATTTCCTGCCAAACAGGTACTGGTGCATTTTTTTACTGCATATACACATGCAAGCACTTCCTTTTCTACCATCCCGTAGCCCCTTTCTGCCCGGGACAGACTTCTGGAGGCATAAGCTACCGGCTGTAACTGACCATTGGCATTCACATACCGCAATACATACCCGACCCCATAGGACGACGCATCGCACGTTAAAACAAGTTTCTTACAAGGGTCATATAACGTTAACAGTTTGTTGGAGCATAACAAATTGTGTGCTCTATCAAAAGCCCTTTCCTGGCTGTCCCCCCAGACCCAATCGCGACCTTTGCGTAGAAGCACGTGTAGCGGCTCTAACAGCGTGCTCAATTTGGGAAGAAAATTGCCAAAATAGTTCAGGAGCCCCAGGAACGAACGCAGCTCCGTCGTGTTACGGGGTCTGGGTGCTCTCTGGATCACTTCCGTTTTGGACGCAGTAGGTCTGATCCCGTCTGCTGCTACCCTCCTCCCCAGGAATTCTACCTCTGGAGCTAAGAAGACGCACTTCGCCTTTTTCAGTCGCAGCCCTACCCGGTCCAGTCTGCGTAGCACCTCCTCCAGGTTGTGGAGGTGTTCTTCAGTACCGCGACCCGTGATGAGGATGTTGTCTTGAAAAACCACCGAGCTTCGAATCGACTTGAGGAGGCTTTCCATATTTCGCTGAAAGGTCGCGGCGGCCGAACGAATCCCGGACGGACATCTGTTATACTCAAACAACCCCTTGTGTGTCGTGATGGTGGTCAGCTTCTTCAACTCACTCGCCAGCTCCTGGGTCATGTAAGCTGAGGTCAGGTCTAATTTTGAAAAAAGTTTGCCACCGGATAGCGTCGCAAAAAGGTCCTCCACTCTTGGTAGCGGGTACTGGTCTTGGAATGACACCCGATTGATGGTGGCCTCGTAATCGCCACATATCCTGACCGACCCATCCACCTTGAGCACCGGCACGATCGCGCTCGCCCAGTCACTGAATTCGACTGACGAGATGATGCCTTCCCTCAGCAGGCGGTCCAATTCGCATTCTATCTTTTCTCGCATCACGTACGGAACCGCTCTGGCCTTGTGGTGTACTGGCCTGGCGTCCGGATTTATGTGAATCACTACCTTGCTCCCCATGAAAGTGCCGATGCCGGGTTGAAATAATGAGTCAAATTTGTCCAGGACCTGTGAGCATGATACTCGCTCCACAGAAGAAATTGCATTGACATCGCCCCATTTCTAGTTCATGACAGCAAGCCAACTCCTCCCCAGTAGTGCGGGACCGTCCCCCGGGACAATCCAGAGTGGCAATCTGTTCTCCGAATCTTTGTGGGTCACGACTACCGTAACGCTGCCTAGCACCAGAATGATCTCCTTTGTATATGTCTGTAGCAGTGTGTCAATCGGCAATAATTTTGGCCTCCTGGCCTTGGACACCCACAACCTTTCGAACTGTTTGATACTCATCAGGGACTGGCTGGCCCCCGTGTCCAGCTCCATTAATATTGGGATGCCAATGAGGAGCACTTTCATCATTATCAGTGGCGTCCTAGTATATGAACTGTATATGTGCTCCACATGAACTCGCTGAACTTCAGCTTCCAGCGATTTCCCCCAGTGTCCATTTGGCCTTGTAGGGCTTACATCAGGCCCGTCCTCCTCATACATCAACCTGGCTGCTGGCTTCCTGCACATACGCGCCAAGTGACCGCTGACGTTGCAGTTTCTGCAGGTATATTGCTGATATTAACAGGTGTTGATGGCCCCATTGCCCATTGCGATGGCATGAATTGCCATTCAGCTAGCCATTGTCTCTGTTGAATTCCCCCTTTGGGTTCGACTGCATGCTGGGGCATGTCCGATTGCCCTTGTCTGCTTAGAGAACTGTTTACCGCAGTTGAGCCAAGATTTTTGCCATAAATCATTCTGGTCTCTTCCTCCCCTGAGATAATTGTCTGGGCTATCATAGCCGCCACTTCCAAGGTCAAGTCTTTGGTCTCAATCAGTTTCCTTAAAATCCCAGTGTGCCCGATGCCCTCAATAAAAATGTCTCGCAGCATCTCCGCTCTGCATGCATCTGGGAACTTACATAGACTCGCCAGTCGCCGGAGATCTGCCATGAAGTCTGGAACGCTTTGCCTTTCTCGCCGCCAGTGCGTGTAAAACCGGTGTCTCGCCATGTGCATGCTGCTCGCCGGTTTAAGGTGTTCCCCGATCAACACTGAGCTCTTCGAATGTCTTGTCCGCCGGCTTCTCTGGCGCTAGAAGGTCTTTCATCAGGGAGTACGTTCTGGATCCACAAAGCGTCAGGAGATGAGCCCTGCGTTTGTCGGTCGAATCCTGTCCTAACCATTCCTTAGTGACAAAACTTTGCTAAAGTCGTCCCAATCATCACCAACACAGTACTTCTCTTCTGTGCTGCTAGTGGCCATGCTCGTGTGGTTTAAATCCCAGTTTCTCGTCGCCAATACCATGTCCTTACTATACAGTATAAATGCACACAAGGCCCATACTTGAGAGAAGATCACTCTGTGTCCAGTTACCTTTATTACCAAGACTTCAAGAGACAGCGGGTGGGTGGAGCTTCCCCTTTTATACTGGAAAGTCCAGGTTAGGAGTGACTCCCACAAGTTCGCCTCTTGTGGTCAGTGTTCTCAAGGTGTACAACTTAGGTCAGCTTATACATGCATTACAATGACAGTTGAATACATGACAAAATCCATGCCTCTCTCTCTCACACTCTCCAATGATATCAATGATACTTCTAACTGAGGCTGAGCCTCACGTCAGGTTCCATATTTGAACCTGACGTGAGCTTTCGACCACATATCCGCAGCATAACTAAGACTATCTATTTCCACTTCTGTAACATCACCTGTCTCCGCCCCTGCCTCAGCTCATCCGCTGCTAAAGTCCTCATCCATGCCTTTTTTACCTCTAGACTTGACTATTCCGATGCACTCCTGGCTGGCCTCCCACATTCTACCCTACGTAAACTTGAAGTGATTCATAACTCAGCTGCCAGTGTCCTAACTTTCACCAAGTCCCACTCACCCTGTGCTCAGTGGCCTACATTGGCTCCCGGTTAAGCAATGCCTTGATTTCAAAATTCTCATCCTTATTTTAAAATCCCTCCATGGCCTCGCCCCTCCCTATCTCTGTAATCTCCTTCAACCCCACAACCCCCGAGATATCTTTTCTCCTCTAATTCTGCCCTCTTGAGCATCCCTGATTATAATCGTTCAACCATTGGTGGCCGTGCCTTCTGTTGCCTAGGCCCCAAGTTCTGGAATTCCCTCCCTAAACCTGTGCGCCTCTCTACCTCTCTTTTCCCCTTCAAGAATCTCCTTAAAACCTACTTCTTTGACCAAGCTTTTGGTCACCTGTGCTAATTTCTACTTATGTAGCTCGGTATCAATTTTTAAAAACCTCATAATACTCCTGTGAAATGCCTAGGGATGTTTCATAAAGTTAAAGGTGCTAGATAAATACAAGTTGTTGTTGTTGTTGTTGTTGTACCAACATTTCTCCCCTATAGTGAAAGAACTAAACATGAACACCTTTCAGAAGCTAAATTAACTGCGTTCTATATGCCAACACTTATTGAAAGTCAGCAGCCTTCCACCAGGCATGCTGCAGCCACTGGGGAAACATGTCATAGAAACACTAGGTCAGGCAACAGCACATGTAAGACAGGCACGAAGGGAATGCGCAAGGGTGATCGGTTGACTTGTTATGTAATACTGGATGGGTCCATGTATAAAGTTGGTTTGGAATCTTCCTTTTGTGGTGGCTTTTATTTAAGCTTTGTGGCCAAGTCGATGCTGCAATGGTCCGGAACAGAAGGATGGTGTGACTGTCGCACAATGGGGATTTGGGGTTGCATTCAGTGAATGCCTAGTCAAATGAGGTGATCACCGACAGTGCGGCCAGAGACGGGATGTGCTGGTTGCCTCCTCCCTTCCTCCTGGTCCTCCTCTTCCTCTTCCTGCCATTTTATTTTAATTGTTGGCTGACTCTGAAGTCGGCCCGACAATGGTGGCCACAGGTTGGCCGGGTCACCAACAGGCAGTCCGGCACCCCCCTCTTGGGTGCTGGGGCGCTGGCCCGGCCAAAGTCCTCTCTGGTGGTCCAGTGGATGCCACTAAAGTGGCTGCAGAGCTCGCAGCGGCCCTCCCTTTAACTGAAGGGGAGGGACGTTGCTATGCGTCAGCACAATGTGGCACTTCCGCATCACGCTGACATGCTCACGCTGATGACACCGTCCGCCTTCCGCCCCGCTCCCGACCCACTCCTGCCCCGCAGCCGCCCAAAACAGCACCCCAACCAAAACTCAAACAAAAAGAGGACAAAATCCCTCTATTCTCCACCCCAAGGATTGTGGCGGAGAATAATCATTTATTTTGAAAGGTGTGCCCCATTTGGGGTGGAGGACAATTTCGGAACCCCTGTCTCCTCACCAACTTTAAACAACTGTAGAAAGCACCAAACACTCCATAAACTTACACAGAGTCAGTAAAAATTAATGAGCAACTAACCTGAGAGTGGTTGATGATCCCTTTAAATAGGGCTGGTGGGGGTCCGGGGCTGCTGCTAAACACAGCTGTGTGAGGCTAAAACAGAGCATTACTTCCAGCATCGAGGATGAATTACTGATTGACATCACAATCTGCCGAATGTAGATACTTCCAGCCGTACGTTCCTAACGCTTGACCTACCGACCTCACCAAAATGGCCTCCGGCGCGACCCGCACGAGAAATCTGCGCATGTGATACTGACACTATTTTTCGACACAAACAGCACCCGCAGCTCAAAAAAATTGGGCATTACGGAGCTGGATTTCTAGCCCAAATTTTCTTAATTTCATATCACCCACGCATCATAAAATTGCCTTAATTTTCACTGAAATCCTCTCCTTCCCTCATCATCATCATCATAGGGTACTGAGTTATGGAAATTCAGCAACAGAAACTCCTTTCAGATGTTGTTCTCTCTCTCATATTACTGGGAAAACTCCAGTTACATTAATGATGAAACATTGATTTAAATAACTTTTATACTGAAACATATGTTTAGTGCTCTAGTCTAGAACACTCTGCTCCAGGGTTATGTAGTTAATACTCCAGGAGGTTGCATTCAGTTCTCTCATGTCGCTGGATATAATGGAGGATGAGCAGCAGCTGATAAGAGCTACTAAGGATCTCAGGTAGGAACACAAGAACAGGAGTAGGCCATTGAGCTCCTCATGCATGTTCTGCCATTCAGTGGCTAATCTGTGTGCCAACTCCATATACCCGCCTTTGCCCCATATCCCTCAATACCTTTGGTTAACAAAAATCTATCAAACTCAGATTTAAAATTAACAATTGACCTAGCATCAAATTCAAACTTTGAACCCTTTCTGTGTTGAAGTGTTTCCCAACTTCACTCCTGAAAGATCTGGCTCTAATTTTTATGCTGTACCCCCTAGTTCTAGACTCAGTTCCCTTTAATATCCTGTAAACTTGATCAAATCGCCCCTTGACCTTCTAAGTTCCAGGGAATAGAACCCTAGTTTTTGTAATCTCTCCTTGTAATTTAACCCTTAGAGTCCAGGTATCATTCTGGTAAATCTAGGCTGCACTCCAAGGTCAATATATCCTTCCTAATACAAAAGCAAAATACTGCAGATGCTGGAATCTGGAATAAAAATAGAAAATGCTGGAAATCTTCGCAGGTCAGGCAGCATCTGTGGAGAGGAAGCAGAGTTAACGTTTCGGGTCAATGACCCTTCATCAGAACAGGAGAGTGTTCGGAAAGTACAGATTATTAACATGCACTGAAAGGAGGAGGGAAAGAAAGAACAAAAGGGAAGGTCTGTGATATGTCGGAAGACAAGAGAGATTAGAGAGACAAAATGGATGATGGCCCAATTTGAAATGGTAATGCCAGGAGTTAGAAAAACATTAGTCAAGATAGGGTGTGAATGTTGGGATAATGACCAACTGCCATTAGAGACAAGGAGAAAAAAAGAAAGAAAGGAACAGGCTCTGGGGGGTGGCGGGGGGAGCGGAAGGGAGCCAAAGATTGGCAGTGGTTACGCTCTGAAATTTTTGAAGTCGATGTTGAGTCCAGAAGGCTGTAAAGTACCTAGACAAAAGATGAGGTGCTGTTCCTCGAGCTTGCGTTGAGCTTCGTTGTAACAGTGTAGGAGACTAAGGACAGAGAGATCAGAGTGGGAATGGAGTAGAGAATTAAAGTGACATGCGATTTGAAGCTCAGGGTCACACTTGCGGACTGAACGGAGATGCTCCGCAAAGCGGTCACCCAATCTACGCTTGGTCTCCCCAATGTAGAGGAGACCACATCGTGAGCAGCGAATGCAGTATACTAAATTGAAAGAGGTACAAGTAAATTGTTTATTCACCTGGAAGGAATATTTGGCGCCCTGGACAGTGAGAAGGGAGGATGTAAAAGGGTGGGAGTTGCATCTCCTACGCTTCACGGAAAGGTACCGTGGGAAGGGGTCCTGGGGGTGACTGCGGAGTTGACCAGAGTATCGCGGAAGGAGCGGTCCCTCAGAATGCTGGGAGGGGAGGGGAAGATGTGATTTGTGGTGGGATCACGCTGGAGATGGCGGAAATGGCGGAGGATGATCCGTTGAACGTGGAGGCTGGTGTAGTGAAAGGTGAGCACAAGTGGAACCCTGTCATGGTTCTGAGAGGGAGGGGAAGCGGTGAGAGCAGAGGTGCAGGAAATAGAACAGACACGGTCAAGGGCCATGTTAACCATGGCGGAGGGGAATTCTCAGTTGAGGAAAAAGGAAGACATGTTAGAGGCACTAATGTGAAAGGTGGCGTCATCAGAGCAGGTACGACGGAGACAGAGAAACTTGGAGAATGGAATGGAGTCCTTACAAGATGCGGGGTGGGAGGAAGTGTAGTCCAGGTAGCTGTGGGAGTCAGTGGGCTTATAGTGGATACTGGTTGAAAGCCTATCCCCAGAGATGGAGATGGAGAAGTCAAGGAAGAGAAGGGAAGAGTTGGAGATGGGCCATGTGAAGGTGAGGGAAGGGTGGAAATTGGATGCAAAGTGAATGAAATTTTCAAGTTCAGGGCGAGAGCAGGAAACGGCACCGATACAGTCATCAATGTACCGGAAAAAGAGGGGACCCAAGTTGGACTGGAACAAAGAAAGTTCCACATATCCCACAAAAAGGCAGGTACAGCTAGGACCTAAGTGGGTTCCCATAGCAACACCTTTAATTTGGAGGAAGTGAGTGGTGTTAAACGAGAAGTTGTTCAATGTGAGAACAAGTTCAGTCAGGCGGAGGAGGGTGGTGACAGATGGGGACTGGTTGGGCCTCTGTTCAAGGAAGAAGCGGAGCGCCCTCAGGCCAACCTGATGGGGGATAGAGGTGTAGAGGGATGCTGAAAAGGAGACGGTTGAGGCTGGGAAACTGGAAACTTTCTAAGGTGTGGTGCCCAGTGCCCAGAAATGAAAGTAATACTCCAGGTGTGATTTAACCAGGGCTTTGTATAGCTGTAGCATAACTTCTACCTCCTTGTATTCTCGTCCTGTAGATATAAAGCCCAGTATTCCACTAGCTTTTTTGATTATTTTCGGTACCTTTTCATGACATTTTAATGTAGATGGGCCTAGAAATTGGCCTCCATAGCACCTCCCTTTATCGCCTCTGGGGGCGCTAACAGGGCGCTATCCAGGTTACGAGCGGACACGGTGCTGACATCAACTCCTGCCATATATGGCGGGAGTTTTGCGATGGCGTTGCGCCTTGATCTCCTTCGCCCAGAGATCGTGAAGTCATCAGCGTGTGCATCGCCCCGTAGTGCCCTGGACCCGAATTTGCTTTCTGCCCACTGCAGCATCGCCGAGAGAAAACAACGGCAGCTGCAGAAGATGTCCATCGAGAGGCCGGGCGCATCAGTGGTGATACTTAAAGGCAAGGTGGCCAAAGTAAGTAAAAACATTTTTACCTCTCTCTTGCAGCTTTTTTTGCCGGTTCCTGCCCACGATCGATCAGCCCGGCACGCGGCTTGAGTGCCGGGCGGATTGGGCGGGATCGTGGCTGCTGTCGTGGAGGAGGTAATTTTTTTTTTCTTTGCAGAGCCTGCAGCGATGGCCCTCCCCTTTAAGGGAGGGAAGGAGCCTTCCAACGTGGCAGCGCTGCATGGCCTAGTGTGCAGCTCTGCTCCATTCACCGCCCCGCCTGCTGCCGATTGTGCTCCAGTGTTGCGCCTGATTTAGCGTTCCACTTCCTTCCTGAAGGGCAACCGCTGAATTTTTTTAAAGTTTGAAAACATTAGCACCTGACGCTAATTTTTAAAACTTTTAAAAGTTAGTGCCCCAAATGGCGACTCGTGTCACATGCACGGTAAAACAGACACCTATCCCTTCATTTCCGTGTTTTAAGATAGCTAGAGCTAAATGAAATTGACCTCCATCACCAGGTTTCAAACAAGAGACTGGGAGATGGGTTGTCCATGGAAACCAGACCTGGTTGATTGATCCGGAAATTAATCAGGATACAGGTTCAGGTTGTGCTGACGCACATTTTGTGCAGGGTGGAACATTTATCTGTATCTTGTCTGTGCCTCTGACTCTGACCAGCCCATTTGAAGGGCATTTAAATATTTTGGGCAATTCTTTAAATTATTCATTCTCAGGACGTGGGCGTCACTGGCAAGGCTGGTATTTATTGTCAACCTTAGTCGCCTTTTGAGAAGGTGATGCTGGGACTGTTTCTTCAACCGCTGGAGTCCGTGTAGTGAAAATACTGCCACAGTGTGGTTAGCTAAGGGGTTCCAGGATTTTGACCTAGCGACGATGAAGGAATGGCGATATATATTCAAGCTGCCAGTGCAATTTTCAGCATAGCTTGTGGTGGGGTGGGGGAGAGGGGGGAGTGGGGAGGCGAGGCAAGGGAAATCATGCAGCAACTTGACCACTGTGGAAATAGCCAGCGGTCATGGACCAACAGTGAAATCAAATTGCTTGCTGGAAATTGACCTTTTAAAATTGACTTTCTCTCCCCTACAGGGTCCTTCGCACGTTGGATGCCAGTGATATGTGGCATTGCTATTACGGAAGTGAAGGAATTAAGTCGTACGGTGTATTTTCCTCTTTTGCAAGGCATTGTATCACATTTACCGAAGAGTCGATGGGTGTTTTGTAAGGAAAGGGTTAATCAGACTGTCCTGAAGTCTACTAATGTTATACTGCTATTGATTTCTCTTTATTTTGTAGTAATATTAATATTTAGCCTCTGTCTATTAAGCAGGGAAGTTTAAGTCAATTTTAAGTAGCACTGGGCTGTTAGGCTAAGGCTGATCCTGCAGCAATGATCAGTTTCAGGATGAAGTAATAAGAGACAGAATTCAGTGCCGTTGAATTATTTGATAACAGTGGGGCAAAAACAGTTTGTTGGGTCATGGAAAATATCTGGATGTCCGCCATCCTATTTAAATGGTACCACTAAAAAAAAGACAGACTTATTATTAAAGATTTTACTTGGTTGAGCAGTAATTATAAGGAACAAGAGTGAAACTAACCCTAAGATAATAAAGTAAGGGAGTTAGACTTCTTTGTCCAATTGTAAAAGATCTTGTTAATTAAGGAAATCTAAAGTTATTGCGAAGTGATAAGCCAATCAAATTCTCCTTATATAGAAAAGCAAAATACTGCGGATGATGGAAATCTGAAATAAAAACCGAAAATGCTGGAAACACTCAGCAGGTCAGGCAGCATCTGTGGAGAGAGGAACAGAGTTAACGTTTCAGTTTGATGACATTTCTCCTTATATGGAGTTGTATTTTAATGCAGAATTGTGTGGATTGTCATGTACAGGAAGTGAGAGAAATGTATAAAAACTCAGCTCAGAAATGTAATACTTTAAGGGCTCAATTTTCCCCAATGCCGTTTTTTGGCGTATTGCCAGAATTACACCCGTTTTCCTTGGTCCCAACTACTCCAAAACAATAAGTAGCAAGTTTCCCCGTTTTATTTTTTGAATTTGGCGCTGCACAACCTGTCCTGTAGCTTTGGGGGTGGAGCCTTATGTCTGCCCCGAAAATACAATGCACCCCCTTCTATGCATGCGCGGAAATAAAAGGACATTTTTGATGTGATTGCTATGGGCGCGCATGCCCAGTACAGCTCCCGGTCTGCATTCGCCATTTTTAAAGAGCCAGTTGTGTGAGAGAACTTTACTTCTCATTTAAAATCAGAGCTGCAATACAATATGCAACACGGCTAAAGGACCAAGAATGCCTCACAGGATGAAGTGGATTCCCCTCCGCCGTGGTTAACATGGCCCTCGACTGTGTCTGCTCTATTTCCAGCACCTCTGCTCTCACCCCTTCCCCTCCCTCTCAGAATTACGACAGGGTTCCCCCCTTGTCCTCACCTTTCACCCCACCAGCCTCCACATTCAATGGATCATGGTCCGCCATTTCCACCACTTCCAGCATGATTCCACCAATCACATCTTCCCCTCCCCTCCCCTCTCAGCATTCCGAAGGGACCGCTCCCTCCCCAACACCCTGATCCATTCCGCAGTCATCCCCAGCATCCTCTCTCCTTCCCACTGCACCTTTCCGTGCAATTGCAGGAGATGCAACACCTGCACTTTTACATCCTCCCTTCCCACTATCCAGGGCCACAAATACTCCTTCCAGGTGAAACAGCGATTTACTTGTACTTCTTTCAATTTAGTATACTGTATTCACTGCTCACGATGTGGTCTCCTCTACATTGGGGAGACCAAGCGTAGATTGGGTGACCGCTTTGCGGAGCACCTCTGTTCAGTCCGCAAATGTAACCCTGAGCTTCCGGTCGCCTGTCACTTTAATTCTCCACTGCATTCCCACTCTGACCTCTCTGTCCTTAGTCTCCTACACTGTTCCAATGAAGCTCAACCTAAGCTCGAGGAACAGCACCTCATCTTTCGTTTAGGTACTTTATAGCCTTCTGGGCTCAACATTGAGTTCAAAAATTTCAGAAAGCGTAACCGCTGCCAATCTTTGGCTCCCTTCCACCTCCCGCCCCCATTCCCCCCCCCACCCCCACCCCCCAGAGCCTGTTTCTTTCTTTCTTTTTTTCTCCTTGTCTCTAATGGCAGTTGGTCATTATCCCAACATTCACACCCTATCTCGACTAATGTTTTTCTAATTCCTGGCATTACCATTTGAAATTGAATCCTTTTTGTCTCTCTAATCTCGCTTGTCTTCCAACCTATCACAGACCTTCCCTTTTGTTCTTTCTTCCCCTCCCCCTTTCAGTGCTTGTTAAGAATCTGTTCTTTCTGAACACTCTCCAGTTCTGATGAAGGGTCATCGACCTGAAACATTAACTCTGCTTCCTCTCCACAGATGCTGCCTGACCTGCGAAGATTTCTAGCATTTTCTGTTTTTATTCCAGATTCCAGCATTTGCAGTATTTTGCTTTTGTGTTGTGTGTGATGAAGTGGAGGCACTGGTTACTGGATGGCAAGAGCTGGACACCAGTAGAGGTCACATAAAAGTTACACGAAAATAAATAAAGAAACGCTGGAACCAACTTGCAGAAGATTACTGTGCAAAGGTGACCACCCTGATGTCTGGAGGCCAGTGCAAAAAGTGGCAGGACCTTGGTCAAGTAGTTAGTGTAGGTAATATTTTCATTTATTCAATGGAATTGCAATTGTAAATGTGACCATCTGTATATGTCCCACCCAGCAGAAAGACCCATCCCTAAAAAGTTATGTTTTCATCTTTGCAGAGGAAGGTGGCATACAACAAATGGGAAAGAATTCGAACAGGAGGAGGCTTGGCAAATCTGCACCCACTGACACCCTTGGAAGACAGGGTCGCTGCTTTGTTGGATCCTGCCTGGACAAAGCAATCATCACTGCACAAGCTGGGCCCACATTTGAGGGAAAGGGTAAGTCCTGCAAATTCCACAGTCTGGCTTTACTAAATGTTAAGTACTGCATAGGCTAGCCATGCTTCGGTTCATGGGGATGTCTCCATCAACTACGCTTCGGTTGATGCAATGTGCTATCATTCATCGTGGTCCTTCAAATCAACCTGCTGCTTACGCTGTGCGGGCCTACTCATACCACCCACCCTGCCCCCTGCTCTGCTGCTAACCATTTGTCTGTTCTGTTATATTTTGCAGAACTTGAGGCCAACCCTGACGATATAGAAGATTCAGACGCGGACGAGCCTGAAGAGGCTCCTCCGCAATGCCATCAGGCTTGCACAAGGTATGGCATTGTCAGTATTACCCCCATGATTAAATTGTACCTTTGCAAGATGCTCAAAACGGCAGGCAGGGCAAGGTTCTTTGTTCTCTCTCTCCCCAAGGTCGACACCATAGTATGGACCACACCTAGGTCTGAGCATGCACAATGATCGGGAAACAACCCCCCTTCCCTCCCCTCCACCCCCCCCAGGGCTTCATTTGATGCACAGTGGCACAATATAAGGCTTCTCATGCCTTCAGTTCACCTTCCACGCCCCCCACCCCCACCCCCCCCGCCCCCCTGCCGGGCTTCATTTGATGCATGGTGGCATAGTTTAAGGGTTCTCATCCCTTCAGTTCGATTTCCACACTCCCCCACCTCCCCTCCAGGGCTTTTCTTCAAGCCGAGCTCTGAGCCCGTGTCCAGGCGACGGACCGATTCTGCCAGCCGACGCTTTGACCCTCGAGCCCGGTTTGGAGACGTTCGATGATGGCGTGGCACTTTTAAAAAAAAATCAAAACTTAAAGAATTCCATGAAACTTCCATTTTCTGCGCTTTAAGTTTGAAAAGTTTAAGCTTGATGATGCATATTTATGTGTTCTTAGTTCCCTCCAAAACTTTGCCAAAAAACAATGGCGTCTTTCTGCACCGATTTCTTGATGTGCGCTGGTTTTTCTTACGTGCCCAGAAGGTTTTTCAGGAGTTGTCACATACGCCGTCCTAGGAGAAATGTAAGTTGGCCAAACTTGCATAATTGTGAAAAACTGGCGCAGACATCAGGCTACATCCTATGACACAAACAAAAACTAACCTAAGAAAATCATAACTAACTGAGTTACGCTGGCGCACAATCTTTGGGGAAACTTGGATTTTTAAATTTATGCCAAAAATAGCGGCGCAAATCACCAGGGAAAATTGAGCGCATTCCCAACCAAGCATCATCAGGTGTCGTTGTAAGTACTACCTTCAAGTGTATGCTTAAGTATTATTGCATGTACTGTATACTTAATAAACCTATGACTTCAATGTTGAAGAGCCTTCTTGAAAACATTACGCTAACAATTTTAGGCCCCTGGCGACACTTCGTGAATTTTTGATGGTACAAAAAGGGGATAAGTGCCTGTATATTGGGCTCCTGCTCCCACTTTACATCCCCATTTTTCTGGATTACACTGGTTTCCAGCACAATGATAGAGAAAATTCAGGGTAAGGTGGTTCACTCAAGGTGCAAATCGAATTTCATATTGTCAAGTCCTTAACAGATATTTGAGATGCGGATTTTGAATGATAATTTTCTCATTAGCATTCTGTACAATAATTTTCACTTCTTATAGCTGTTTCTCTGCTCTGATCACTCCAGTATGAGCCAAAGGTTTGCACACACCCAAACCCAGCTGAATTTCCTGGGTTCAGCTCATTCAAATGTCGTGGATTAGTGGGAGCAGCCAACGGCGGTTCCGGCGCAGATGATGAAAGGAAAATTATCTTTTGGGAGGTGCCTTGCCATTCAATTTTTCCCCCTTTTCCAAAACTATCCTGCCCAATGTTGGGTGGGATAAAAGAGGAAAATTCAGGCATTATATCACTGCTGCGTTATTTGCATCTGATTTGCATACTCCCATTGGTTGGCTGCTAGAATTGTGCATCTTGCGGGAAAGGTTTGGAGAATTGTTGCTGAGGATCTCCGTTTTCTCTCCTGAATTGGTACACACAAAGCATGTTGGACAGGTAAATCATTCTCATTTTGTTTTCCATCATGAGTGATTGACTAAACTGATGTCAGAGGCTCTTGAATTACACAAGGTAAGGGCTCATGGGGTTGGGGGTGATATATTGGCATGGAAGAGGATTGATTAATGGACAGAAAACAAAGAGTAGGGATAAATGGGCCATTTTCAGTTTGGCAGGCTGCAATTAGTGGGGTGCCGCAAGGATCAGTGCTTGGGGCCTCAGCTATTTACAATCTATATTAATGACCTAGGTGAAGGGACTGAGTATAATGCAACCAAGTTTGCTGATGATACAAAGCTAGGTGGGACAATAAGTTGTGAGGAGAACACATAGGGGGTGAAATTCTCCTGTTGTGCATCTTCCGTTAGCACCTCCAGGGGGCACTAACCGGGCGTGAACCTGTTTTCGCCTCGGGCCATCGCACAACTGCCGATGACATCATCACCGTGTGTGGCGATCCCTTTGTGGCCCACGATGGCTCCTTTCTACCCCGTGGCGGAAGTTGCCCTGCACCCCGCAAACAGTGTCAGTGTCAGCCATTCGGTTCATGAATTGGGCCTAGCTCTGCTCGCGGGGCGGAATTTAAAGGGAAGGTACGCTGCGCCACATGCCGCCATCTTGCCGTTTTGGCTGACTCACCGGTGTGACCCGGTTGCATATGCATCTAGAAGTCTGTCTGAGGCTGAAAGAGCTGACAGTATGGTTGAGAAAGAGGCATTAGCATGTGTATATGGGATTAAGAAAATGCACCAATACCTATTTGGACTTCAGTTTGAGCTTGAAACCAACCACAAACCACTCATTTCGCTGTTTTCAGAAAGCAAAGGTATAAACATCAATGCTTCGTCCCGCATCCAAAGATGGGCACCAACATTGTCCACCTATGACTGTTATCCGCCACAGACCAGGCACGGAGAACTGTGCTGATGCCCTCAGTCGACTACCATTGCCCATGACTGGGGTGGAAATGGCACAGCCCGCAGACTTGCTCCTGGTCATGGATGCTTTTGAGAGCGAGGGGTCACCCATCACTGCTTGCCAGATCAGGACCTGGACCAGCCAGGATCCTGTGCTATTACTTGTAAAAAGTTGCATCCTCAATGGGAGCTGGTCGGCCATTCCCGAGGAAATGCAAGATGAAATTAAGCCGTTTCACCGAAGCAAAGGTGAAATGTCCATCCAGTCGGATTGTCTCTTATAGGGTAATCGCGTGGTTTTGCCAAAAAAAGGCAGGGAAGCATTTATGCGTGACCTACACAATACCCACCCAGGCATAGTCATGATGAAGGCTGTAGCCAGGTCGCATGTTTGGTGGCCCGGCATTGACTCGGACTTAAAGTCATGCATACACCAATGGAACATGTGCTCACAACTGAGCAATGCACCAAGGGAGGCTCCATTGAGTCTGTGGTCATGGTCCTCCAAACCGTGGTCCAGGATCCACATAGATTTTGCTGGCCCCTTTCTCGGAAAGATGTTTTTAGTTGTAGTGGATGCTTACTCTAAATGGATTGAATGTGTAATCATGTCATCCAGCACATCCACTGCCACCATTGAAAGCCTCCGGGCTATGTTCGCCACCCATGGCTTGCCCGATGTCCTTGTCAGTGACAATGGACCATGTTTCAGCAGCTCGGGATTCAACGAGTTTATGACCCGCAATGGCATCAAGCATGTCAGGTCTGCCACGTTTAAGCCCGCATCCAACGGTCAAGCAGAACTGGCAGTTCAAACTATCGAGCAGAGCTTGAAATGTGTGACGGAAGGCTCTTTGCAGACCCGCTTATCTTGGGTTCTGCTCAGCTACCGGACGCGATCCCACTCACTCACTGGGGTTCCCCCTGCAGAATTGTTAATGAAGAGAGCTCTCAAAACCAGGCTCTCCCTAGTCCACCCGGATCTAAATGATCATGTGGAAACCCAGCATCACCGGCAAAACATGTACCAGGATCGCGCGGCTGTATCGTGTGACATTGATGTTAACGACTCTGTGTTTGTCCTGAATTACGGTCATGGTCCTAAATGGGTTGCTGGCACTGTCTTGGCCAAGGAGGGGAATAGAGTGTTTATAATCAAACTATTGAATGGACAAACGTGCAGAAAGCATTTGGATCAGACCAAACTGCAGTTCACCGACAACCAGGAACAACCTAAAGAGGACATCACCATCATCGATCCACCAACACAAACCCAACCAGCAATCGACGTCGCTGTCAATCAAGAGGATGAACCCACCATTCCCAACAGTCCTGTCAGACCAGCCGTGTCGCAGTGCAGCAATGGTCCGACCAACTCACCCATGCCAGAGTTTGAACTCAGACGATTAACCAGGGAGCGTAGGGCCCCGGATCGTCTCAACTTGTAAATAATTTGTATCAAAGACTTTGGGGGGAGGGGGGGGGAGTGATGTAAAAGATCCCATTACACTATTTTGAAGAAGAGCAGAGGAGTTCTCCCTGGTGTCCTGGCGAATATATATCCCTCAACCAACATCACTGAAAACAGATTATCTGGTCATTATCACTTTGCAGTTTGTGAGACCTTGCTGTGTGCAAATTGGCTGTCGGGTTTCCCGAATTACAACAGTGACTATACTTCAAAATTGCTTTATTGGCTGTGAAACGCTGTGGGACATCCCAAGTTTGTGAAAGGCAAGCCCTGATGTTGCTGTGCAACAAACGAGTTACCTTGACAGACATGACTGGGCTATGAGTGTCACAGCCGAGATAACTTGTCCGACTCTAGCGCACAAATATTTAAAGTGAGAAATTTGATGTAGTTGCTTCACACACACTCTCAAAGGTGTGATTGAATACAAGAACCTACACCTTGGTAGCAGTTACACATCTTTTCTATCCTTACCCGATATATTTTGGTTGTTGTATTTTAGATTACTCTTAGAGCTGAGGCCCACCTCCCTACCTTTACTAGCCCTGGTACTCAAGTTAAGCTTTTGCTAACGCGGGAGGCCCGGCTGATATTAACTCCTGGCCCTCATTTACATCCCGCTGGCTAGCCCACGCCCAAAAAGGTGGCAAGGCAGGTTGAGAAAGCGGTTAAAAAAGCATACGGGATCCTGTGCTTCATAAATAGAGCATAGACTACAAAAGCAAGGAAGTTATGATGAACCTTTATAAAACACTGGCTCTGCCTCAACTGGAGTATTGTGTCCAATTCTGGGCACCACACTTTAGGAAGGTTGTGAAGGCCTTAGAGTGGGTGCAGAAGAGATTTATTAGAATGGTTCCAGGGATAAGGGACTTCAGTTATGTGGATAGACTGGAGAAGCTGAGGTTGTTCTCCTTAAACCAGAGAAGATTGAGAGGAGATTTGATAGAGATGTTCAAAATCATGAGGAGTCTAGACAGAGTAGATAGGGATAAGCTGTTCCCATTGGCAGAATGGGCAAGGGCTGGATTTTCGGTTTTGCTCATTTTGGGACGGTAATGGTGGCGGGGCGGTTCTGAAAGTGCCCGGGAACAGTTTGCGCCTCAGTCAGCAAAATTGGGTAGCTCGGCCCTGAGTGTGGAGCGGAGCACTAAGGAAGGTGTTGCACACCTCTCTTAGGGTGCTAGGCTGCCTGAGCATGCAAAAATCCCGAGCTAAACAGCCGGCCTCAAAACGCTATAAGAGAGGCCTGGGGAGGAAAAAATACCTGAAAAAACCCGCCAAAAACATTCGCAATAAGTAACTCACACCACCACATCATAAATCGCAAAAAAAAACAATCACATTTACCTGAGGTGGACATTACTTATCTCATTGCAGCCGCTACAGCTCGGACTGCTTGCTTTCACAGGCGCTCTCAGCATGGTGCTCTACGGAGCTGGAGCCAAAAATTGAGCCGATGTCGCAACCAGGGGCGTTGCACACCGGCTTACCTCTTCCGGGCAGCAATGCTCCGCACCCCGCCAAAACCGGCCCCGAAACCCCGGTGGGCGCTCGAAGCTGGCCGCCCACCTGAAAGAGCTTACTGTCTTCATTGCCACAGTGAAAACAAAGGTGGCAACAAGCAGAAAATCCTGCCCCACGAACCAGAGGACACAGATTTATGGTGATTGGCAGAAGAATCAATGGCGACATGAGGAAAACCTTTTTTACGCAGCAAGTGGTTAGGACCTGGAATACACTGCCTGAAAAAGTGGTGGAGGTAGATTCAATTGTGGCTTTCAAAAGGGAATTGGCTAAGTACCTGAAGGAAAAAAAATTGCAGGTCAAGGGGAATGGGCAGAGGAGTGGGACTAGCTGAAGTGCCCTTGCAGAGAGCCGGTACGGGCTTGACAGTCCGAATAGCCTCCTTCTGTGCTGTAACCATTCTATGATTCTAGCAATCTATAAATTCTGGGCCAATGCACTTATATTATAAAGTGTATTTGCTTGATACAGTGCATTTACACTACACTGTGCATCTACACTATATGGTGCATTTATAATGCACAGTGCATTTACACTGCACAGTGTATTTACATGATACAGATTTATGCAGACTGTGATAAATGTGTGTAACAGAATGTCAAGGACTGCTGGCTAATTGTATCTGCAAATTCAAGCGAGAAAGTTGGATATGTTGATACGATGGATATTGTAAGGGTATATATGAGAAACTGGGATGTGCTGATGGACCATGGTGCTATCTGCACTGTGGGTGTTGTAGGAGAGGATGTATCACACACGGGGACTGACTGATCGACCATAGTGTTCTCTGCATTGTGGGTGTTCCTCGATTCCTTTAGTTGGGGGATGAGAAACTAAAGTGGTAGAAGCAAAGTACTTCTAAATCAGGGAGTTTTAAAAAAGTAAAGACATAAACGTGGATTCATTTCAAATCAAGGAAAAGACAAGAGTAATGATTTATGTTTGAGGGAGCGAGAATCATCAACTACATCTAGTTTGCATTGAAGTTTACACTCGTTCTCAGTCTTGGCTTGATCCTGTTCCAGTTCTTCATGTTTCAAAATGCAATGATGCAATGCCAAGCAGAATGCAATTTGCTAAAACATCATTTAATGAATCATCCAAAACGCTTCAGTATAAAAAGGTGGTAAAGTACTGCAACGGAGAGCACAGCAAAATATATCAGAGAGATCGCGGCGGTAAGTTTTAGCGCCAGAGATAAATCGCCATGCAAGTTCGCGGGCATCGATAATTTCGGCGCATGCAGTTGGTATACTGTTACGTCCCGTTATCGCCCTCGAAGGCACTAATGGGAGGGGCAATGGAGGCCAATTCCTCCCCCTTAATCTTTGGATTTTTACAGCCCAATTTTGTCATGGCATTCCTACTTTCAGTATATGAGCACTCTGAGTGGGCCGGTGAATGGATTCAGCAACACACTAGGGTGCTGGTGTTATAAGATCATATTCTTTCAATTTTCTTTCGCCAATTTTCACCACTCAATCTTTTGCAGGCTCTGCCTCCATATTAGACACAGTTCCACAGGCACTGGGAGAGACTCCAATACCCTCGGCTCAAATGGTTGTTATTCATATGTGAGACTTGATAGTGAGTGCTGAACAGGAGGACAATAAAGACAAACACAACCACATCTTCATGCAACATCCACACAGACTTGCAGTAGATAGCCCTGGCCAAAATTTGCTCCCTAACCTCACGGTACTGGTGGATTGTAACACCCTAACCCTACAGTACAGGTGGTTGTAACTGTTATGTATGCAACCCTGTGTAACCTGTATCATACTGCCACCAGACGGCATACCTGTTGGAGTCCCAAGGGATTCCAGCATCCCTTGGGAGCACGGTATATAAGCAGGCCTTCCATGCTGTACCAGCACGTTGAAGTTTGAATAAAGGAGCTAAGGTCACATTTACTCATGTCTACAGTACTCAGTTACATTACTTTATTATGAACATAACAACTGGCGACGAGATAACGAACAATCACACAAAAATGCAGAGAAGTGCTGGTATCCTGGAGAAATTTTCAGAGGGAGATGACTGGGAGGCCTTCGTGGAGCGACTCAACCAATACTTCATGGCCAACGAGCTGGAAGGGGATGATAACGCTGCCAAACGAAGGGCGATCCTCCTCACCGTCTGTGGGGCAACAACCTATGGCCTCATGAAGAATCTTCTAAAACCAACAACCAAATTGTATGAAGAACTGTGTACACTGGTCCGGGAGCACCTAAATCCGAAGGAAAGCGTTCTGAAGGCAAGGTATCGATTTTACACATGTCAATGGCCTGAAGGCCAGGAAGTGGTGAGCTACATTGCCGAACTAAGGTGCCTTGCAGGACATTGCAAATTCGATGGATTCCTTGAGCAAATGCTAAGAGACTTCTTTGTGCTTGGCATTGGCCATGAGGTTCTCCTTCGCATCCTATTGACTGTTGAAACACCGAACCTGAGCAAAACCACAACGATAGCCTGGGCATTTATGTCCACCAGTGATAACACCAAACAAATAGAGGTGTACACAAAGTAACGTTGTTTTCAGGCAGAAATGCATATGGCAGAACGTACACGCCTGCAGCTGCATGACCTCAGATGATCCAGAGTCCGCCATCAAACGATAATGCGAGGCAGTTAACACCTTGTTGGTGCTGCAGAGGTGATCATCGAGCCCATCAATCCTGCTTCAAACACTATGTGTGCAAAGGCTGTGGAACAATGGGACACCTCCAGCGAATGTGCAGACGAGCTGCAAATCCTGCAAACCACCATGTTGCAGAGGAAGACCGATCCATGGCAGATCAGGCTGAACTAGAGACTCAAACCGAGGAGGCAGAAGTACGGGGTACACACCTTCACCACGAAATGTCCATCGATCATGCTAAAAGTCGAACTGGATGGAATTCCAGTATCCATGGAACTGGACATGGGTGCAAGTTAGTTTATCATGAGCAAAAAGGCCTTCGACAGTCTGTGGTGCAACAAGGCACACAGGCCCAAGCTTAGCCCCATTCACACCAAGCTAAGAACTTACAGTAAAGGGCTGATCCCTGTAATTGGCAGCGAGCAGTAAAAGTCTCCGATGATGGAGCAGTTCACGAACTCCCAATATGGATTGTTCGGCAGAAGCTGTCTGGAAAAAATCCGCTGGAACTGGGATGACATCCGAGTGCTCTCATCCATCGATGATGCCTCCTGCTCAGGTTCTGAGCAAGTTCCCATCGTTGTTTGAGAGAGGCATCGGAAGTTTCTAGGGGGCGAAGGTGCAGATCCACTTGGTTCCCAGTACACGACCTGTTGTGTATCTGTAAAGCATGCACTCCCATATTCCACCACCAGGGAGCACATCCCCTGAAGTCCCAACGGATCCCAGCATCCCTTGGGAGCACTGTATATAAGCCCCTAAGGTCTGTTCCTCACTCTGGAGTGTCTTAATAAAGACTGAGGTCACTGTTACTTTAACCTCCCTGTGTGCAGTCTCATCTGTGTTAGGAACACAATAACTGGCGACGAGTATACAAATCCAACGCAAAGATACAGCAAACTGTGGGCATCCTGGAGAAGTTCTCGGAGGGTGAGGACTGGGAGACCTATGTTGAAAGGTTAGACCAGTACTTTTTAGCCAACGAGCTAGACGGAGAAGGAAGCACTGCAAAAAGGAGAGCGATCCTCTTCACAGTCTGTGGGGCACCGACCTACAGACTCATGAAGAATCTTCTGGCTCCGGTGAAACCCACAGATAAGTCGTATGAGGAGCTGTGTACACTGGTTCGGGAACATCTTAACCCGAGGGAGAGTGTGCTGATGGCAAGGTATTGGTTCTACACGTGCTAGTGATCTGAATGTCAGGAAGTGGCGAGTTACGTCGCTGAGCTAAGGCGACTTGCAGGACAATGTGAGTTTGATGGCTACCTGGAGCAGATGCTCAGAGACTTTTTTGTACTGGGCATTGGCCACGAGACCATCCTACGAAAACTTTTGACTGTAGAGACACCGACCCTCAGTAAGGCCATTGCGACAGCACAGGCGTTTATGTCCACCAGTGATAACACCAAACAAATCTCTCAGCACACAAGTGCTAGCAATATTCATAAAATAACTGGAACTGTGTTTGCAAGCAGAAATGTACAAGGCAGAAACCACGAGTCTGCAACTGCCAGCAGGCCTCAGGTGACCCAGATGACTCAGAGTCTGCAACAAAGGATGAATGCAAGGCAATTCACACCTTGTTGGCGATGTGGAGGCTCCCATTCAGCCTATTCATGCCGATTCAAAGGATATGTTTGCAAGAGATGTGGAACAATGGGGCACCTCCAACGAGCTTGCAGATGATCTGCAAGCTCTGCAAAACCTGCTAACCATCACGTGGCAGAGGAAGATCGGTCCATGGTGGATCAAAACAATTTCGAGCCTCAGAGAGAGGAGGCAGATGCTGAAGTACATGGGGTACACACATTTTTGACGAAATGTCCACCTATAATGCTAAATGTAAAATTGAATGGCTTACCCGTAGCCATGGAGCTGGACACTGGTGCTAGCCAATCCATCATGAGTAAAAAGATGTTTGAGAGACTGTGGTGCAACAAGGCACTCAGACCAGCCCTGAGACCCATCTACACAAAATTGAGAACGTACACCAAAGAACTCATCACTGTCTTGGGCAGCGCCATGATCAAGGTCACCTACGAGGGCACGGTGCATGAACTGCCACTCTGGATTGTCCCGGGCGATGGCCCCACACTGCTTGGAAGGAGCTGGTTGGGTAAAATCCGCTGGAACTGGGATGACATCCGAGCGCTATCACATGTCGATGAGGCCTCATGTACCCAGGTTCTCAACAAATATCCTTCCCTTTTTGAGCCAGGCATTGGAAACTTTTCCAGGGTGAAGGTGCGGATCCACTTGATCCCAGTGGCACGACCCATTCACCACAATGCACGAGCGGTACCTCACATGATGAGGGAGAGAGTGGAAATCGAGCTGGACAGGCTGCAACACGTGGGCATCATCTCCCCAGTGGAATTCAACGAGTGGGCCAGTCCGATTGTTCCAGTACTCAAAAGTGATGGCACGGTCAGGATTTGCGGTGATTAAAAAGTAACATTAATCGTTTCTCGCTACAGGACCAATACCCGCTACCTAAGGCAGACGACCTATTTGCGACGCTGGCAGGAGGCAAGACGTTCACCAAGCTCAACCTGACTTCGGCCTACATGACATAAGAGCTGGAGGAGGCTTCGAAGGGCCTCACCTGTGTCAACACACACAAGGGACTGTTCATCTACAACAGATGCCCGTTTGGAATTCGTTCGGCTGCAGCGATCTTCCAGAGAAACATGGAGAGCCTACTCAAGTCGGTACCACGCACGGTGGTTTTTCAGCATGACATATTGGTCACAGGTCGGGACACCGTCGAGCACCTACAAAACCTGGAGGAGGTCCTCCAGCGACTGGGTCGCATAGGTCTGCGGCTGAAGAGGTCGAAATGCTTCTTCATGGCAACAGAAGTGGAGTTTTTGGCGAGAAAGATCGCGGCGGATAGCATTAGGCCCACAGACGCCAAGGCAGCGGCTATCAGGAATGCGCCCAGGGCACAGAACGTCATGGAGCTGCTGTCGTTCCTGGGACTCCTCAACTATTTTGGTAACTTCCTACCGGGGTTAAGCACCCTCTTTAGACCCCTACATGTGTTATTGCGTAAAGGTGAGAACTGGTTATGAGAAAAAAACCAAGTAATTGCTTTTGAGAAAGCCAGAAACATTTTATGCTCCAACAAGCTGCTTGTATTGTATAACCCATGTAAAAGACTTGTGTTAGTATGTAATGCATCATCGTACGGAGTCGGGTGTGTATTACAACAAGCTAATGTTGCGGGGAAGTTGCAACATGTCGCCTATGCTTCCAGGAGCTTGTCTAAGGCCGAGAGGGCCTACAGCATGATTGAGAAAGAGGCATTAGCGTGTGTGTTCAGGGTAAAGAAAATGCATCAGTACCTGTTTGGCCTCAAATTTGAGCTGGAAACCAATCACAAGCCCCTCATATCCCTGTTCGCTGAAAACAAGGGGATAAATACTAATGCCTCTGCCCGCATACAAAGATGGGCACTCGCGCTATCAGCATATAACTATACCATCCGCCACAGGCCAGGCAACGAGAACTGTGCGGATGCTCTCAGTCGGCTACCATTGCCCACCACGGGGTGGAAATGGCGCAGCCTGCAAATTTGTTGATGGTGGCGCAGCCCGCAGACTTGTTGATGGTCATGGAAGTGTTTGAAAATGATAAATCACCTGTCACGGCCCGCCAGATTAGGACTTGAACCAGCCAAGATCCTCTGCTGTCCCTAGTAAAAAAACTGTACTGCATGGGAGCTGGGCAGCATCCCTGTTTAAATGCAAGAGCTAATCAAGCCGTTCCAGCGGCGAAAGGACGAGCTGTCCATTCAGGCAGACTGCCTGTTGTGGGGTAACCGCGTAGTGCTACCCAAAAAGGCCAGGGAGACGTTCATCTCGGATCTCCACAGCACACACCCAGGTATAGTAATGATGAAAGCGATAGCCAGATCCCACGTGTGGTGGCCCAGTATCGACTCTGACTTAGAGTCCTGTGTACGGCAATGCTGCATGTGTGCTCAGTTGAGCAACCCGCCCAGAGAGGCACCACTAAGTTTGTGGTCCTGGCCCTCCAGACCATGGTCGAGGATCCATGTCAACTATGCAGGCCCGTTTCTCGGTAAAATGTTCCTGGTGGTGGTGGATTGAATGTGAAATAATGTCGGGAAGCACCGCCACCGCGACCATTGAAAGTCTGAGGGCTATGTTTGCCACCCAATGCCTGCCTGACATACTGGTCAGTGACAACGGGCCATGTTTCACCAGTGCCGAATTTAAAGAATTCATGACCCGCAACATGTCACCTCGGCCCCGTTTAAACCAGCCTCCAATGGGAAGGCAGAGCGGGCAGTACAAACAATTAAACAGAGCCTTAAACAAGTCACAGAATGCTCACTCCAAACCCGCCTGTCCCGTGTACTGCTCAGCTACCGCACGAGACCCCACTCACTCACAGGGGTGCCCCCGGCTGAGCTACTCATGAAAAGGACACTTAAAACCAGACTCTCGCTGGTTCACCCCAACCTGCATGATCAGGTAGAGAGCAGGCGGCAGCAACAAAATGTAAACGATGGTCGCGGCACTGTGTCACGGTAAATTGATCTGAATGACCCTATGTATGTGCTAAACTATGGACAAGGTCCCAATTGGATCGTGGGCACAGTCATAGCTAAAGAAGGGAGTAGGGTGTTTGTAGTCAAACTAGACAATGGACAAATTTGCAGAAAGCACCTGGACCAAACGAGGCTGAGGTTCACAGACTGCCCTGAACAACCCACAGCAGACACCACCTTTTTCGAGCCAACAACACACATCCAAATGATCAACGACACCACCCCGGACCAGGAAATTGAACCCATCATGCCCAACAGCCCAGCAAGGCCAGGCTCACCCAGCAGCCCTGCAGGGCCAACAACACGCCAGCTCAGCGAGGGCACAACCAACACACCAGAACAGACATTTGTACCGAGGCCGTCCACCAGGGAAAGAAAGGCTCCCGACCGCCTCACCTTGTAAATAGTTTTCACTTTGACTTTGGGGGGGAGTGATGTTGTATATCTTTAAAGCATGCACTCCCATGTTCCGCCACCAGGGAGCGCATCCCCTGAAGTCCCAAGGGATCCCAGCATCCCTTGGGAGCACTGTATATAAGCCGGCCCCTAAGGCCTATTACTCACTCTGGAATGTCTTAATAAAGACTGAGGTCACTGTTACTTTAACCTCCCTGTGTGCAGTCTCATCTGTGTTAGGAACACAATACGACCCATCCACTACAAGGCACAGGCGGAGCCATATATGATGCGAGAGAAAGTGGAAATTGAGCTGGACAGGCTGCCCCGATAAGGCATCATCGCGCCGTTGGAGTTCAACAAGTGGGCCAGTCCGATTGTTCCGGTTCTCAAAGGCAATGGCACAGTCAGAATTTGTGGAAACTATAAAGTAACGATTAACTGTTTTTCGCCACAGGTCCAGTACCCGCTACCCAAAGCAGATGACCTATTTGCGACCCTGGCTGGAGGAAAGATGTTCACCAAGTTGGAACTGACCTCAGCCTACATGATGCAGGACCTGGTGGAATCTTCGAAAGGCCTCACTTGCATCAACACGAACAAAGGTCTGTTCATCTACAATAGATGCCCATTTGGGATTCGATCAGCCATGGCAATATTTCAAAGGAACATGGAGAGCCTGCTAAAGTCGGTTCCGTGGTTTTCCAGGACGACATACTGGTCACACGTCGGGACACCATCGAACATTTGAAGAACCTGGAAGAGGTTTTAAGTCGGCTAAATCGCGTGGGACTCAGGTTGAAATGATCGAATTGTGTTTTCCAGAGGTCGAGTTCTTAGGGAGAAGAATCGCGGCAGACGGCATCAAATCCACCAACGCAAAGACGGAGGCCATCAAGAACGCGCCAAGACCACAGAACGTGACGGAACTGCGGATGTTCCTGGGACTCAAATATTTTGGTAATTTCCTGCCCTGGTTTAGCACCTTGCTAGAACCCCTACATTTGCTGCTACGCAAGAAAGATGACTGGGTATGGGGGAAATCACAAGAGACTACTTTTAAGAAAGCCAGAAATCTGTTACATTCCAACACACTGCTTGTTCTGTATAACCCATGTAAACGTTTAGTGCTAGCTTGCGATGCGTCTTTGCACTGGGTCGGGTGTATGTTACAAGAAGCAAACGAATCAGGAACATTGCAACCAGTCGCCTATGCATCCAGGAATTTGTCCAAGGTCGAAAGGGCCTACTGTATGATTGAAAAAGTAGCTCTGGCATGCGTTTACGAGGTGAAAAAAATGCACCAATATCTGTTTGGTCTCAAGTTTGAGTTAGAAACTGACCATAAGCCATTCATATCGCTATTCTCAGAGAGCAAAGGGATTAATGCCAATGCCTCTGCCCGCATCCAAAGATGGATGCTTACGCTGTCTGCATATAACTATGTAATCCGCCAAAGACCAGGCACAGAGAACTGCACTCATGCTCTCAGTCGGCTACCATTGACCATCACCGATGTGCAAATGGCACAGCCTGCAGATTTGCTCTTGGTGATGGATGCATTTGAAAATGAAAAGTCACCCATTACGGCCCGCCAGATCAGAACCTGGACCAGCCAGAATCCTTTACTATCTCTTGTAAAAAACTGTGTCCTCCATGGGAGCTGGTCCAGCATCCCAGCGGAGATGCATGAAGAGATTAAGCCGTTCCAGCGGCACAAAGACGAAATGTCCATACAGGCGGACTGTCTTTTGTGGGGCAATCGCGTGGTTTTGCCTAAGAAAAGCAGGGAAACGTTCATATGCGATCTACACAGTACCCACCCAGGCATAGTAATGATGAAAGCTATAGCCAGATCCCATGTGTGGTGGCCCGGCATCAACTCAGATTTGGAGTCATGCGTGCGCCAATGCAACACTTGCTCTCAACTGAGCGATGCACCCAGGGAGGCACCGCTAAGTTTGTGGTCATGGCCCTCCAAACCGTGGTCTCGGATACACGTTGACTAGGCAAAATGTTTTTGGTTGTTGTGGATGCTTATTCAAAATAGATTGAGTGTGTAATAATGTCTGTAAGCACGTCCACTGCCACCATCGAAAGTCTACGGGCCATGTTCGCCACGCATGGCCTGCCTGATGTCCTTATCAGCGACAATGGGCCGTGCTTCACCAGTGCTGAATTGAAGGAATTCATGACCCGCAAGCACGTCACATCTGACCCATTCAAGCCCGCATCCAACAGCCAGGCAGAATGGGCAGTCCAAACCATCAAGCAATGCTTGAAACGTGTGTCGGAATGTCGGAAGGCTTCCTGCAGACCCGCCTGTCCCGAGTCCTGCTCAGCTACCGCACCAGATCCCACTCACTCACCGGGGTTCCCCCTGCCGAACTGCTCAAAACAAGGCTCACTCTTGTCCATCCTGATCTCCATGATCACATCGAGGACAGGCGGCATCAACAAAGCATGTACAATGATCGCGCAAACGTGTCATGCGATTGGAAGTCAATGACCCTGTATTTGTACTCAACTATGGACACGGTCCAAAATGGCTTACTGGCACTGTCATAGCCAAAGAAGGGAGTAGAATGTTTCAGGTCAAACTTGCTAATGGACTAACTTGCAGAAAGCATTTGGACCAAATCAAACTGCGATTCACAGACAGCCACGAGCAACCCGAAGAGGACACCACCAACTTCGACCCTCCAACACACACACAAGTGGCAACCGACATCACGGTTGACCATGAAGATGAACTCACCATCCCCAGCAGCCCAACAAGGCAATTGCCCAGCAGCCCAGCGAAGAACCAACCAACTCACCCACACCTGCATTTGTACCGAGACGATCGACAAGGGAGCGAAAAGCCCCAGATCGTCTCACCCTGTAAATAAATGTACTATTGACTTTAGGAGGGAGTGATGTTATGTATGGAACCCTATGTAATCTGTATCATACCACCAACAGAGGACATACCTGTTGCAGTCCCAAGGGATCCCAGTATCCCTTGGGAGCACGGTATATAAACAGGCCTCCCATGCTGTACCAGCACTCTGGAGTTTGAATAAAGGAGCTAAAGTCACACTTACTCATGTCTACAGTACTCAGTTACATTACTTTATTATGAACATAACAGTAACACCCTAACGCCATGGTACAGTTGGATTGTAACACCCTAACCCCATGGTACAGCTGGATTATAACACTCTAATTCCACGATACAGGTGAATTGCAACACCCTAACCCCATGATCCAGGTGGATTTTAACACCCTAACCCTACAGTACAGGTGGATTGTAACACTCTAATCCCATTGTACAGGTGGATTGTTACACCCTAGCCCTACAGTACAGATGGATTGTAACACCCTAACCCAATGGTACAGGTGGATTGTAACACCCTAACCCCATGGTACAGTTGGATTGTAACACCCGAACCCCACTGTACAGGTGGATTGTAACACCCTAACCCAATGGTAAGGTGGATTGTAACACCCTACCCCCATGGTACAAATGGATTGTAACACCCTAATCCCATGCTAGAGGTGGATTTTAACACCCGAACCCCACTGTACAGGTGGATTATAACACCCTAACCCCATGGTACAGATGGATTGTAACATCCTAATCCTATAGTATAGGTGGATTGTAACACCCTAACCCGACAGTACAGGTGGATTGTAACACACTAACCCCACGGTATAGGTGGATTGTAACATCCTAACCCTACAGTACAGATGGATTGTAACACCCTAACCCCATGGTACAGGTGGATTGGAACACACTAACCCCACGGTGCAGGTGGATTGTAACATCCTAACCCCATGGTACAGGCGAAGTGTAACACACTAACCCCACGGTACAGGTCAATTGAAACACCCTAACCCCATGGTACAGGTGGATTGCAACATCCGAACCCGACGGTACAGATGGATTGTACATAAAAACATAAGAAATAGGAGCAGGAGTAGTCCATACGGCCCCTTGAGCCTGTTCCGCCATTTAATACGATCATGCATGCCTGATCTGATCATGGACTCAGCTCCACTTCCCTGCATGCTCCCCACAATTCTAAAAGGACAAAGGGTGTTAAAAAAAACAAACCTGAAGGCTTTGTGTCTTAATGCAAGGAGTATCCGTAATAAGGTGGATGAATGAACTGTGCAAATAGATGTTAACAAATATGATGTGATTGGGATTACGGAGACGTGGCTCCAGGATGATCAGGGCTGGGAACTCAACATTCAAGGGTATTCAACATTCAGGAAGGATAGAATAAAAGGAAAAGGAGGTGGGGTAGCATAGCTGGCTAAAGAGATTAATGCAATAGTTAGGAAGGACATTAGCTTGGATGATGTGGAATCTATATAGGTAGAGCTGCAGAACACCAAAGGACAAAAAACGTTAGTGGGAGTTGTGTACAGACCTCCAAACAGTAGTAGTGATGTCGGGGAGGGCATCAAACAGGAAATTAGGGGTGTATGCAATAAAGGTGCAACAGTTATCATGGGTGACTTTAATATGCATATAGATTGGGCTAACCAAACTGGAAGCAATACGGCGGAGGAGGATTTCCTGGAGTGCATAAGGGATGGTTTTCTAGACCAGTATGTCGAGGAACCAACTAGGGGGGAGGCCATCTTAGACTGGGTGTTGTGTAATGAGAGAGGAGTAATTAGCAATCTCATTGTGCGAGGCCCCTTGGGGAAGAGTGACCATAATATGGTGGAATTCTACATTAGGATGGAGAATGAAACAGTTAATTCAGAGACCATGGTCCAGAACTTAAAGAAGGGTAACTTTGAAGGTATGAGGTGTGAATTAGCTAGGATAGATTGGCAAATGATACTTAAGGGGTTGACAGTGGATGGGCAATGGCAGACATTTAGAGACCGCATGGATGAACTACAACAATTGTACATCCCTGTCTGGCGTAAAAATAAAAAAGGGAAGGTGGCTCAACCATGGCTATCAAGGGAAATCAGGGATAATATTAAAGCCAAGGAAGTGGCATACAAATTGGCCAGAAATAGCAGCGAACCGGGGACTGGGAGAAATTTAGAACTCAGCAGAGGAGGACAAAGGGTTTGATTAGGGCAGGGAAAATAGAGTAAGAGAGGAAGCTTGCAGGGAACATTAAAACAGACTGCAAAAGCTTCTATAGATATGTAAAGAGAAAAAGGTTAGTAAAGACAATCGCAGGTCCCCTGCAGTCAGAATCAGGGGACGTCATAACGGGGAACAAAGAAATGGCAGACCAATTGAACAAGTACTTTGGTTGGTATTCACTAAGGAGGACACAAACAACCTTCCGGATATAAAAGGGGTCAGAGGGTCTAGTAAGAAGGAGGAACTGAGGGAAATCCTTATTAGTCGGGAAATTGCGTTGGGGAAATTGATGGGATTGAAGGCCGATAAATCCCTAGGGCCTGATGGTCTGCATCCCAGAGTACTTAAGGAGGCGGCCTTAGAAATAACGGATGCATTGACAGTCATTTTCCAACATTCCATTGACTCTGGATCAGTTCCTATGGAGTGGAGGGTAGCCAATGTAACCCCACTTTTTAAAAAAGGAGGGAGAGAGAAAACAGGGAATTATAGACCGGCCAGCCTGACATCGGTAGTGGGTAAAATGATGGAATCAATTATTAAGCATGTCATAGCAGCGCATTTGGAAAGAGGTGACATGATAGGTCAAAGCCAGTATAGATTTGTGAAAGGGAAATCATGCTTGAAAAATCTTCTGGAATTTTTTGAGGATGTTTCCAGTAGAGTGGACAAGGTAGAACCAGTTGATGTGGTGTATTTAGACTTTCAGAAGGCTTTCGACAAGGTCCCATATAAGAGATTAATGTGCAAAGTTAAAGCACATGGGATTGGGGGTATTGTGCTGATGTGGATTGAGAACTGGTTGGCAGACAGGAGGCAAAGAGTAGGAGTAAATGGGTACTTTTCAGGATGGCAGGCAGTGACTAGTGGGGTACCGCAAGGTTCTGTGCTGGGGCCCCAGCTGTTTACATTGTACATTAATGATTTAGACGAGGGAATTAAATGTAGTATCTCCAAATTTGCAGATGACATTAAGCTGGGTGGCAGTGTGAGCTAAGAGGAGGATGCTATGAGGTTGCAGAGTGACTTGGATTGGTTAGGTGAGTGGGCAAATGCATGGCAGATGAAGTATAATGTGGATAAATGTGAGGTTATCTGAATGGTGACAGATCAGGAAAAGGAGAGGTGCAACGAGACCTGGGTGTCATGATACATCAATCATTGAAGGTTGGCATGCAGGTACAGCAGGTGGTTAAGAAAGCAAATGGCATGTTAGCTTTCATAGCGAGGGTATTTGAGTACAGGGGCAGGGAGGTGTTACTACAGTTGTTCAGGGCCTTGGTGAGGCCACACCTGGAGTACTGTGTACAGTTTTGGTCTCCTAACTTGAGGAAGGATATTCTTGCTATTGAAGGAGTGCAGCAAAGGTTTACCAGACTGATTCCCGGGATGGCGGGACTGACATATCAAGAAAGATTGGATCAACTGGGCTTGTATTCACTGGAGTTCAGAAGAATGAGAGGGGATCTCATCGAAGCGTTTAAAGTTCTGATGGGTTTAGACAGGTTAGATGCAGGAAGAATGTTCCCAATGTTGGGGAAGTCCAGAACCAGGGGACACAGTCTAAGGATAAGGGGTAAGCCATTTAGGACTGAGATGAGGAGAAACTTCTTCACCCAGAGAGTGGTGAACCTGTGGAATTCTCTACCACAGAAAGTTGTTGAGGCCAATTCACTAAATATATTCAGAAAGGAGTTAGATGTAGTCCTTACTACTAGATGGATCAAGGGGTATGGCGAGAAAGCAGGAATGGGGTACTGAAGTTGCATGTTCAGCCATGAACTCATTGAATGGCGGTGCAGGCTCAAAGGGCCGAATGGCCTACTCCTGCACCTATTTTCTATGTTTCTATGTTTCTATGTTTCTATAACCTCTTATTCCCTTATCGGTTAAGAAACTGTCTATCTCTGGCTTAAATTTATTCAATGACCCAGCTTCCACAGCTCTCCGAGGCAGCGAATTCCACACAACCCTTTGAGAGAAGAAGTTCCTCCTCATCTCAGTTTTAAATGGGCAGCCCCTTATTCTAAGATTATGCCCCCTAGTTCTCGTCTCCCCTATCAGTGGAAACATCCTCTCTGCATCCACATTGTCAAGCCCCCTCATAATCTTATACATTTTGATAAGATCACCTCTCATTCTTTTGAATTCCAATGAATAGAGGCCCAACCTTCTCAACCTTTCCTCATAAGTCAACCCACTCATCTCCGGAATCAACCTAGTGAACCTTCTTTGAACTGCCTCTAAAGCAAGTATATCCTTTCTTAAATATGGAAACCAAAACTGTACGCAGTATTCCAGATGTGGCCTCACCAATACCCTTTATAACTGTAGCAAGACATTCCTGTTTTTATACTCCATCCCCTTTACAATAAAGGCCAAGATTCCATTGGCCTTGCTGTACCTGCATACTAACCTTTCATGTTTCATGCACCAGGACCCCAGGTCCTGCTGTACTGCAGCACTTTGCAATTTGTCTCCATTTAAATAATAACTTGCTCTTCGATTTTTTTTCTGCCAAATTGCATAACCTCACAATTTCTAACATTATACTCCATCTGCCAAATTTTTGCCCACTCACTTAGCCTGTCTATGTCCTTTTGCAGGGTTTTTGTGTCCTCCTTACACATTGCTTTTCCTCTCATCTTTATATCGTCAGCAAACTTGGCTATGTTACACTCGGTCCCTTCTTCCAAGTTGTTACTATAGATTGTAAATAGTTGGGGTCCCAGCACTGATCCCTGCGGCACCACACTAGTTACTGATTGCCAACCCGAGAATGAACCATTCATCCCGACTCTCTATTTCCTGTTAGTTAGCCAATCATCTATCCATGCTAATACATTATCCCCCACCCCGTGAACTTTTATCTTGTGCAGTAACCTTTTATGTGGCACCTTGTCAAATGACTTCTGGAACTCCATGACTTCCCCTTCATAAATCCATGCTGACTTTGCCTGACTGAATTATGCTTTTCCAAATGTCCTGCTGTTGCTTTTTTAATAATGGACTCCAACATTTTCCCAACAGCAGATGTTAGGCTAACTGGTCTATAGTTTCCTGCTTTTTGTCTGCCTCCTTTTTTAAATAGGGGCATTACATTTGCAGTTTTCCAATCTGCTGGGACCTCCCCAGAATCCAGGGAATTTTGATAAATTACAACCAATGCATCCACAATCCCTGCCACTACTTCTCTTAAGACCCTAGGATGCAAGCCATGAGGTCCAGGGGATTTATCCGCCTTTAGTCCCATTATCTTACTGAGTACCACCTCCTTAGTAATTGTGATTGTGTTAAGTTCCTCCCCTCCTATAGCCCCTTGACTATGCACTGTTGGAATATTTTTAGTGTCCCCTACCATAAAGACTGATACAAAATATTTGTTCAGAGTTTCTGCCATCTCCATGTTCCCCATCACTAATTCCTCGGTTTCATTCTCTAAGGGACCAACATTTATTTTAGCCACTCTTTTCCTTTTTATATATCTGTAGAAACACTTGCTATCTGTTTTTATATTTCATGCGAGTTTACTTTCAAAGGGCTAGAACCTCCACTTCTTTTGCCTGCTTAACGCCCACTTCACGCCCATTTTACCGCTGAAATGAGTAGCACATGGAGTTCGTTGGTGAAGCCTATAAAAGGCACAGCAGGGAGTCCGGGGCCCAGCGTCGACGAGGTGTGTGGAGAGGCATACTTGTGCAGCTACAGGGAAAAGGCAAAAAAGAAGTCGAAAGAAACAGAAAGATAACGTCACAGCCAAGGGGATAAGTGATTGGCTGGATTGGTGAGTAGTTTTTCTTTTTTCTCTTCTATCACAGTGAGTAAACGTTAACATTGTTGTTGCCAATTTAAGTGTATCTAAGGGTTAAGTCATGGCAGGAGAGCTCGGTCACATGATATGCTCCTCCTGTACCATGTGGGAACTCAGGAACACTTCCGGTGTCCCTGATGACTTCGTGTGCGGGAAATGTGTCCACCTCCAGCTCCTGATGGTCCGCGTTGCGGAATTGGAGCTGAGGGTGGATTCACTCTGGAGCATCCACGATGCTGAGAATGACGTGAGTAGCACATGTAGCAAGCTGGTCTTACCACAGGTGAAGGGTCCACAGCCAGCTAGGGAATGGAAGACCAGCAGGAAGAGCAGTGCAAGGAAGGTAGTGCAGCGGTCCTCTGCGGTCATCCCCCTGCAAAACAGATACACCGTTTTGAGTACTGTTGAGGGGAATGAGTCATCAGGTGAGGGCAGCAGCAGCCAAGTTCATGGCACCGTGGCTGGCTCTGCTGCACAGGAGGGCAGGAAATAGAGTGGGAGAGCGATAGTGATAGGGGATTCAATTGTAAGGGGAATAGATAGGCGTTTCTGCGGCCGCAACCGAGACTCCAGGATGGTATGTTGCCTCCCTGGTGCAAGGGTCAAGGATGTCTCGGAGCAGGTGCAGGACATTCTGAAAAGGGAGGGTGAACAGCCAGTTGTCGTGGTGCACATTGGTACCAACGATATAGGTAAAAAAAGGGATGAAGTCCTACAAGACGAATTTAAGGAGCTAGGAGCTAAATTAAAACATAGGACCTCAAAAGTAGTAATCTCAGGATTGCTACCAGTGCCACGTGCTAGTCAGAGAGGATAGCTCCGATGAATACGTGGCTTGAGCAGTGATGCAGCAGGGAGGGATTCAAATTCCTGGGGCATTGGAACCGGTTCTGGGGGAGGTGGGACCAGTACAAACCGGATGGTCTGCACCTGGGCAGGACCGGAACCAATGTCTTAGGGGGAGTGTTTGCTAGTGCTGTTGGGGAGGAGTTAAACTAATATGGCAGGGGGATGGGAACCAATGCAGGGGGACAGAGGGAAACAAAAAGGAGACAAAAGCAAAAGACAGAAAGGAGATGAGTAAAAGTGGAGGGCAGAGAAACCCAAGGCAAAAAACAAAAAGGGTCACTGAATATAAAGGGGCTGCAGGAGGGGTCAAAACTAAAAATCATGGTTTAAAAACTAGTATTAAAACACTCTACCTAAACGCACGCAGCATTCGAAATAAAGTATATGAGTTGACGGCACAAATCATTACAAATGGGTATGATTTGGTGGCCATTACAAAAACGTGGTTGCAGGGTGGCCAAGACTGGGAATTAAACATACAGGGGTATCTGACGATTCGGAAAGATAGACAAGAAGGGAAAGGAGGTAGTGTAGCTCTGTTAATAAAGGATGATATCAGGGCAGTTGTGAGAGACGATATTGGCTCTAATGAACAAAATGTTGAATCATTGTGGGTGGTGATTAGAGATAGTAAGGGGAAAAAGTCACTGGTGGGCGTAGTTTATAGGCCCCCAAATAATAACTTCACGGTGGGGAGGGCAATAATCAAGGGAATAATGGAGGCATGTGAAAAAGGAACAGCAGTAATCATGGGGGATTTTAAACTACATATCGATTGGTCAAATCAAATCGCATGGGGTAGCCTGGAGGAGGAATTCATGGAATGCATACGGGATTGTTTCTTAGAACAGTATGTTACAGAACCTACAAGGGAGCAAACGATCTTAGATCTGGTCCTGTGTAATGAGGCAGGAATAATAAACGATCTCCTAGTAAAAGATCCTCTCGGAATGAGTGATCACAGTATGGTTGAATTTGTAATACAGATTGAGGGTGAGGAAGTAGTGTCTCAAACGAGCATACTATGCTTAAACAAAGGGGACTACAGTGGGATGAGGGCAGAGTTGGCTAAAGTAGACTTGAAACACACATTAAACGGTGGCACAATTGAGGAACAGTGGAGGACTTTTAAGCTCTTTCATAGTGCTCAACAAAAATATATTCCAGTGAAAAATAAGGGCGGTAAGAGAAGGGATAACCAGCCATGGATAACCAAGGAAATAAAGGAGAGTATCAAATTAAAAACCAATGCATATAAGGTGGCCAAGGTTAGTGGGAAAATAGAAGATTGGGAAAATTTTAAACGACAGCAAAGAATGACTAAGAAAGCAATAAAGAAAGGAAAGATAGATTACGAAGGTAAACTTGCGCAAAACATAAAAACGGATAGTAAAAGCTTTTACAGATATATAAAACGGAAAAGAGTGACTAAAGTAAATGTTGGTCCCTTAGAAGATGAGAAGGGGGGATTGAATAATGGGAAATGTGGAAATGGCTGAGACCTTAAACAATTATTTTGCTTCAGTCTTCACAGTAGAAGACACAAAAACCATGCCAAAAATTGCTGGTCACAGGAATGTGGGAAGGGAGGACCTTGAGACAATCACTATCATTAGGGGGGTAGTGCTGGACAGGCTAATGGGACTCAAGGTAGACAAGTCCCCTGGTCCTGATGAAATGCATCCCAGGGTATTAAAAGAGATGGTGGAAGTTATAGCAGATGCATTCGTTATAATCTACCAAAAGTGTCTGGACTCTGGGGAGGTACCAGCGGATTGGAAAACAGCTAATGTAACGCCTCTGTTTAAAAAAGGGGCCAGACAAAAGGCAGGAAACTATAGGCCGGTTAGTTTAACATCTGTAGTGGGGAAAATGCTTGAAATATCATTAAGGAAGAAATAGCGGGACATCTAGATAGGAATAGTGCAATCAAGCAGACGCAACATGGATTCATGAAGGGGAAATCATGTTTAACTAATTTACTGGGATTCTTTGAGGATATAATGAGCATGGTGGATAGAGGTGTACCGATGGATGTGGTGTATTTAGATTTCCAAAAGGCATTCGATAAGGTGCCACACAAAAGGTTACTGCAGAAGATAAGGTTACGCGGAGTCAGAGGAAATGTATTAGCATGGACAGAGAATTGGCTGGCAAACAAAAAGCAGAGAGTCGGGATAAATGGGTCCTTTTCAGGTTGGAAATCGGTGGTTAGTGGTGTGCCACAGGAATCGGTGCTGGGACCACAACTGTTTACAATATACATAGATGACCTGGAAGAGGGGACAGAGTGTAGTGTAACAAAATTTGCAGATGGCACAAAGATTAGTGGGAAAGCGGGTTGTGTAGAGGACACAGAAAGGCTGCAAAGAGATTTAGATAGGTTAAGCGAATGGACTAAGGTTTGGCAGATGGAATACAATGTCGGAAAGTGTGAGGTCATCCACCTTGGGAAAAAAAACAGTAAAAGTGAATATTATTTGAATGGGGAGAAATTACAACATGCTCCGGGCAGAGGGACCTGGGGGTCCTTGTGCATGAATCCCAAAAAGTTAGTTTGCAGGTGCAGCAGGTAATCAGGAAGGCGAATGGAATGTTGGCCTTCATTGCGAGAGGGATGGAGTACAAAAGCAGGGAGGTCCTGCTGCAACTGTATAGGGTATTGGTAAGGCCGCACCTAGAGTACTGCATGCAGTTTTGGTCACCTCACTTAAGGAAGGATATACTAGCTTTGAAGGGGGTACAGAGACGATTCACGAGGCTGATTCCGGAGATGAGGGGGTTACCTTATGATGATAGATTGAGTAGACTGGGTCTTTACTCATTGGAGTTCAGAAGGATGAGGGGTGATCTTATAGAAACATTTAAAATAATGAAAGGGATAGACAAGATCGAGGCAGAGAGGTTGTTTCCACTGGTCGGGGAGTCTAGAACTAGGGGGCACAGCCTCAAAATACGGGGGAGCCAATTTAAAACTGAGTTGAGAAGGAATTTCTTCTCCCAGAGGGTTGTGAATCTGTGGAATTCTCTGCCCAAGGAAGCAGTTGAGGCTAGCTCATTGAATGTATTCAAGTCACAGATAGACAGATTTTTAACCAATAAGGGAATTAAGGGTAATGGGGAGCGGGCGGGTAAGTGGAGCTGAGTCCACGGCCAGATCAGCCATGATCTTGTTGAATGGCGGAGCAGGCTCGAGGGGCTAGATGGCCTACTCCTGTTCCTAATTCTTATGTTCTTATTTTCTTATAACGCCCATATAGCGCCCATTTTGGCACAAAATGGAAACCGGAGGGCATTTTTCGGAAACTTATCGCTGAGCGTTACTTTCCCCGTGCGTTTACGCTGAGAAACAAATATTACTGTCCACCCATTTTTTTTTTGCGGAATCAGCAGAGTGGGCCAATTCAACGCCCATAATATCGGCCAGCGTTACTTTCCACACAGAATTAACGGCGAGATTCAATATTAACGCCCGCCCACTGTTTTCTGTCGTAAAGAGCATATTTACCCAAACTAGCGGCCATGGAGATCGGCCATCGAAAATTTCACCACCTCGCACACATATCGCCCACAATATCGCTCGCTTAAAAAAACCACCCACAAAAAGTGGAACTAACCGGGACGAATCACAATGTTATGGACGCCATTTTGTAGATCACATGTCGTATCCTTTAAAAGGCTGCTTTGCTTCAACCTCGGTAGAGTTCGGATATACTCTGCAGGTCGTTCGAGTTGATGTGAACCTCTATAAAAACATCTTGACCACACTGTGACCGATTGGAATTGAAGAGGTGTGTTCGTCAGGACATTCCTTGTTTGTGACCAATCGGTGGAAAACAGAGAGCTACTGCAATGGAGCCTGTCCTTTCTCACGCTCTCTTGGCGACCAGATACATGCAGCAGACTCGACATCGCCGAAGGAACACTCCACTGCATTATGTGCCCAATGTAAGACATGACAGACATATAAGGAGGACCAGACGTTACACCCACCGCAAGTACAAGGAGAAGCAGTCTTACCTCGACTTGCCCGACACCACCTGCCTTCGGAGACTGCACTTCCACAAAAAGGTTTTCACTGAGGTATGCCAGCAGATAAGGGCAGATCTGCAGTCTGCCAGCACCATCAGTACTGCACTGTCCATCAAGGTCAAAGTCACCGCGGCACTGTTGTTCTACGCCTCGGGTTCTTTTCAGGCCACAGTTGGCGACATTTGTGGACTTTCTCAGCTAGCCACATTAATCAGGTCACTGAAGCCCTGTACGCATGCAGCTTCCCTATGACCAGGGAGGCATAGAGTGAGAGGGCTCTAGGATTCTCCAGAATTGCAAACTTCCTCAAGGTGCAGGGAACAATAGACTGTCCGCACATCGCGATGCGGGCACATTTTCAGGATGCTGAGGTTTTCAGGAACCGCAAGGGATTCCACTCCCTGAATGTCCAGCTGGTTGTCGACCACCAGCAAATTATACTGGCAGTGAATGCTCAATTTCCGGGCAGCATCCATGATGCTCACATCCTGCGTGAGAGCACTGTATCTGACTTGTTTAACCATGAGCCACAAGGTCAATGCTGGATGCTTGGGGACAAAGGATATGGCCTCATCGAGGCCGAGAGGCGATACAACGAGAGCCACAGAACAACTCACAATATCGTGGGGAAAACCATTGGAGTGCTGAAGCAGCACTTTAGATGCCTGGACCATTTGGGAAACGAGCTCCAATACCACCCTGAGCAGCTAGCTCAATTTATGGCGGTGTGCTCCATACTGCACAACTTAGCTATCAGGAGGGGATAAGAATTGCCTGATGAGTCTGACAGTCCACCTCACCAGAGAGAGGAAGAGGAGGATGAGGAGGTGGACGTTGATATCGGGCCAAACAATCAGGCTGGCGCTGAAGCCAGGCCCCCCTGTAAACCGCATGAAAGGGCCCGTGGTGGCATGATTGCTGCGAGAGCCTTACGTCAGGAGCTCATCAATAATCGTTTTGCCTGAAAGAATGTTGGTGTTATTTACAAGGCTGACACATTGCTGGGTATGCAGGTCATACATCAATGGTGGGCATTACCTTGGTGACAGTTAAAGTTTAAGTTGATTGAAGTTAAAAGTGTGATTATATCCTTTGATGTTAAGGAATCACCAGTGTGTAATGGTGCAGCTATCTGAGCCAATGTGCTACAAGGTTTTGTTAAATTAAAAACATTTAAACCAACCATTAGTCTGAAATCATCAGTATTTCTGTATAAACCAATCCTTTCCACCCCCTCACCCCCACCCCACCCCCACTTCTCCTCCCTACCTCTACACCTTCCCCTTACCTTCCTGACTCCAAGCCGCCTGGCCGAGGAGGTCCTCAAGCGATGCTTCATTGGGGGGTGGGGGGTGCGGGTGACAGCCGAAGCGCTGCTTGGATGGATACGGGAGAGGACGGTCCCAGGGTGGGAATGTACTCCAAGCCATAAGCAAGATGTTGCTGCTGGCTCTCATGTTTGGTTGGCAATGGGGATGTGTCACCTTGGGGTGCAGTGCAGCGCTCCGGGACCACTGGGAGCCCTCTGCCACCAGTGTTCCTGGCTACCAGCTCCAGGGCCTCCTCCATCCCTTCCATGTTATATCTTATTTGTTGGGCAAAAACTCGGTGCCAACTATATTCTTGGTGCTTAGTAGGCTTTTTGCTTCTGGTGAATCTCCGTTGCTCCTCCCACAACAGCCAAACAGGCACACACCACAGCCGCACACGCTTTCAGTCCCTCTGAGCTCCCTCTCTCTCTGTTTCCTCTTCTGCGCATGTCATGATGACCCTTGACCTCCTGAATCGCGGGAATCGAGCGTTGCCATGCCATTGCTAAGGATGGCCACACTTTATGGCAGAAGATCAGAAAAATTTAACGCTACCGGCCATTTGATATCGCTCGTGGCCATCTTCAAAAATGTAAACTAGGTTTTTTGAGAATGGGAGAGAAGCCAGCGATCTGTAAACCCTTTTTTAACGCCCACGCCGGAAATAACGCCCATTGTGCGAGGTTCTAGCCCATGGACTATTTTCCCTTGCTTAATAATTTTTTTAGTCATTCTTTGCTGGCTTTTAAAGGCTTCCCAATCTTCTGTCTTCCCACTAGTTTTTGCCACTTTGTATGCCCTTGTTTTTAATTGGATACCATCCTTTATTTCTTTAGTTAGCCACGGAAGGCTATCTTTTCTCTTACACCCTTTCCTCCTCACTGGAATATATTTTTCTTGAGAGTTATGAAATTTCTCCTTAAATGTACGCCACTGTTCATCAACCGCCCTACACTTTAATCTATTTTCCCAGTCCACTTTACCCAACTTTGCCCTCATACCTTCATAGTCTCCTTTATTTAAGCTTAGTACACTAGTTTGAGATCCAACTTTCTCGTCCTCCATCTGAATTTGAAATACAATCATGCTATGACCGTTCATTCCGAGGGGATCCTTTACTAGGAGATGTTTATTAATCCTGTCTCATTACACAGGACCAGATCTAAGATAGCCTGCCCCCTGGTTGGTTCCGTTACATACTGCTCAAGGAACCCGTCCCTTATGCATTCTATGAACTCCTCCTCAAGGCTACACTGACCAATTTGATTTGCCCAATCAATATGGAGGTTAAAATCACCCATGATTATTCCTGTTCCCTTTTTACAAACCCCCACTATTTCTTGGTTTATATTCCGACCAACAGAGTTGCCACTGTTAGGGTGCCTATAGATTACGCCCAGCAGTGACTTTTTCCTCTTATTATTCCTTATCTCCACCCAAACTGTTTCAACATCCTGATTATTTGAGCCAATATCATTTCTCACTATTGCATTGATTCCATCCTTTATCAACAGAGCTAGCCCACATCCTTTTTCTTTCTTTATGTCCATCCAAATTGTCAAATACCCCTGAATATTTAGTTCCCAGTTCTGGTCACCTTGCAACCACATCTCTGTAATGGCTATCAGATCATACCCATTTGTATCAATTTGTGCTGTCAACTCATCTATTTTGTTATGAATGCTACAAGCATTGAACAACCTAACCCCATGGTACAGGTGGATTGTAACACCCTAACCCCAACGTACAGATGGATTGTAACATCCTAACCCCACGATACAGGTGGATTGTAACACCCTAACCCCATGGTACAGGTGGATTGTAACACCCTAACTCCAGGATACAGATGGATTGTAACATCCTAACCCCATGGTACAGGTGGATTGTAACACACTAAGCCCATGGTACAGGTGGATTGTAACACCTTAACTCCATGGCAGAGGTGGATTGTAACACCCTAACCCTGTGGTACAGGTGAATTGTAACACCCTAACCATACAGTACAGGTGGATTGTAAAACCCTAACCCTACAGTACACGTAGATTGTAACACCCTAACCCTACAGTACAGGTGGATTGTAACACCCTAACCCCATGGTACAGATGGATTGTAACACCCTAACCCCATGGTACAGATGGATTGTAACATCCTAACCCCATGGTACAGGTGGATTGTAACACACTAACCCCATAGTACAGATGGATTGTAACACCCTAACCCCATGGTACAGGTGGATTGTAACACCCTAACCCCATGGTATAGGTGGATTGTAACACCCTAACCCCAGCATACAGGTGGATTGTAACACCCTAACCCCATGGTACAGGTGGATTGTAACACCCTAACCCCATAGTACAGATGGATTGTAACACCCTAACTCCAGGATACAGATGGATTGTAACACCCTAACCCCATGGTATAGGTGGATTGTAACACCCTAACCCCAGTATACAGGTGGATTGTAACACCCCAACCCCATAGTACAGGTGGATTGTAACACACTAACCCCATGGTACAGATGGATTGTAACACCCTAACTCCAGGATACAGATGGATTGTAACATCCTAACCCCATGGTACAGGTGGATTGTAACACACTAAACCCATGGTACAGGTGGATTGTAACACCTTAACTCCATGGCAGAGGTGGATTGTAACACCCTAACCATACAGTACAGGTGGGTTGTAAAACCCTAACTCTACAGTACACATGGATTGTAACACCCGAACCCTACAGTACAGGTGGATTGTAACACCCTAACCCTACAGTACAGGTGGATTGTAACACCCTAACCCCAGTATACAGGTGGATTGTAACACCCTAACCCCATGGTACAGGTGGATTGTAACACACTAACCCCATGGTACAGATGGATTGTAACAACCTAACCCCATGGTACAGGTGGATTTTAACACCCTAACCCCAGGTGGATTGTAACACCCTAACCCCATGGTACAGGTAGATTGTAACACCCTAACCCCACAGTACAGATGGATTGTAACTGTCATGTATGTAATCTTTATGTAACAACACTGCAATACTGTATATACGTAAGAAATGCACACCTTGACCACAGGGGGTGAACTTGTGGGAGATACTCCTCACCTGGTCATCCAGGTATATAAAGGGAGGTCCTACGCAGGGTCAGCACTCCTTGGTCCTGTGAATAAAGGTTCAGGTCATGGAGTGACCTTGTCCATAGAATGTACCTCGTGTGGATTTGTTGTATTGTGTAAGGACTTTACATTGGCGACGAGAAACAGGAATCAATGACCCACGAGAATGGCCACCGGCAGCACAGATGAACGGTACTGTGTTGGTGAGGACTGGGACAATTTCATTGAGAGGCTCCAGCAGAGGATTGGCTGGGAGCGGCAGCGGCTGACAAACGAAGGGCTCATCTGCTGACCAGTTGTGGACGTAAGACTCACGCGCTCATGAAAGACCTGCTAGCACCCGTGAAGCCGGTGGACAAAACCTTTGAAGAGCTCAGCAAACTAATCGGTGAGCACTCAAACCGGCGAGCAGTATACACATGGCCCGACACAGATTCTATACCCACCGACGGCGGGAAGGACAGAGCATACCGGATTTCGTTGCGGACCTCCGGTGCTTGGCCAGCCTCTGTAAGTTCACAGATGCCTGCAGGGGGGAGATGTTAAGGGATTTCTTTATTGAGGGCATTGGTCATGCCGGGATTTTCAGAAAGCTAATTGTGACCAAGGACTTGACCTTGGAAGCGGCGGCGTTGATGGCTCAGACTTTTATGGCAGGGGAGGAGGAAACCAAGATAATATAGGCGCACAATTCTGCCTCAAACGTGGCGATGGATCAGGGAGTCAATATCATAAATGTGACACAGAGCCCCGCAGGCAGGCAAGGGCAGTTCAACACACCCCAGGCAGCAATAGACCCAAAAGTAAGTCTCCAACAGAGACAATGGTAGGCTGAACGGACATTTTCACCCTCCCAGTGGACAATGCGGCCCGGGATGGGGCCATTGACACCCACTAACAGGGTGCTCAAGAGCAGTCAAAGGAACAATCAGCGAGGAATGCCTTGTAACAGCTCTTTTGTTCACAACAATGGGAATCTCAGTTCATGCTGGAGGTGTGGGGGCAGACATGCTGCCAGGACTTGCAGGTTTCAACAGTTCATCTGCAGAAATTGTAACTTCACTGGCCATTTAGCCAGAATGTGCAGAAAGCCTGTAACCAGGCTAATAAACGAGGCTGGTGGTTAGCTGAGATGAACTGGAAATGGGGGGATGTGCACGCCATTTCATCTGTGGAGCGAAGTTCATGCTCACAGGTCCTACAGCAATTTGAGTCACTATTTCAACCTGGCGTCGGGACGTTCAAAGGTACCAAAGTAGTGATACGCATCACCCCAGACGCCAGACCAGTGCACCACAAAGCCAGAGCTGTGCCGTATGTGATGCGGGAGAAAATTGAGAGCGAGTTGGACCGGTTGCTGAGAGAGGGCATCATCTCGCCCATTGAATTCAGCGACTGGGCGAGCCCCATCGTTCCCGTCCTAAAAGCGGATGGCTCGGTCAGGATCTGTGGCGACTACAAGGCCACTATCAACCGGGTGTCCCTACAAGACCAATACCCGCTCCCGAGAGCAGAGGACCTTTTTGCCACGCTGGCAGGCGGCAAGCTGTTCACCAAGTTGGATCTCACTTCAGCCTACATGACCCAAGAACTGGCCAATGAATCTAAACTACTGACCACCATCACCACGCACAAGGGACTGTTTGTTTACAACAGGTGTCCGTTTGGCATTCGATCAGCAGCCGCGATTTTTCAAAGGAACATGGAAAACCTGCTCAAATCCATTCCCAGAATGATCGTATTTCAGGACGACATCCTCATCACCGGTCATGACACCGAGGAACACCTCCACAACCTGGAGGAGGCGCTACGCCGACTGGACCGGGTAGGCCTGCGACTCAAGAAGTCCAAGTGTGTGTTTTTGGCTCCCGAGGTCGAGTTTCTGGGCAGGACGGTTGCTGCAGACGGGATTCGGCCTACCAAATCCAAAACGGTGGCGATTCGACGAGCACCCAGGCACTACAACACATCGGAGTTGCGTTCATTTCTGGGACTCTTGAACTATTTCGGGAACTTTCTGCCAAACTTAAGCACATTGTTGGAGCCCCTGCACGTGCTCCTGTGTAAGGGTTGCGATTGGTTTTGAGGGGATTGTCAGGAAAGGGTTTTCAATCAGGCGTGGAACTTACTTTGTTCAAATAAGTTGTTGACCCTGTATGACTCCTGTAAGAAATTAGTTCTGACATGTGATGCATCGTCCTATGGGGTTGGGTGCGTGCTGCAGCAGGGTAACGCTGAGGGCCAACTACAACCTGTGGCTTATGCCTCCAGGTTGCTCTCTCAAGCAGAACGGAGATATGGGATGGTTGAGAAGGAAGCACTCGCATGTGTCTATGGGGTGAAAAAGATGCATCAGTATCTTTTTGGCAGGAGGTTCGAATTAGAAACGAACCATAAGCCGTTAACATCCCTGCTCTCAGACAGCAAGGCTGTCAATGCCAATGCATCAACTCGCATACAGCGATGGGTTCTTACGCTGGCTGCGTATGACTACACCATCCGGCACCGGCCCGGCACCAAAAACTGCGCTAACGCGCTCAGCAGGCTTCCACTGGCCACCACTGAGGGGACAGCAGAGCAAAGCGCTGAGATGGTCATGGCTGTCGATGTCTTTGACAGCGCAGGCTCCCCCATCACAGCCCGCCAGATCAAAATCTGGACCAACAGAGATCCCCTTCTATCCTTGATTAAGAAATGTGTCCTGACTGGGGATTGGGCGCCCGCACATGGAGCATGCCCTGAGGAGGTCAGACCGTTTCACAAATGGATGGATGAGCTCTCCATCCAAGCCGACTGCCTACTATGGGCAGCCGGGTAGTCATGCCCCAGAGGGGCAGGGAAGCATTCATCAGGGAACTCCACAGCGAGCACCCAGGCATCGTGCTAATGAAGGCCATTGCCCGTCACATGTGTGGTGGCCGGGAATTGACTCAGACCTGGAACACTGTGTTCGCAGGTGCACGACGTGTGCCCAGCTGGGCAATGCCCCCAGGGAGGCCCCACTCAGCCCGTGGCCCTGGCCCACCAGGCCATGGTCACGCAGTCACGTAGATTACGTGGGCCCGTTCATGGGAAAAATGTTTCTCATTGTGGTTGATGTGTACTCGAAATGGATCGAGTGCAGCTTTTTAAAAAAAAAATTATTTCAAAATATACTTTATTCATATAAAAATTTGCACAATACATTCGAAAGTAGTTCAGTACATTTGGATGCGGTCAGCAATTCCATACATTACATTCGGATGCTGACCGCAGTTCCGTTCAATACATTTCTTTACTTTACATTTCAAGGTACAATTCATACAATCCAGGATACATTGTGGTACGTTCATCAAGTTACATTACATGTGTTACTATACGGTACACAGTGATTGTACAGTTACATTTGTTTCCAACATGCATTACGCAACAGAACTTGCATTATATATGGCACTACATAGGTGTTTGCAGATCATGTGCTCTATGTATACGAAAGGTTTACCATTGCAGCCCGAGGGGAGTTTTATACTGATTCCATCCCCTGGGTTTACCACGGTGGAAGGGCTTTAAACTGTGGCTCTTCCCCACCGTGCCTTTGCGGCGGCTGCACCAATTTTTAGTGCGTCCCTCAGCACATAGTCCTGGATCTTGGATTGCGCCAGACTGCAACACGCAGACGTGGACATCTCCTTGCTCTGGAAGACCAGCAAGTTTCAGCAAGACCAAAGTGTGTCTTTCACCGAGTTGATGGCCCTCCAGCAGCAGGTGATGTCTGTCTCGGTGTGTGTCCCTGGGAACAGCCCGTAGAGCACAGAGTCCTGTGTTACGGAGCTGCTCGGGATGAACCTCGACAGCAACCACTGCATCTCTTTCCAGACCCGCCTTGCAAAGGCGCAATCTTGAAGGAGATGGGTGACAGTCTCGTCCGCCCCGCAGCCGACCTCGGGGGCACCATGCCATGCTGCTGAGACGTCGGCTGTGCATGAACGCTCTGACGGGTAGAGCCCTCCTCACCGTCAACCAAGCTACGTCTTGGTGCTTGTGTGACAGCTCTGGCGATGAGACGTTCTGCCAAACGAGTTCGACAGTCCGCTCAGGGAACCACCTGACAGGGTCCACCCTTTCCTTCTTTCGTAGGGCGTCCAGGACGTTACGTGCTGACCACTGTTTTATGGCTTTGTGGTCAAACGGGTTTTTTGTGAAAAACTTTTCCACAGATGGACAGATGGACAGGCATGGTCCAGCTGGTGGGGTCGTTTCGCGGCAGCATGGCCAGGCCCATCCTTCGCAACACCGGGGACAGGTAGAACCTCAGCACGTAGTGACACTTGGTGTTTGCGTACCGGGGGTCTGTGCACAGCTTGATGCAGCTGCACACAAAGGTGGCCATCAGGATGAGGGCCACGTTCGGAACATCCTTTCCTCCACTGTCCAGAGATTTGTACAGCGTGTCTCTGCGGACACGGTCCATTTTGGACCTCCAGACAAAGTGGAAGACGGCCCGGGTGACTGCCGCGGCACAGGAGCGAGAGATGGGCCAGACCTGTGCCACGTGCAGCAACACCGAGAGCACCTCACTCCTGATGACCAGGTTCTTTCCTGCCATGGAGAGGGAGCGCAGCTTCCACCATCCCAGTTTTTGCTTCACTTTGGCGATACGCTCTTCCCAGTTTTTGGCGCACGCCCCGTCCGCTCCGAACCATATTCCCAACACCTTCAGGTAATCTGGGGTGCGAGTGCATCATTTTGAATTCGTGCACGACATCCACCACCGTGGAGAGTCTGCGCGCGGCCTTTGCGACCCACGGCTTGCCGGACATCCTTGTTAGCGATAATGGGCCATGTTTCACAAGCTACGAATTCCGGGAGTTCATGTCGGGCAATGGCATTAACCATGTCAGGACAGCACCATTCAAGCCGGCCTCCAATGGCCAGGCGGAATGTCCGGTCCAAATCATAAAACAAGGCATGCCCAGGATTCAAGGACCCTCCCTTCAGTGCCGCCTATCGCGCCTCCTGCTGGCCTATAGGTCCCGACGGCACTCGCTCACAGGGGTCCCGCCCGCCGAACTACTCATGAAACGAACACTCAAAACTCGGCTGTCCCTCATTCATCCAGTCCTGTCCGACAATGTTGAGGGAAAGCGCCAGTCCCAAAACAAGTACCATGACCGAAAATCAAGGGGAGAAGTATAGAAATTGATGATCCCGTATTTGTTCTCAATCACACTTTGGGGCCCAAATGGCTTGAGGGTACTGTAATAGACAAAGAGGGGAATAGGGTCATAGTGGTTAAACTTAACAATGGGCAGATATGCCTCAAGCATCTGGACCAAGTAAAAAAAAGGTTCAGCATGGACACTGAGGAACCTGAGGAAGATCATGAGATGGTATTCACACCACCGCCAGTGAACGAGCAACAAGAACATTCAGCAGCATGCACAGTCCCTGCGGTCAGCCCGGACAGGCCGGAATCACCACAGGTGACAGACACGCATACCAAGGCTCAACAACCAGAGCCTCAACTGCGGCGCTCCACGAGAGAGCGCAGACCACCCGAGAGATTTAACCTATGATCCCAATAAGATGTTGGGGGGGGGGGGGGGAGGTGATGTCATGTATGTAACCTTTATGTAACAACACTGCAATACTGTATATACGTAAGAAATGCACACCTTGACCACAGGGGGTGAACTTGTGGGAGACACTCCTCACCTGGTCATCCAGGTATACAAAGGGAGGTCCCACGCAGAGTCAGCACTTCTTGGTCCTGTGAATAAAGATTCAGGTCATGGAGTGACCTTGTCCATAGAATGTGCCTCGTGTGGATTTGTGGTATTGTGTAAGGACTTTACAGCAACACCCTAACCCCATGGTACAGGTGGATTGTAGCACCCTAACCATACAGTACACATGGATTGTAACAACCTAACCCTAAAGTACACGTGGATTGTAACACCCTAACCCCAGGATACAGGTGGATTGTAACACCCTAAGTCCATGGTACAGATGGATTGTAACACTCTAACCCCATGGTACAGGTGGATTGTAACACGCTAACCATTAGCTTCACAAAAAACTGCGTCGCATTGTTTTCCTCACCATAGCATCCATTGAATGGTGTGAAATTGCTGTATTTACACGGTAGATACAAACTAAACTTGCCACAGAGAGTGAAGTCTTGACATCATAAACACAAGTCCCCTTTTGGACAATATGACAGTATGGCATTAATCGTTGAAGATTTTAAAATGTCAAATCTAATTTTTTTTTACTTTTTCTTTTTATCTCTTTTTTCTCTCTCTCTTAATCCAATCTTTCTTTCCCTCTTTTTAAAATTTCTCTTTCTGTACCTGATTTGACACCGAGTTCACCTACTCTCATTTACAATTTCTTCTCCATCGTTCCTCTGTTTATTTCTCAATCCTTCAAACTGATTGTATGCCTTACCCAGAGTTACTTGCCCTGTTCACTCAGGTCCCAGGTGCAGAAGGGATACTTTTAACCCCCAAGAACGGGTGGGTTTGGATGAGGTGAGAAGTGTAAATGTTAAAAATGTCATATCTGAACCCAAACCACTTTGAACACGCCCACTTCTGGTTTTAACGGAGGCGGCATTTGGGGCGGGCGACCAATCCGCTCACAGGATGTGGGTTGGTTGTTTGAACCTTTTAAAGAGGCTGCGTTTTAACATGATTTCTATTTTTAATTAATGTCGGCCGGGATTCCCGGGCCTTACGAAACACTGCAGGTAAAAGGATGTGAGAAGGTAAGTGCCTATACAGCACTGCTTGTGGGCAAGGAAGAGCAGGTATGTTTCCTCCCAGCCTAACAAGCTAACCTGTAAACCTCCCTCCCTCAGGATCTGTACGTCCCTCCCATCCCCACGATCTCCCACCAATCACCACCCCTCCCACGATCAACGAGATCTCCTGTTCTCCTTCGACCTCCCCCAATCACCGAACCCCCGCCCCCATGATACCAACCTCCCTTGCGATCTCCCACTACAATCTGTCATCTCTGTGATCACCTACCCCCATATCATGTTCTACCCAACACCCTCCACCGCAATCTCTCTTCCCCACACCATCACTAAGCCGACCTGCTCCTGGGCTGCGGCCTGGTGGCACAGCCGTCTCCGCCTGACAGGGAGCCAGGCCTGTCAATCAGGCTGGCTGCTGGTTGGGGAACCTGGGAAAAATATTTAAGCACTCCCTGGAGTTAAAACTCCACGGCATTTGGGGAAACGCACACTTCCTGGTTTCCTGACCATAACTCCTCCCCTCCAGTTCCGAAATCACGCTCCTGTAATTATCGCGACCCCCCCCCCCCCAACCCCCCACCCCCCACACCCGCCTGTTTCCCTCGCTGTGACATTGGGGCCAAGTTTCGGCCTGAGTTGCTCCTGTTTTTTTGGAGCAACTGGTTTAGAATGGAGTATCTTAGAAATTGCAATTCTCGGCATTTAGTTTGCTCCAGTTCTAGTCAGTTAGAACAGTTTCAGTTTGGAACAGATTTTTTTTTTCAAAAGGGGGCGTGTCCGGCCACTTACGCCTGTTTTGAAAGTTTAGGCAGTGAAAAGTTACTCCAAACTAACTTAGAATGGAGTAAGTGTAGATTTTTGTACGCTCAGAAAAACCTTGTCTACACTTTAGAAAATCAGGTGTAGGTTACAAATCAGGCGCAAGGAATGGGGGTGGGGGGCGGTTTAAAGGGAAGTTTACAAACATTAAACACTTCAGTTTTACAAATAAAGAAAGAGCCATCATCAATAATAAATGATAAATACCAATAAATCAACCAATAAATCAATCAAAAAAAATTAATAAAACATTTTTTAAATTAAAAAATCAATAAATAAAACATTTTCTACTTATCGACTGCAGCACCGGGAGTCCTCCAACAGCGTGCTGGGATGGCCCCCCACCAGTGTGTCTCTGTCAGTGTCTCTATCTCTCTGTCTGTCTGTGTGTGTCTCTCTCACTCTCTGTCTGTCAGTGTCTGTGTTTCTGACAGCGAGGGGAGGGGGAGGAGGGAGAGAGGGGGTGGGGAAGGAGAGGAAGGAGGGAGGGAAGGAGAGGAAGGAGGGAGGGAAGGAGAGGAAGAGGAGGGAGGGAAGGAGAGGAAGAGGAGGGAGGGAAGGAGAGAGAGGGGAGAGAGGGAAGGAGAGAGAGGGGAGGGAGGGAAGGAGAGAGAGGGGAGGGAGAGGGAGGCTGAACGGGCCGGGCCCAGCTGGGCCCCAAGACTTCGGCCCAGCACCGGATTTACAGGTAGGTGGCGTCGGGCCCGGGGTCCGGGGTCCGGGTGGGAGTGGAGGTCGGGTCGGGAAGGGGTGGGAAGCGGGGCGTCGGGTTGGGGGGGTGGGGAGCGGGGGGTCGGGTCGGTGGGGTGGGGAGCGGGGGGGGTCGAGTCGGGGGGGCAGCGGGGGTCGGGTCCGGTCCGGGGGGGGGGGAGCGCGGGTCGGGTTGTGGGGGGGGGGGGGGTCGGGAAGGTTGGGGGGGGTCGGGTCGGGTCCGGGGCCGGGGGGGGGCGCGGGGAGTGGGAGTCGAGTCGTATCGGGTCCGGTCGGGAGGAAGCAGGAGCTGGGCGTGGGAGGCAGCCTTATCCATGCAGCCCCAGTGAGGCCATTCGGCCAGGGCTAGGGGATGTGTGCTTCGAGCCCCTCCCACACAGTTTTGGGCACCTGGAGCTACTGCACTTGCGTGCCCACTGTAGCGCGCATGTGCAGAGGTCCCGGCACTGTTTTCAGCGCAGGAACCTGGCTCTGCTCCCCATAGCTCGTGCTGCGTCGCGCCCAGCTCCAGAGGGCCTGCAGGCAGCCGGAGAATAGATAAGTTTTTTTTAAGCGCACTTTGTGCGCGAAAAATGGGCGTCCAGGCCGGGGCTGCGCCGTTCTTGGCACGGCCCAAAACTTGGGCCCATTATCAGCTCGCACTTTCAGCAACTTATCATTCAAAAAAATTTAAAACTTAAACATGCAAGGGCAAGGCCAACTAATAGCAGATGCTGTTAAATGCCCCACCACAACAAAGTATGGACCATTCTTTTTATCTGCATGTTTTAATAACAAACGACTGAAAGTTCCAGATACAAAACCTAACTGGAGTCTGTCTGTGTGATGTCTGAAAAGTGTACCTGGTTTCTGCAGTTCCTGATCAATCTTGGGGTGCAGACCTGAAGAGACATTTAGTGGGAAGTTTTTTGCACAATTATATGGCTTTCTATTCCATATTCAGGAAAGGAGAAACAGTTAGCTCCTGCGTTGTCCTAATAGAAAGCTGATGCTGCGTTCAAACTAGGATGCTTCCAATATAAATTAACCATTTCTCCAGTTCTGTTTTTAATATATATTGTATAAAAATGTATCATAGAGAAACTAAATATATTGAAAATGGAGGCAATAAGAAAGGTAAATTATTTACAGCATCTTATTGTTAGAAAAATGGTTGGGAAACTTCTACACTGCAACAAATTGATTAGTTTTCACATTTGTGACAGACAACAAATAGTTAACAGTGAACTTTAGACGGCAATCTAAACTTGTGGTTTTGCTGAATGGTTTATGAAGTAATTTAGAAAGAAACAAAGAACTTGCATTCATATCGTGCCTTACCACATCCTCATGATGTCACAAAGTACTTCACTGCCAATCAGTTGTTTTTCGGAGTGCAGCCACTGTTGTTAAAAACGGCAAGATCTGGTTTATTGGTTTTCTGTGGTGTTGGTTGAGGAGGAATGTTGGCTGAGGACAAATCTTCTGAATTCCAATGAGTAGAGGCCCAACATACTCAACCTTTTCTCATAAGTCAAACCCCTCATTCCCGGAATCAACCTTGTGCACCTTCTTTGAACTGCCTCCAAAGCAAGTGTATCCTTTCGTAAATATGGAAACCAAAACTGCACGCAGTATTCCAGGTGTGGCCTCACCAAAAACTTATATAGCTGTAGCAAGACTTCCCTGTTTTTATACTCCATCCTCTTTGCAATAAAGGCCAAGATTCCATTGGCCTTCCTGATCACTTGCTGTACCTGCATACTATCCTTTTGTGTTTCATGCACAAGTACCCCCAGGTCCAGCTGTACTGCAGCACTTTGCAATCTTTCTCCATTTGCTCTTTGATTTTTTCTGCCAAAGTGCATAACCTCACACTTTCCAACATTATACTCCATCTGCCAAATTTTTGCCCACTCACTTAGCCTGTCTATGTCCTTTTGCAGATTTTTTATGTCCTCCTCACACATTGCTTTTCCTCCCATCTTTGTATCATCAGCAAACTTGGTACGTTACACTCAGTCCCTTCTTCCAAGTCGTTAATATAGATTGTAAATAGTTGGGGTCCCACCACTGATCCCTGCGATACCCCACTAGTTACTGGTTGCCAACCAGAGAATTAACCATTTATCCCGACTCTCTATTTTCTGTTAGTTAGTCAATCCTCTATCCATGCTAATATATTACCCCCAACCCCGTGAACTTTTATCTTGTGCAGTAACCTTTTATGTGGCACCTGACCATAATATGATGCCTCCTGACCATAATATTTTTTTATTTATTCCTGGGATGTGGACATCGCTGGCAAAGCCAGCATTTATTGCCCATCCCTAATTGCTGTTGAGAAGGTGGCGGTGAGATGCATTCTTGAACCGCTGCAGTCCCTCTGGTGAAGGTACTCCCTGTTCGGGAGGGAGTTATAGGATTTTGACCCAGCGATCTATAAAGCTGACTGCATCTGCCACAAAAATTTCTAAAATTTGCTCAAAAAATAACAATCATCCTACTGATTATCAAATCACTAAAATAGCAAATAAACGTTGACAGGGAAAATGTGAGACCTTTATCATGTTTAATAAATTTGCCTTATATGTAAATATCTACGGCAAAATGCAGATTCTAAAATACAATCAATGAGGTTTTCTTCGGGGCTCCCACTCCAATGGTGTACCTTTGGGCGAACTTTACCAGCAGCCCCATTACTCACATCAATGCGGCTTCCACCTTGCTTTCACTGAGGCTACGGCAGTAAAGTGGGAGAGCCTTGAGCAAATTCCCAGCAATAAGTATTTGTTTCTTCAAGCTGCTGATCGCCATTTAAAAAAGTCATTCTTGGGATGTAGGCATCGTTGGCAAGGCCGCAATTATGGCCCATTTCCAGTTGCCCTGATTGATGCAACTGAGTGGCTTGCTAGGTCACTTCAGAGGGCAAGTAAAAGTCAACCATGTTGTGGGACTGGAGTCACATATAGGCCAGACAAAGTAGGTACGACAACTTTCCCTCCCTAAAGGACATTAGTGAACCAGTTAGGTTTTTTCAGCAATCCCACAGCTTCATGGCCACTTTTACTGATACCAGCTTTTTATTTCAAGATTTTTTTACATTTAATTCAAATTCTGAAACTGCCGTGGTGGGATTTGAACTCACATTCTCTGGACTATTAGTCCAGACCTCCAGTAACATAACCAATACTCTATAGTACCCTGTCCTAACTTGTAAATCTTCAGTCTAACAAAACCTAAAATTTACAACATAAGTTATGTATAACTCCTCTCAGCACTATCCAGGCTACTCATATTGTCCCCTCTCCCCTAGCCCCTGTCTCTGTCTCCGGTACCGTGTCCCCTCTCACCAGCTGTGCACAAATTGGCTGCTGCGTTTTCCTACATTACAACAGTGACTACACTTCATAGAAAAAGTGCGTAATTGGCTTTGGGATGTCCTGAGAGCATGAAACGTGCTATTGCAATGAAAGCTCTTCCTTTCTTCCTATCAGCAGCCAATAGAGAGATTCACCAGATTAATCTAGCCTGGATTTGACAGCAGGTTCCAGAAATGAAAGTAGCATTGAACAAACCCATAATGCCATCATCTCCATCAGAATCAATCATTGCAGTAGTTCTACCTCAAACTCTCAACTCCATCATAACCGTCATATAATTAGATTTACTTCGAATTTGCTGAATTCCAGCTTTGTGACACTCTGACAGCTGTCAACTACCTCAGATTCAGTTCCAGAACAATTACTCATACAAGGCTAGAAAACTCACTCTCGTTGCTGAATAAACGCTTGCACTTTTCAATGTAATACTTACCTCAGGTGAGTGTAAATGGCTCCATTGCATTATTGCAATGTCCTGAGCAACATTTATCCCTTTGCCAACACCAATAAGAACACATTATCTGGCTATTCATTCACTGGCTGTTTGTGGGATCTTGCTGTCCACTAATTGACTGCTGTGTTTGCCTAACAACAATAACTACAGTTCAAAATCAAAAATTCACGTGACGCAGTTTGCGACATCCTAAACGGCTTTGAAACAAAATAAACGGAGGATTTGTACAACCCAAAGAATCTAGTGTGAAGCCATCTTTGCTTCACAGCAAATCTGACTGCACAGCACACCATTGACTCCTGTCTCATTCTTCACCCTCCTAAACTCTCCATAATGCTGAAAAATCAGAAGAGTCCATCAAACCAAATTCTAACACAAAATCATCATCATCATCATCTTCATAGGCAGTCCCTCGAAGCGAGGATGACTTGCTTCCCCGCCAAAAAGGGATGCGTTCACAGGTGTTTCAATGAAGGACTTAATATTCCAGATCCCGAACTACATCTTGGAGGGTGGAAGATGCCTGTGCATCGATTTTTTTAACGTAGGGTGGCCGTTGCACACCAGCCACCACATGGGCTTGACAGAGCTAGGTCTTGGTCCAGTGGCAAGGATTACCCAAGGCGACTGGAGACCAGCTCCGCTGCACAGACCGAGCGCGCACACATATCGCAGTGTGGGCTGGCCAGTGCTGCCCCTGGGCACTCACCTCTTCTGAGCCCCAAACTCACACCTCTCCTAGGCCCCGGTCACTTCCCTCTATAAACTCTTGCCGCTCCTTTGCCCCTCCTGCTCTGTCTGCCTGCACTGCAATCAGCGACCTGGCTTCGCAGCCGTCGCCCTCCTGCAGCAGCACGCGCTGCTCCCTGCAGTAGTATGCCGCCGCACACTGCTCCCTCTAATGGTCCCGGCCTGCTGATGGTTTTGCAGGCTGGGACCGCGCTGATTTCTGGGCCGGGCCGCCCACGCTGCTCCCTCCAACACAAAATATACAGTAGAACTGTATACAATTAGTAATTGCCTTCAGTGGCATTTTCCACTCGCTCCTAGCCTCACTTCTACTGCAGAAGAGAAAGACCGCTCTCGTTTCTACATTCACTTACTCATCCTGAGTCATTTGAGTGCCCAATACCCGATACTCTAATAGGCTTGCGTGACATCCAAAGCAGCAGTTTACAACCAGGAAATGTAACCAAAACTGTACAGGGAGAGGACAGATAAAAAAGTGATACTGTTAAAAAGCCCTTTTTGTTTAATCAGAATATTTTGATTTTGTATTTACTTTTTGCAAAGGGATGACTCTCATTCTTATCTTATGAGGCAACATTTATATTGAAGAGCCAAAATAATTGGTGGTGCAGCTTCAAATGTTCTCTCTTGGCACCAGACATTTTCAGCACTGTTACAATTCGCTATTTTGTAACTCTGTACAAATATATAACTGTGCTACTGGATAACAAGAGAATGACAATCCAACTACATTTGTTTTGTGTTTAGTTATAATTGTTCTGTTGAAAATTGCAAAATGGCTTGACCGTGAAATTATAGTGTGGGATAGCATGTGGAATACTCAACAGGCTTCTCTGAAATTCCTCTCTCTACTGTTGCAGTGCAGGTTTGACACAGTTGTTTTCAGTGGATTAATGCCTCCACTAAAGTAGCAAAGGAAGTTGATGAGTATGTTGAGCTAATACCCCACCATGTAATTTCAGGCCCTTAGTCAAATAAAATTAACCTTATAAAATAAAATTGTGGTTTTTGGTGTCATTTTTGCAGGTCGATAGTTTGCGATGTATTATTGAATCCCGACTGTTAACTATGCCGGAATTCCATTACGTAACCATTCACAGCCAGGCAGCTCTCACTGGGGTCGTAGCCTCTGATGGTCCCAATTTAAGATTACTCACAGTTTTTTTTCGATGGGTGAATTATGCAGTCACAGAGGTGAGCAATGCTAATGTCCAGTAATGAAAACTTTCTCAGTTTTGAAACTCACTCTTCAAGTATTAAGTAGTAATTCCATACCAACTGGTTCTATAGGTATGGTTGTAAAACCTAGTGCTACCTTGTGTCAAATATTGAACAGTTTTATGTTGCCAGACTGCAGCAACTTCGGAACTGGTTTAATTATCAGACTCACCAATCTGATTATACAATCAACATCACTAAAACAGATTAACAGATTATTATTTCATTGGGACCTTGTTGTGCGCAAATTGACTGCTGCATTTTTCTACATTACAGCAATGACGACACTTCAAAGAAAAAGTGCTTAAAACATAGAAACATTGGCCCCAAGTTTCCACATGCGGCAAAACAGGTGCCCCTCCGAGCTGGGCGCCCGTTTTTCGCGCTGAAAACGGCGCCTAAAAAAAAACGCGCTATTCTCGAGCGCTTTGCAGCTCAATGTGTGCTTGGCGTGGCGCCCAGAGGGCGGAGCCTACCACTCGCGCCGATTTTGTAAGTAGGAGGGGGCGGGTACCATTTAAATGAGTTTTTTTCGTGCTGGCAACCCTGCGCGTGCGCGTTGGAGCATTCGCGCACGCGCAGTGTGAAGGGAACATTTGCACTCGGCCATTTTTGTAGTTCTTTGCAGCTGTTCATTTTTTAACATTTTTTAATGAAAGCACATTGCCCTTCCATGATCAGCACTGAGGCTTCTTGCAGCAGTGAGAAGGCTGCAGGAAGCCTCAGAAGTTGAGGCAGCCGTTTCCCGACGGGCCCGACTGAAGGCAGAGGGGCCTCCCCCTCCTGCCGTCGGGAATGGCTGCCTCAACTTCTGAGGCTTCCTGCAGCCTTCCCCCCCCCCCCCCACCGGCGGGAACAGCTGCTGCCGTCGGTCGGTCGGGCCCTCACTGCCTTTCCCCCCCCCCACGGGAACGGCTGCCTCCTCCCTGTCTTTCCCCCCGCTGCCGTCGGGAACGGCTGTCTCAACGTGAGGCTTCCTGAAGCATTCTCCCTGCCTGAAGCACTTTCACACAGGTAGAAACATGGTTTATTTAATCTTTTCTTTGCTTATAAATTTTTATTCAGGTTGAAATTATTTGTATAATATTTGTATAAGTATAACTAAGGATTTATTGTAGAATTTAATGACTTCCCTCCCCCCCCACCTCGTTCCGGACCACCTAATTTGTAACCTGCGCCTGATTTTTTAATGTGTAGAGAAGGTTTTTTCAGGCCTACAAAAATCTTCACTTGCTCCATTCTAAGTTAGTTTGGAGTACGTTTTCACTGTGGAAACTTTCAAATCAGGCATCAGTGGCCGGACACGCCCCCTTTTGAAAAAAAAATTCTGTTCAAAAGTGAAACTGTTCTAAATGACTAGAACTGCAGAAAATTTAAATGTGGAGAATTGCGATTTCTAAGATACTCCGTTCTCCACCAGTTGCTCCTAAAAATCAGGAGCAAATCATGTGGAAACTTGGGCCCATAGAAACATAGAAAATAGGTGCAGGAGTAGGCCATTTGGCCCTTCGAGCCTGCACCGCCATTCAACAAGATCATGGCTGATCACCCAGCCCAGCACTCCACCCCCCGCCCCCTCCACACCCCCCCCCGACCCCCCCAGCCGCAAGGACCACATCCAACTCTCTCCCGAACACATCCAATGAACTGACATCAACAACTCTCCGCGGCAGGGAACCCCACAGGCCAACAACTCCCCGAGTGAAGAAGTCTCTCCCAATCCCAGCCCCAAACAGCCCACCCCCCATCCCAAGACCTTGCCCCCCCCTCCGGCTCCGGACCCACCCAACACCGGGAACATTCCCCCCGCACCCAATCCGCCCCGTCCCGTCAGAATCCTTCCCAAATGCCGAACACCCCCGGATGTCGAGCCTAGTGTCCCGGTCACCCCGGAGCCACGCCCCCGCGACACCAACCACACCACATCCACCAACCGCCATCTGCGCAGTCAACCCGTCCACCCCACTCTGAACACTCCCCGCACCGAGGCACAGAGCCCCCAGGCCCGCCCCTCAAACACACTTTGCCCCCCCAGACTTTGCTGCAATGTGGCCCCTCCTGTCCCCCGCCCTGGGTTTCTCCGCCCCCCACCTCCACCACTCTCCCCTCCATCCCCCGCCCCCGTCTCCCCTCAACTTCCCTCTGCCTCCCCGCACAGGCTCCCATCTTGGGGGCGGTAACCTTCTGGGGCAGGGAATTTTAGCCCCCAGCGTGGAAGTCCTGCTCCCGCCGCAGAATTGGCCTTACCACTCCTCAATGGAAGAGACTGGGAGCTCGCAGAGAGATAGGGATGCGAATGGGAGTTTGGGAAGAGATGGAGACTGGAGAATGGGGCCTCAGAGAGAGGGAAACTGGGGAATGGAGGCTGCGGGGGGGGAGATGGAGACTGAGAAATAGAGGCTGGAGGAGGGATGTAGACTGGGGGTTCAGTGAGAGAGGGAGACTGGGGAATGGGGGCTTGGGAAGAGAGGGAGACTGGGTAGGAAGGCTGGGGGCTTGGGAAGAGAGGGAGACTGGGTATGGAGGCAGAGATGGAGACTGGAGAATTGGGGTTCAGCGAAAGATGGGGACTGGGGAATGGGGGATCGGAGAGAGATGGAGACTGGGGGCAGAGATATAGACTGGGAATGGGGGCTCAAGGAGAGAGGGAGATTGAGGGCAAGGTGGAGATTGGTGAGTGGGGAATTGTGATCAAGTGTCATATGGTCAGAACGTCACTTGATCAAATCTTCAGGAATGCCTCCAATCACAGTTGGCAACCCTATCCTGGGGTCCAACTACATAGATAAATGACTGCTAGTAGAAAAGTTACCACCACAAGTACATTTTCTACACTAGCCAATATGTTTCCAGGGAAAGCGAGTTTAGCAGTCTCCAGAACCGGAGCTGGTAGCCCAAAAACACTCAAGGACCCTCCAGTATTACAGCGATGCAACAGAAAATGTGCCCCCTTAAGGAAGAATAATGCAGATGATAATAGAGTCAATACTCATAGTCCAAGAACAGAAATGAGGTTGACAGAAACTTCATCTGGTTCTGATTGATGGAAAATATAATCCATATTAATGACAGAGAACTGGGGCACACCAAAATGCAACAATCAGAAGATCAGGAAGGCAGATTTAGGGCTACTTCCAAAGGGAGACCAAGTAAACAACAAAGATTATCAGGATCAAGCAGTTTCTACACCTATTTGTCCTGTATTTTTGGCAGCTCACATTAGTGGGTTTACTATTAGATAAACTGTTTGCAAGAAACCTGATGAGGGGTTTGGCCCTCAAACATTTCACTTTTCCACCCTTTGGGAAGCTCACGGGCATGTGTACCTGCTGCATTTACATGAAATGGACTTCTGGAAGGAGGGAACAAGTACAAAAGAATGGTGGTATTTTACACAAAGAAATAGGAAAATCCCTCAATGTCTATCCAACAATATATTATTCAATCTGCAATTAGATATAGTGTTTGGAAATATTGTACAAATGCACACAAATGTTTAGGAACAATACCAATTCTAGATATTGCAATTGTTGTCAACAATGTTTCTGAGGTGAATGCCTTTAGTGTGCAGTTGTTTTTAACCATTCCTCACATGGCAACACCACCTCTGCCTCCAATATAAATTTGACATGGTATTGTTGTTGGAGCTCATAATGGTTAAAAAACATGAGCATCATTGTCTTAAGCCACATGTGTTCCCGCTTACCCCCATACAGGCAATAAAAGAACTTTTACTTCTTGTTGCCTGTATAAATCTACATCAGCTTTTGGGGAAGTTACCAAAAGAAGCAAGTTTTTATAAAACTGCTCATTTTTAGTTACACCCATATTTCAAGTTGCATCTTCCATACTAGCTACTGCAAAACAGATCATTAATATAAAGGAGTGGTTTCAATGAATGCAGAACTAAGGAAATGACATAGAAGAGTTTCAGTTGTTCTCCAATATAAATTGGATTATTTCTGCAATATCCTTCAACTGTTTAACTAATTTAATAGAATTCTTTGAGGATACAACGAGCATGGTGGATAGAGGTGTACCGATGGATGTGGTGTATTTAGATTTCCAAAAGGCATTCGATAAGGTGCCACACAAAAGGTTACTGCAGAAGATAGAGGTACGCGGAGTCAGAGGAAATGTATTAGCATGGATAGAGAATTGGCTGGCTAACAGAAAGCAGAGAGTCGGGATAAATGGGTCCTTTTCGGGTTAGTGGTGTGCCACAGGGATCAGTGCTGGGACCACAACTGTTTACAATATACATAGATGACCTGGAAGAGGGGACAGAGTGTAGTGTAACAAAATTTGCAGATGGCACTAAGATTAGTGGGAAAGCGGGTTGTGTAGAGGACACAGAGAGGCTGCAAAGAGATTTGGATAGGTTAAGCGAATGGGCTAAGGTTTGGCAGATGGAATACAATGTCGGAAAGTGTGAGGTCATCCACCTTGGGAAAAAAAACAGTAAAAGGGAATATTATTTGAATGGGGAGAAATTACAACATGCTGAGGTGCAGAGGGACCTGGGGGTCCTTGTGCATGAAACTCTTTTAGGAGTAAACAGAAAAACATTAAACCGTGCCCCCCGATCTGGGGGAAACACCAACATTTACAATGCCATTTTTTTTTATTATTATTTTTGAATCCCAAAAAGTTAGTTTGCAGGTGCAGCAGGTAATCAGGAAGGCGAATGGAATGTTGGCCTTCATTGCGAGAGGGATGGAGTACAAAAGCAGGGAGGTCCTGCTGCAACTGTATAGGGTATTGGTAAGGCCGCACCTAGAGTACTGCGTGCAGTTTTGGTCACCTCACTTAAGGAAGGATATACTGGCTTTGGAGGGGGTACAGAGACGATTCACTAGGCTGATTCCGGAGATGAGGGGGTTACCTTATGATGATAGATTGAGTAGACTGGGTCTTTACTCGTTGGAGTTCAGAAGGATGAGGGGTGATCTTATAGAAACATTTAAAATCATGAAAGGGATAGACAAGATAGAGGCAGAGAGGTTTTTTCCACTGGTCGGGGAGACTAGAACTAGGGGGCACAGCCTCAAAATACGGGGGAGCCAATTTAAAACCGAGTTGAGAAGGAATTTCTTCTCCCAGAGGGTTGTGAATCTGTGGAATTCTCTGCCCAAGGAAGCAGTTGAGGCTAGCTCATTGAATGTATTCAAGTCACAGATAGATAGATTTTTAACCAATAAGGGAATTAAGGGTTACGGGGAGAGGGCGGGTAAGTGGAGCTGAGTCCACGGCCAGATCAGCCATGATCTTATTAAATGGCGGAGCAGGCTCGAGGGGCTAGATGGCCTACTCCTGTTCCTAATTCTTATGTCCTTATGTTCTTATGTTCTGTGGCTTTGGCATACTTTGAAAATGTCTTATGATGGAACATTTTCTAGCATTAGTCATACAAAAAATGGAACCTACAGAAATTTTATAAGCTTTTGTTACAAAAGATTTTTTTAAATAATCTTCAAAGAGAACTACAGAATTATACTTGTACGACAGTTGACTTGGAGATGTCCTGAGAGCATGAAATGTGCTATAGCAATGAAAGCTCTTCCTTTCTTCCTATCAGCAACCAATATAGAGATTCATCAGATTGATCTTATCCTTACCAGTCCCCCTGGTACAGCCCTCATCTTCATTCCTCAAGTCAAAAGGGCGCAGACTTAAACAGATGTGGCGGACAACTGGTTTAGCCATTCACCGCCAGATCTGGCTTGAACACATAAAACACTCTTGCCTACAAAAACTGCTCACTATTCCAGGATCATTCTGGATTGCAAAAATAACCCCAGGCTACTAGTCTCTACTATTAACCATCTCCTTAAACCCCTCTTCCCTGTCTCCACCACACTCACCTCCAACAACAAGTGTGAGAAGCTCATGGATTTCTTTGTCTCAAAGATTGAGACTATCCGATCAGCTGCCTCTGCGAGTTCCCTTCCTTCACCTAGCCCACAATGCCAAGCTTCATCTGACGCTTCCACCTGCCCTAGCCTGAAACTCATATCTTTTTCTATTTTCTCTTTGATCTCCCCTCTTAGTCTCTCCAAACTCATCTTTTCCAGGAGACACACTTCCTGCTCTCTTGACCCTATTCCCACTAAACTGCTGACCACCCAACTTCCTTTTCTGGCTCCCATATTAACCAATATTGTGAACGGTTCTCTGTCCTCAGATACTGTTACCCTCTCCTTCAAATCTGCTGTCATCACCTCTCTCCTCAAAAAAACAACCCTTGACCCCACTTTGCTTGCTAGCTATTGTAGGGGAGGACGAAAACCCCTCATTTTACCCAGAAGAAAAGGAGCTGTGGGATCTGCCTGTGCTGCAATAAAACAGAAGGCCAGTGTCCTGGAAGGAGCACAGAACCCAGATCCAGGCGTGGGTTGCGACCGAGACGATGTGGCCTTGGCAGACCAGTGATTGGATGGGGGAGGTCACCGGAGGGCCAGTGGTGGGACAGAGTTAGCCCAAAGCAAGGGGCTTCAAACCAATGGGAGAGCACTTGCTCAAAAACTGTGGGACTGACTCATCACCATTATCGGGCTATTGTCTTCCCCATGTTTACACCATTATCGGGAAATTATGCAGACCTTCAGAAAACTAGGGAACCCAAAACAAACCAAGGGCCTACACAATGGCTGCAAGAGGCCCACACCCTGCCAACCCAATCAACACCTACTCAACCCTTGAGTAGGTTAACATCAGAATGGTCAGTGGAAAAAACACGCAAAATCTAACACTGCTGCATTTTTCAAAATCACAAAGCCCACCATGGGAAGGATCGATTTCAGCACAAGAGGTGGACTGGATATCTGGCTATAAGAAGGGGGTTCTGACCCAGTGTGTGTGTGTGTGTTCTGCTCTCGTGATCCAGCAACCAGCAAACCTCTCGACACATAAGGAAGATCAGTGTCCGAAGACACCGAAGAAGAAGAAACAAACCACCAGACTGCAAAAGGCACAGTAGTGAATACTACCTCCCCAGAACTCCCAACTCAGTTAGGTCAGGAAGGGTGGGAGGTTGGGCATTGTACTGCTAATAATTGTGTAAAAATTTTCATTGTGACTGTTAGTGGGATTTAGGGGGATTGTTTTGTTGGTGTATTGCTGTTTGTTGAGATACACCTTGTCAAATAAATTGGAAGCTTAAAGTTCCTCTTGGAATCGCCTCGTCTCAATTCTGTTGTTTTACATCTCCTAATCACGAGTCTTGTGTCAGAACAGTGTAAGGGAAGCCAGGAGCGCCTCGAAACGTTCAACTGTGTGTCACAGGCTAGGGAAGAAAGGGGTTTGGAGTGTTTGACACTCACAGGTGCCTCACAGGCTAGTCATAAACTGTGGGGACGCATGAGTCTCAAAACCCCCTTCATAAGCTGTGGACACAGTCTCTCCAGGAGTGCTCTTGCAGCACTCAGGGTACCTCACAGGTCAGGCATAAGCTGTGAGGGCAGAAGCCCAGAGCGAGACACCCATGGCACAACACTCCCCAGAACCCCTTACACTATCGCCCCATCTCCAACCTCCCTTTCCTGTCCAAAGTATTTAAATGTGTTGTTGCCTCCCAAATCCGTGATCATCTTTCCATGAATTCAATGTTTGAATCCCTTCAATCTGGTTTTCGCCCCTGCCACAGTACCGAAACGGCTCTCATCAAAGTCACAAATTACATCCTTTGTGACTGTGACAAAGGTAAACTATCCCACCTCGTCCTTCTGGACCTGTCTGCAGCCTTTGACACGGTTGACCACTCCATCCTCCTCCAACGCCTCTCCACCAATGCCCAGCTGGGTAGGACTGCACTCGCCTGGTTCCATTCTTATCTATATAATCGTAGCCAGAAAATCTCCAGCAATGGATTCTCTTCCCACTCCTGCATCATTATCTCTGGTGTTCCCCAAGGATCTGTCCTTGGTCCCCTCTTATTTCTCATCGATATGCTGCCCTTTGGCAATATCATCCGAAAACACAGCGTCAGTTTCCACATGTACGCTAACGACACCCAGCTCTACCTCTCCACCACTTCTCTCGACCCTCCATGGTCTCTAAATTGTCAGATTGTTTGTCCAACATTCAGTATTGGATGAGTAGAAATTTTCTCACAAACTATGTTCCCTAACCACTGACTCCATCCCTCTTCCTGGCATCAATCTGAGGGTGAACAAGATTGTTCACAACCTAAGTTCATATTTGACCCTAAAATTAGTTTCCAGCCACATATCTGTGGCATAATCAAAATCGCCTTTTTCCAGCTCCGTAACATTGCCCACCTCGGACCCTGCCTCAGCTCTTTTGCTGCTGAAACCCTCATCCATGCCTTTGTTACCTCTAGACTTGACTATTCCAACACACTCCTGGCCGACCTTCCACATTCCACACTACCTAAACTTGAGGTCATCCAAAACTCAGCAGCCCGTGTACTAACCCGCACCAAGTCAAGATCACCCATCACCCCTGTGCTTTCTGACCTACGTTGGCTTCCAGTTAAACAACGCCTCGATTTCAAAATTCTCATCGTTGTTTACAAATCACTCCATGGTCTTGCCCCTCCCTATCTCTGTAATCTTTTTCAACCTCACAATCCCACAAGATGTCTGCGCTCCTCAAATTCTGCCCTCTTGAACATCCCTCATTATAACTGCTCAACCATCGGTGGACGTGCCTTCAGCTGCCTGGACCCTAAGCTCTGGAACTCCCTCCCTAAACCTCTATGCCTCGCTACCTCTCTTTCCTCCTTTAAGACACTCGTTAAAACCTACCTCTTTAAACAAGTTTTTGATCATTAGCCTTAATTTCTTCTGTAGCTCGGTGTCAAATTTATCTGTTTGTCTGTAACGCTGTTGTGAAGCGCCTTGGGATGTTTTACTACATTAAAAGTTATTATTATTATCTAGTCTGGATTTGACTGCAAGTCCCAGAAATGAAAGTAGCATTGAACAAACCTATAATGCCATCATCTCCATCAGAAGCAATCATAACAGGCCTGATAATAAATGACACTGCGTAGATTTTGACTTTGTGCAATAGTGTAAAACAGGTTCTCTGGCTTCAGTGGAGATAAAAATCAGGAAAGATGTAAAATGGGCTGTCAATTCACTATCACCTGTTTTACACCAGCGTATAAAGTCAAAATTAATACCCCCCACTCCCCACAGTGTCCATCCCTGGCTTTGATATCATTCGATGGACTCACACAGTAGACGGGGGTGAAATTACTCTTCCTAGCTTGGTTTGGCAACTTCTGCAGGCAGGGCCACTAACTTCAAAGTCCTTTCTACTCAAGTACTTCTCAAGGAGAGGAAAATCTGCTTCACATCTGTTTACCAACGGCTGCTGGTGCTAATTCCATCTCCACCGTCAACGGAACCAGCCTCACCATTCCCTTAATAAATGGATTCAGTTGGCAGCATTAGGACTGGAAAACAAACCAAAAGATAGAAACAGGCAACTTATGAATTGTGCTGTTCTTTTCTACACAGCTGCAGATGTTTTATCTAGATGGCTTGCCTTGCAGTGAACATCTATTTCTGTCTCGCATGGATTGACTTGCGAAATGTAGCTAAGACAGAACAGAATAAAAATGGCCTGTCCAGTTGATGCAGTGTAACAGACAGATTGTGCAACTCCTGCCAGTGACAGGCTTGTCCAAGAACTAGGCTAGCTAGGCCAAACTCCTGCTGTTTCCAGGAGTTTCCTCAGTGACTTGCAAGACTCAGAACAAGGTAAGCGCTCGGGCCGCCGATGAATTTTGTAAGATTGCCCTCCAATCTCAGAGTTTCGATAGAAGGATTGTTGAGGCTGAGAGCACCTGGGCACCAACCCCATGAACGGAGTAACATTAGGATTTCCATTAGTATGGGGTAGGCGCACTTCAGAGATGTGCCCAAACTGCCATCAGCAAAGTGATGGAAGGTGTCACTGACAGTGCTATCAAGCAGCACTTACTCACCAATAACTTGCTCAACAATGCTCAATCGTGTGAATGAATTAATAAAATAAAACAATGTCTCTCTCTCTCACAGTCTCTCACACACACACACACACACACACTGGGCTCAATTTTAACCTGAAAAATTGGATGGTTTGGGTGTGGGGGTAGTTAAATTGTTAAAAAGGTGAACTCAACCTGAACCCACCTTCAACCCACCCACTTCCGATACTGAGGGAGGCGGGACAGAAGGTGGGATGGGGGCAGGCAACCAACCAGCTGCCAGGAGGCAGGCAGCCAATTTAAATATTATAATGAGGCTGAAAGCTTCTTCTTTAACCTCCATTTTGTGTTTAACTGAAGCTGGTCCGGCTTTGCACCCTTTGTAAATCCCGGCAGCCACAGCAAGGGGAGGACTGCTGCATCTAGGAGGTAAGTGCCTTTATACCTAGCTCCTGGATCCCACCCCCCACTGATACATCCTTACTATACAGTATAAATGCACACGAGGCCCATGCTTGAGAGAAGGTCAGTCTGTGACCTGTCCTTTATTCCTTAGCACTCAAGTGATGAAGGTGGATGGAGCTTCCCCTTTTATACCTGAAGGTCCAGGTTAGGAGTGTCTCCCATAAGTTCACCACCTAGTGGTCATTGTTCTCACAGTGTACAACTTAGGTCAGATTATACATGGGTTACAATGCTGGTTGAATACATGACACCCACAATCGGAGATGCCCCATGGCCACTTCCCTTCCCCCGGCCACTACCATGCTCCTCCAGCCGCTTCCTGGGCCTCGCGATCGTCTTCGGACCCCCTCCCCCACCGCCGTGCACCTCTGACACCTTCTGCTCCCCCCGCCATCCTTCACTCGCTCCTCTGTGTGGCCTAGTACCGCAGGCCTACCCACCCAGAGCCAGCCAGCCTCTTAATCTGGCTGACTGCGGAAGGGAAATTGAGGCTTCCCATGCAATTCAGGCCCAGCCCTTAAATTCGACAGTGCTTGCGGGAAACCCGTTCTCAGGGATCTCCCCCCTCTTTGGAGCCTTACCCGCCCCCAACCCGCCTTCCCCATTAAAGTTCATCCCCTCGTCTCTCACACACTGCACAAACACAGTCTAACACATTCATACTTACACACACACAGGGCTGAATTTGTACTTCGACGGGTGTGCAGGATTGCGACTGGGGCGGCAGGTTAAAAGCACTGAAAGTGACTTGCCTTCATCCTGTCGACCTCGGCCTTTAGCTCGGGCGCGTTTCTCAGCACACCGGAGACCCACTCGGGAGAGGTAGGTGACCTAATTTAAGAATTTAAGAGCTCGTTAACCTACTATTAAGAGGCTTTTTAACCTGAGGTTTCAGCTTTTACTGGCTGTGTACGGGATTCACGGACTTCCTGAAAGTCGCCTGTGAAAACAAGGCAAGTGATCAGAGGCCGTGTGCGATTTGAACAATTGACAGTTGAACAAGTCACATAATTACTCATACCTCCCACCTGCTTCCATGCCAAAGGTAAAGACTCTTGCTGACAGCATTTGTGCAGAGAATTTGCTTCCAGGAGTTTGCAGGTGATTTCTGCAACCTCGGAAACCACTCTCACTACATTGGAGGATTGTGCCTCTGATCTCCACTTTACCTGGCATCTATCAGAGCAGCATGGGTGCCGCTTATGCTGTTTCACCTTGGACCTCAGATTCGGACCAAGATGAGCCCCAGCACCAACATCACCAGCAGCAACGGCAGCAACAATACTAGTTAGCAGCCACAACAACAGCTGCGTCCTGCTCATCTACCTGATGCTTCACAGGAGAGAGGATCAGCATAGGGGTACACCATTCCGGAGTCGATTCCCCCAACACAGGGAACATAGGCAAAGGCTCAGCTTCCTGGACATGACTGAACACCAGTGCCTCAGGAGGCTCGGGCTATCGCGTCAGGTCATGGCAGACATTTGTAGCCTGCTGGAAGAAGACCTGCTGCTGAGTGGGCCTTGTGGACATGTGTTACCAGTGGCTGTTAAAGTGACCAACGCCCTCCACTTCTTCATCTCAGGCTCCTTCCATGGATCTGCAGCAGACATTTGCAAGATCTCACAGTCGGTCACCCAAAATGCATCACCCAGGTGACAGATGCCATGTTTGACAAGTCAGCCACTTATGTACACTTTGTCACTGATGAGGCCAGTCAGACTGAGCGGGTGCTCAACTTTGCAGCTCTGGCTGGCGTCCCACAGATGCAGGGCATCATCGATAGATAGCACATATGTGCCCATCAAGGCATCCCATCATCAACCTGGAATGGTCGGGAACTGGAAGGGCTTCCACTCCCTCAATGTGCAGCTCGGCAGTAATCACAAAAAGATCATGTGTGTGCCAAATTCCCAGGGAGCTATCATGACTCTTATCCTGCGTCAATCCACCGGGCTTCAGTCCTTTGCACCTATGAACAGACTAATTGCCCTTGAGAAGGTGGTGGTGAGCCACCTGCCTGAACTGCTGCAATCCTTGTGGTGAAGGTACTCCCACACTGCTGTTGGGGAGGGAGTTCCAGGATTTGAACCAGCGATGATGAAGGAACGATGTATCAAATAATTGCGATATATGAAAATTGATGGTAACATTGATTCAAACCTTAGGTGTGCCCCTCTCCACACCCCCCCCCCCCCACTGCCCTGACCCCCCAATCACCGATGCTCCATGGTACGCAACTTTTTGGACCATGAAGACTTAAATCTTGCACATCCTTTCTGTGGATTGTCGTGAATTTCAGTTCGGTTTGTGAACTACTTGCATTTATATAGCGTCTTTAATGTAATAAAACATCCCAATGCACTTCAAAGGATTGTTATCAAACAAAATTTGACATTAATTTATTGTCCATCCCTAATTGACCTTAAGAAGGTGGTGGTGAGCCGCATTCTTGAACCGCTGCAGTCTGTGTGGTGAAGGTACTCCCACAGTGCTATTAGGGTGTAAATTCCAGGATTTTGACCATGTGATGATGAAGGAATGGTGATATATTTCCAAGTCAGGATGGTACGTAACTTGGAGGGAAACATGGAGGTGATGGTGTTCCCATGCGCCTGCTGCCCTTGTCCTCCTAGGTGATAGAGGTCGCGGGATTGGGAGGTGCTGTCGAAGAAGCCTTAACGAGTTGCTGCAGTGCATCTTGTAGATGTTACACACTGCAGCCACAGTGCGCTGGTGGTGGAGGGAGTGAATGTTGAAGGTGGTGGATGGAGAGCCGATCAAGCGAGCTGCTTTGTCCTGGATGGTGTTGAGGCTTCTTGAGTGTTGCTGGAGTATTCCATCACACTCCTGACTTGTACCTTGTACATGGCGGAAAGACTTTGGGGAGTCAGGAGGTGAGCCACTCACTGCAGAATACCCAGTCTCTGACCTGCTCTTGTTGCCACAGTATTTATGTGGTTGTTAAAAGTCAAAGATGTAAGATAATAATAAATGTTTAACAACTTCTAGAAACTTTTTAAATTGGGGAAACTTTTATAATCTATTATTGATTTACATCTTAGATTTTTAACAACTCTTAGAAACTTTTTAAAACGTTTCAACAACTCTTAGAAACTTTTGAAATAAATTGGGAACCTTTATCAACTTTTAATCTTTTTAAATAACTTTGGAAGTCACCTTCCTAATGCTTGCCCCCCAACCTAGCCTCGGGCCATCTACCATCAATGGCGCTACCCGGCGCCGAGTTTGCGGCCAACACTTCGTCGTAGTCAATTAGGCTTATCGAGCTGTGTCTCCAGTTGTCTTGGACCCCCTTGCCACTGGACCAAGACTTTGCTCGGCTAAGCCCGTGTGGTTGCCGGTGTGCAGCGGCCACCCCACATTAAAAGAACTCACGCACAGGCATCTTCCACTCCGTCAGTATGAAGTTCGGGACCTGGAATGTCAGGACCCTCATGGACAATCCCAACAGCAACAGGCCGGAACTCCGCACCGCCATAGTTGCCCGGGAACTCAGACGTTTTGACATTGACATCGCTGCCCTAAGCGAGACCTGGCAGGCAGGGGATGGCCAGGTGAAGGAATATGGTGGAGGTTACACTTTCTTCTGGAAAGGGAAACCAGAGGCAGAATGCTACCTTCAAGGAGACGACTTTGCCGTCAAGAATAAGCTGGTCGACCGCCTCAAAGACTCCCCGTGTGGGGTCAACGAATGCCTCATGACTCTCCGTGTCACCCTATCTCAGAACCAATGTGCCACAGTCATCAGTGCATACGTCCCTTCACTTGATGCAACTGATGAAGCTAAAGAGGGTTTTTATTTCAACCTCGAGACATCCTTGTCCTGTGTCCCCACGGGCGACAAATTGATGCTCCTGGGTGATTTTAATGCCAGGGCTGGCAAAGACACAGCCCTCTGGGGAGGCATGATTGGCAGAGAGGGGGTAGGGAAAGCCAATTCCAGCGGTACTCTACTCCTGACAAAATGTCTAGAACATGAACTCCTCATTACCAACACCCTGTTCCGCCAGAGGGATAACCTTGCTCCAAACACTGGCACCTGCTTGACTATGTCATCGTCCGAGCCAGGGATTGCAAGGATGTGCACATCACCTGTGCTATGACAGGAGCTGACGACTGCTGGACGGACCACCGCCTAATCCGATCCATTATTAACATTAACATTGCCCCAAAGCAGAGGGAACAGCAGAAGCAGTTCCGCAAAAAAGTTAATGCCGGGGTTAGAGACCCAGCTAAGAGAGCCCTATACAGCCAGCACCTCACAGCCAATCTGACGTGCCTTGATGACCCTGAGATGCTGAATCCCCATAGCGCTTGGTCTGCCCTCCAGGCCTCTATAACCAATGCCTGTGAAGAGACACTTGGTCACTCAACCAGAAAACATCAGGGCTGCTTTGATGAAAATGATCAGGGGATCGAGGAACTAATAAATCACAAGCGCAAAGCATTTCTGAGCCTCAAGCAACAGCCCAACTCGGGAGCTGCAAAACAACATTACAGACGGCTCAAGGCTCAGGTCCAACAAAAAACTCGGGACCTAAAGAACAGGTGGTGGATGTAGAAAGCACAGGAGATACAACAACTAGCCGACAGCCACGATATGCGAAGATTCTTCACTGCAGTCAAGGCCACCTACGATTCAAACTCCCAAGGCTCCATCCCACTCCTGGCCAAGAACGGGGAAAGACTCATCAAAGACACCGAGGCTGTCAGGGCCCAATGGAAGGAGTACTTTTAAGATCTCCTCGCTCAAGACTCTGCCTTTGACTCGAGTGTTCTCGATTGTATCCCGCAGCATGCCACCTGCCACCATCTCAGTGAAACTCCAACGTTGCACGAGATTGGCAAAGCCATAAAACAGCTCAAGAATAACAAGGCTATGGATGCGGATGGAATCCCTGCTGAGGTGCTAAAATATGGCGGAGAGGCGCTGTTGGCACGGATACATGACCTCATCTCTCTCATCTGGAGGGAGGAGAGCATGCCGGGAGATCTCAGAGATGCAGTGATTGTGGCCATTTTTTAAAAAGGGGACAAGTCCATCTACGGCAACGACAGGGGAATCTCCCTGCTTTCAGCCACTGGGAAAGTTGTTGCTCGAGTTCTCCTCAATTGTCTTCTCCCTGTGGCCGAGGGGCTCCTCCCGGAATCACAATGCGGATTTCATCCCCTACGGGGTACAACAGACATGATCTTTGCAGCGCGCCAGTTGCAGGAAAAATGCAGGGAGCCCTTATACATGGCCTTTTTCGATCTTACAAAGGCCTTTGACACTGTCAACTGTGAGGGTCTATGGAACGTCCGCTTCCATTTCGGATGCCCCCAAAAGTGTGTCAACATCCTTCGCCTGCTTCACGATGACATGCAGGCCATGATCCTTACCAACGGATCCATTACAAACCCAATTCACATCCGGACCGGGGTCAAACAGGGTTGCATTATCGCTCCAACCCTCTTCTCAATCATCCTCACCGCCATGCTCCACCTCATAATCAACAAGCTCTCCACTGGAGTGGAATTAAACAACAGAACCAGTGGGAAGCTGTTTAACCTACGCCGCCTCCAGGCCAGGTCCAAGATCACTCCAAACTCTGTCATTGAGCTGCAGTATGCGGATGATGCCTGCGTTTGTGCACATTCAGAGGCTGAGCTCCAGGATACTGTCAATGTATTTGTAAAGTCCTGTGCCTGCAGTACAGACTCACATGAGGCACATGCTGAAGTCAAGATCACTCAGGACTTGCACCTTTATTTCACAGCTCTCGAATGCCACACTTGCTTGAGACCTGTCTTTATATACCTGTGTGGAGCAGGTATGCAGTGTTTCCTGCAAGTGCACCCCTGGTGGTAAGGTATGCTTGTGGTTACAGGTCATATCTAGTTACAGTCATGTATAGCATGGTAAGATACAGTTATGTACAGTAATGTAAGATACATGACATCACCCTCCCCCAAGGTCTTATTGTCTTTATAGATTCAGTCTCTCAGGTGGTCTACGCTCTCGCGTGGAGCGTCTTAGTTGTGGCTCAGTTGTTTGCCTTGGTGCCTGTTTTGCTTTCGGTGTGATTGTTGGTATCTTGCCTGGGCTGTCTGTTTCATTCAGTATGATTGTTGGTATCTCGCCTAGGCTGTCTGTTGAGATAGCCCTTTCCTCAGGTTGTTCCCTCTGTCTGTCCACCAGGTGTGGTGTGAGTTCCACATTGTCGTCTGCCTCTGGTTCTGCAGTGTTGTTGGTGAATCTACTTTTTACTTGGTCTACATGCCTCCGGCAGGTTTGGCCATTGTCCATTTGTACCACAAGTAGCCTGTTTCCTTCCTTGCCTGTTACTGTCCCTATAAGCCATTTGGGACCCCTGCCATAGTTTAGCACAAACACTTTGCCCCTTATCTCATTCCACCTCCCCCTCGAATTTCGGTCATGGTACTCAGTTAGCTTACGGCGCTTTGCCTCAACGATTTCATGCATGTCTGGGAGGATTAACAAGAGCCTAGTCTTTAAGGTCCGTTTCATCAATAGTTGCGCGGAGGGAACCCCAGTCAATCAATGCGGACGAGATCTGTATGCCAGCAGCAGTCGCGACAGGTGACCCTGCAGCGTGGGACCTTGGATTTTAAGCATGCCTTGTTTAATGATATGCACTGCTCGCTCCGCTTGGCCATTGGAGGCCGGCTTGAACGGTGCCGTCTTAACGTGATTTATGCCGTGGTCAACTATAAAATCTTGGAATTTAGCGCTGGTGAAGCACGGACCATTATCACTGACCAATATGTCAGGAATCCCGTGCGTTGCAAACATGGTTCCAAGGCTCTCCACAGTGGTAGAGGTGGTGCTCGAGTTTAAAATGATGCATTCGATCCACTTTGAAAATGCATCGACGATTACGAGAAACATTTTGCCCATGAATGGGCCCGCATAGTCTACGTGCACTCGCGACCACGGGTTGGTGGGCTAGGGCCAGGGGCTCAGGGGGGCCTCCCAGGGGCCATTACTGAGTTGGGCACAAATGATGCACCATCGGATGCAGAGCTCCAAGTCCGCGTAAATGCCAGGCCACCAGACGTGGGATCTGGCTATGGCCTTCATGAGAACGATACCCGGGTGCTCATGGTGGAGCTCCCGCACAAATGCCTCTCTGTCTCACAGAGGCATAACTGCTCGGCTGCCCCACATCAGGCAGTCTGCCTGTAGTGATAGTTCATGTATGCGCCTATGGAAAGGTTTGATCTCCTCGGGGCAGTCATTGCGAGCCTCTGCCCAGTCACCAGTTAAGACACATCGTTTGACTAAGGATAACGTGGGGTCGCTGGTCGTCCAGACTGATTTGGCGAGCCGTCATGGGCGAACCTGTGGACTCAAAGGCATTGATTGCCATGACTATCTCACAGTCCTGTTCATCAGACCCTTCCGTGGTCGCCAGGGGTAGCCTGCTAAGCGCGTCGGCACAGTTGTCTGTGCCTGGTCTGTGCCTTATTGTGTAGTCGTAAGACGCCAGCATGAGTGCCCACCGTTGAAAGCGCGCTGAGGCGTTGCCGTTTATTGCCTTGCTCTCAGATAGCAGGGACGTGAGGGGCTTGTGGTCGGTTTCTAATGCGAACTTGGCCCCGAAAAGGTATTGGTGCATCTTTTTGACACCGTACACGCACGCGAGCGCCTCTTTCTCCACCATACCATACCCGCGATCCGCCCGCGAAAGTGACCTGGAGGCGTAAGCTATGGGTTGTAATTTACCCGCACCTTTGACATGCTGTAAAACGCACCCGACCCCGTACACTGACGCATCACATGTAAGAAGTAGCTTTTTACCTGGATCAAAAAAAGCCAAAACACTGTTGGAACATAGAAGGTTGCATACCTTATTGAAGGCGCGTTCCTGGGCGTCTCCCCAAAACCAATCGCACCCCTTTCTGAGTAGCACGTGGAGAGGCTCCCGCAGCTTGCTTAAGTTCTGCATAAAGTTCCCAAAGTAATTGAGTAGCCCGAGAAAGGCGCGCAGTTCCGAGACATTCCGGGGCCTGGGTGCCAGACGAATTGCTTCGGTTTTGGATTCTGTTGGGCGGATTCCATCAGCGGCAATCCTTCTGCCCAAAAATTCAACCTTGGGTGCGAGAAACAGACACTTGGATTTCTTAACTCTTAGGCCTATCCGATCCAACCGCTTTAGTACTTCCTCCAAATTGCGGAGATGGGAGTCGGTGTCCCTGCCCGTGATAAGTATGCCGTCTTGAAATACAACCGTCCCCGGGATGGACTTGAGCAGACTCTCCATGTTGCGCTGGAATATAGCAGCTGCTGACCTGATGCCGAATGGGCATCGATTGTACATGAAAAGGCCTCGATGTGTGTTGATGGTGGTGAGTAGCTTAGACTCTTCGGTCAGTTCTTGCATCATATACGCAGATGTGAGGTCTAGTTTCGAGAAAAGTTTTCCTCCAGCTAATGTGGCAAATAGGTCCTTCGCTCTGGGCAGCGGGTATTGGTCCTGTAGGGAGACTCTGTTTATGGTAGATTTGTAATCCCCACAGATTCGTACGGATCCATCAGGATTCATGACTGGGACGATGGAGCTTGCCCAGTCGCTAAATTCCACGGGTGAGATAATGCCTTCCCGCAGAAGTCTGTCCAGTTCATGTTCAATCTTTTCCTTTAGCATATAGGGCACAGCTCTAGCCTTGTGATGGACCGTTCTGGCATTCTGTGCGATGTAGATTCTAACTTTAGCCCCTTTGAAGGTGCCCACACCTGGCTGAAAGAGATGTTCAAAATGGCTTAGAACTGTTGAGCAGGAGGTCCGTTCCTCTGATGACATGGCGTGAACATCATCCCATTTCCAATTTAGTTTTGCCAGCCAGCTTCTCCCCAGCAGTGCTGGAAGATCTCCGGGGACAATCCACAGGGGAAGTCGTTCACTGTCCCTTTGTGTGTGACTGAGAGCATGGCACTGCCAAGGTCTGGGACGATTTCTTTGGTATAGGTCCTTAGTTTGATGTCGACCCTTGTGAGTTTTGGTCTGTTGCTTTTGTGCGGCCACAGCTGTTCAAATTGTTGAGCGCTCATGAGAGATTGACTCGCTCCCGTATCCAGTTCCATGTTGACAGGTATCCTGTTGAGTAGGACCCTCATCATTATAGGAGGCATCTTGTTGTAGGAGCAGTGGCCATTGATCGTGTTGACCCGCTGTACCTCAGTGTCCCGGACCCTGTCCCCACCGTCTTCTGGTCCGCTTTACGACCCTTCTGCTTCGTTTACCAGCCAAGCTGCTGTTTTTCTGCACATGCGGGCCAGATGCCCTGTATAGTTGCAGTTTCTGCACATGACATGCTGAAATCGACACCCCCTTGATGAGTGCCTTCCCCCACATCTCCAGCACAGACCGCTTCCATTGTTTGCAAAGGATGAGCTGCGTCTGGCTGATCTCTCTTCAGCTTCTCTCAGTTTGTAGTTGATTGCTCGCATTGTGGGTTGATGAGGTGTGAACGGCCGTACATGTGGCCCTTGATGGCTTCTGGTGCCACTGCCTGCTGTTGAGGGCCTGCTCTCCTGCCTTTATCTGTGTGTGAGGGTAGCGGCTTGTTTCATGCTGTGAACCCCTTGTTCCGATGTTTCATTAGTTGTCGTACCCGCAGTGTAGATCAACCTCGTTTCTTCTTCTCCTGCCAAGAATGTCTGTGCAACCAGTGCTGCTGCCTCTAGGGTCAAGTTCTTGGTCTCTATGAGCTTTTGGAATATGCCTGCGTGGCCTATTCCTCAATAAAAAAGTCTCTCAGTACTTCTCTCCTTAGTTCATCGGAGAACTCACATAAACTAGCCAGCCTCCGAAGTTCCGCCACGAAGTCGGGTATGCTCTGGCCCACACAGCGTCTGTAGTTGTAAAACCTGTGTCTGGTCATGTGAAGGTTGCTTGCTGGCTTCAGGTGGTCGCTTACCAGTGTGCTCAACTCTTCAAACGACTTGCTTGCTGGTTTCTCGGGAGCCAGCACGTCCTTCATTAAGGCGTATGTTTTCGAGCCGCACCTGGACAAGAGATGGGCTCTTCTCTTGTCTGCCTTGTCGTCGCCTAACCAGTCTTTGGTTACAAAACTTTGCTGGAGCCTTTCTATAAAGTCCTCCCAATTATCTCCAGCATTGTATTTTTCATCTGAGCCGTTGATCGCCATTCTGTGGATTCTGTGATCCCGTAACTCGTCGCCACTGTAAAGTCCTGTCCCTGCAGTAAAGACTCACAGGAGGCACATGCTGAAGTCAAGGTCACTCAGGACCTGCACCTTTATTTCACAGGTCTCGAATGCCACACTTGCCTGAGACCTGTCTTTATATACCTGTGTGGAACAGGTATGCAGTGTCTCCTGCAAGTGCACCCCTGGTGCTAAGGTATGCTTGTGGTTACAGGTCATATCTAGTTACAGTCATGTATAGCATGGTAAGATACAGTTATGTACAGTAATGTGAGATACATGACAGTATTCACTGAGGCATATGAAAGCATGGGCCTTACGCTTAACATCAGTAAGACAAAGGTCCTTCACCAGCCTGTCATTGCCGCACAGCACTGCCCTCCAATCATCATGCCCTGGACAACATGGACCATTTCCCATATCTCGGGAGCCTCTTATCAACAAAGGCAGACATTGATGTGGAGATTCAGCATCACCTCTAGTGCGCCAGTGCAGCCTTCGGCCGCCTGCGGAAAAGAGTGGTTGAAGACCAGGCCCTCAAATCTACCACCAAACTCATGGTCTATAGGGCTGTAGTAATACCCGCCCTTCTGTATGGGTCTGAGGCATGGACGATGTACAGAAGCCACCTCAAGTCGCTGGAGATATATCACCAATGATGTCTCCGCAAGATCCTGCAAATCTCCTGGGAGGACAGGCGCACCAACATCAGTGTCCTCGACCAGGCTAACATCCCCAGTATTGAAGCACTGACCACACTCGATCAGCTTCACTGGACAGGCAACATAGTAGGCATGCCAGATACGAGACTCCCTAAGCAAATGCTTTATGTGGAGCTCCTTCATGGTAAATGAGCCAAAGGAGGACAGCGGAAACGTTCTAAGGACACCCTCAAAGCCTCCCTGGCAAAGTGCAACATCACCACTGACACCTGGGAGACCCTGGCCGCAGACCGCCCGAAGTGGAGAAAGTCCATCCGGGAGGGTGTTGAGCTCTTTGAGTCTCGATGCAAGGAGCATGAAGAGGGCAAGCGCAGGCAGCGGAAGGAGCGCACAGCAAACCAGCCCTACCGACCCCTTCCCCCGACGAATGTCTGTCCCTCCTGTAACAGAGTCTGTGGCTCTTGTATCGGACTGACGGGACTGAACAGGTTAGATGCGGGAAGAATGTTCCCGATGTTGGGGAAGTCCAGAACCAGGGGACATAGTCTTAGGATAAGGGGTAGGCCATTTAGGACTGAGATGAGGAGAAACTTCTTCACTCAGAGAGTTGTTAACCTGTGGAATTCCCTGCCGCAGTGAGTTGTTGATGCCGGTTCATTGGATATATTCAAGAGGTAGTTAGATATGGCCTTTACGGCTAAAGAGGTCAAGGGGTATGGAGAGAAAGCAGGAAAGGGGTACTGAGGGAATGATCAGCCATGATCTTATTGAATGGCGGTGCAGGCTCGAAGGGCAGAATGGCCAACTCCTGCACCTATTTTCTATGTTTCTATGTTTCTATGTTCAGCCATCAAAGAACTCAATTTGGGAGTGGAAGCAAGTCCTCCTCGATTCCGAGGGACTGCCTATGAAAATTTATGTGGCTGGTCGAGTTAACTTTTCTGGTCAATGTTGATGGTGGGGGATTCGATGATGGTAATGCCACTGAATGTCAATGGGGAGCTGGTTAGAATCTCTCTTGTTGGAGATGGCCATTGCCTGGCACTTGTGTGGCATGAATGTTACTTACCACTTCTCAGCCCAAGCCTTGATGTTGTCCAGGTCTTGCTGCATGTGGGCATGGACTGCTTCACTTTCTGAGGCATTGTGAATGTAACTGAACACTGTTCAGTCATCAGCGAACATCCCCACTTCTGACCTTATGATGGAGGGAAGGTCATTGATAAAGCAGTTGAAGATGGTTGGGCCGAGGACACTGTCCTAAGGAACTCCTGCAGCAATATCCTGGGGTTGAGATGTTTGGCCTTCAACAACCACATCTGTTATGTATCTGGACTTGCATATAGTCTGTACAGCCACCAGAGGGCTCATCCCCCGGAGTCCCAAGGGATCTCATAATTCCTTGGGAGCACAGGTATTTAAGAGTGCTTCACAGGTTGGAGAGGCACTCTGGAGACCTGCAATAAAAGACTAAGGTTACACTTTACTTTGAGCTCACAGTGTTCAGTTGGACTCTTTCTCTATACTCTACAACTGGCGACGAGACACAGATAGCGAACCCAAAGATGCAGAGAACAGTGGACATCCTGGCGAAATTCTCGGAGGGAGATGATTGAGAAACTTTCGTGGAGCGACTCAACCAATATTTCGTGGCCAACGAGCTAGATGGGGAAGAGAGTGTTGCCAAACGTAGAGCGATCCTTCTCACCGTCTGTGGGGCACCAACATATGGCCTCATGAAGAATCTGCTCACTCCAGCGAAACCCACGGAGAAATCATACGATGATTTGTGCACACTGGTCCGAGAGCATTTGAACCCGAAGGAAAGCGTTCTACACCCACAAAAGATCTGAAGGCCAGGAAGTGGCGAGTTATGTCGCCGAGCTAAGACACCTTGCAGGGCATTGTGAATTTGAAGTACATTTGGAGCAAAAATGCTCAGAGACTTTTTCGTACTTGGCATTGGCCACGAAACCATACTTCGCAAACTTTTGACTGTAGAGACCCCAACCTTGAGTAAGGCCATAGCGATAGCGCAGGCGTTCATTGCCACCAGTGACAATACTAAGCAAATCTCTCAGCACACAAGTGCTGCTACAAGTACTGTGAACAAAGTGATGTTGTTTTCAAATCATAACGGACAGGGCAGGTCACACATACCTGCAGCTATATGCCCGCAGATGTCTCAGAGTCCACCATCAAGGGTGATGAACGCAAGGCCATTAACACCTTGTTGGCGCTGCGGGGATGATCATCTTTTCCATTCATACTGATTCAAAGGATACATTTGCAACGGCTGTGGAACAATGGGACACCTCCAACGAATGTGCAGGCGAGCTGCTAGGCCTGCTAAACCTGCAAACCACCATGTTGCAGAGGAGGACAGATCCACAGAGGATCATGACGAAACAGAACCTCTGATAGAGGAGGCAGAGGTACATGGGGTTCACACATTCACCACGAATTGTCTCCCGATAATGCTGGCGGTTGAACTAAATGGAGTCCCGGTGTCAATGGAGCTGGACACGGGCGCGAGCCAGTCCATCATGGGCAAAAAGACTTTAGAAAGGTTGTGGTGCAACAAGGCCTCAAGGCCAGTCTTAACTCCAATTCACACGAAACTAAGAAATTACACGAAAGAACTGATTCCTGTAATCGGCAGTGCTACTGTAAAGGTCTCCTACGATGGAGCGGTGCACAAGCTACTGCTCTGGATGGTACCGGGTGATGGTCCCACGCTGCTCGGCAGGAGCTGGCTGGGAAAGATACTCTGGAACTGGGACGACATCCGAGCGCTATCGCCCGCTGACGACACTTTGTGTGCACAGGTCTTAAACAAATTTCCTTCGCTGTTCGAACCAGGCATCGGGAAATTCCAAGGAGCAAAACCACCTCATTCCGGGGGCGCGACCCATCCATCACAAGGCGAGAGCAGTACCGTACATGATGAAAGTGTAGAAATTGAGCTCGACTGGCTATAAAGAGAGGGCATCATCTCACTGATCAAGTTCAGCGAGTGGGCTAGTCCTATTGTCCCAGTCCTCAAGGGAGACAGCACCGTCAGAATCTGTGGTGATTACAAAGTAACTATCAATCGTTTCTCCCTGCAGGACCAATATTTACTTCCAAAAGCCGACGACCTCTTTGCAATGCTGGCGGGAGGAAAGACGTTCACAAAGCTGGATCTGACTTCAGCCTACATGACGCAGGAACTGGAGGAATCATCAAAGGCCCTCACCTGCATCAACACGCACAAAGGTCTTTTTGTTTATAACAGATGTCCATTTGGAATCCGATCAGTGGCGGCGATATTCCAGAGAAACATGGAAAGTTTACTGAAGTCAGTCCCCCACACCATGGCCTTCCAGGACGACATCTTGGTCACAAGTCGGAACACAGTCGAGCATCTGCAGAACCTGGAGGAGGTTCTTAGTCGGCTCAACCGCGTGGGGCTTAGGATAAAACGCTCGAAGTGCGTTTTCCTGGCACCTGAAGTGGAGTTCTTGGGAAAAAGGATTGTGGCGGATGGCATCAGGCCCACCAACGCGAAGATGGAGGCAATCGAGAACGTACTGAGGCCACAGAACGTGATGGAGCTGCAGTCGTTCCTGGGACTTTTGAACTACTTTGGTAACTTCTTACCGGGTCTCAGCACATTGCTAGAACCAATACATGTCTTGCTATGAAAAGGGGGCGAATGGGTTTGGGGCAAAAGCCAAGAAACTGCCTTTGTAAAAGTGAGAAAATTGTTATGCTCAAACAAATTGCTTGTGTTGTATGATCCATGTAAGCGTTTGGTACTAGCATGTGATGCGTCGTCATATGACGTCGGGTCTGTATTGCAACAAGCCAATGATTTCAGGAAACTGCAACCGGTTGCTTATGTATCCACGAGTCTGTCTAAGGCCGAGAGAGTCTACAGCATGATTGAAAAAGAAATATTAGTGTGTGTCTATGGTGTAAAGAAAATGAATCAAACCTGTTTAGGCTAAAATTTGAATTGGAAACTGACCACAAGCCACTTATATCCCTGTTTTCCGAGAGCAAAGCGATAAATACCAACGCATCGGCCCGCATCCAGAGATGGGCACTCATGTTGTCCGCATACAACAACGCCATCCGCCACAGGCCAGGCACAGAAAACTGCGACGATGCTCTCAGTAGGCTGCCATTGCCCACCAAGGGGGTAGAAATGGCGCAGCCGCAGATCTAGCCATGGTTATGGAAGTATTTGAGAATGAGCAATCACCCGTCATTGCCCGGCAGATCAATACCTGGACAAGCCAGGACCCCTTATTATCTCTATTCAAAAGCTGTGTGCTTCATGGGAGCTGGTCCAGTGTCCCAGTGGAAATGCAGCAAGAAATAAAGCCGTTCCAACGGCGCAAAGATGAAATATTTATAGAGGCAGACTGCCTTCTGTGGGGCAATCGAGTAGTGGTTCCCAAGAAGGGCAGAGACACCTTCATCAATGACCTCCACAGTACCCACCCAGGCCTCGTAATGATGAAAGCGATAGCCAGATCCCATGTGTGGTGGCCCGGCATCAATGCGGAATTAGAGTCCTGCGTTCACAGATGTAATACATGCTCGCAGTTAAGCAATGTACCCAGGGAGGCGCCGCTAAGTTTATGGTCTTGGCCCTCCAAACCATGGTCCGTTCTTGGGTAAAATGTTCCTTGTGGTTGTAGACGCGTATTCCAAATGGATTGAATGTGAGATAATGTCGGCCACCACGTCCGCTGCCACCACTGAAGGCCTGCGGGCCATGTTTGCCATACATGGCTTACCCGACGTCCTGGTGAGCGACAACGGGCCATGTTTTACCAGTGCTGAGTTCAAAGAATTTATGACCCGAAATGGGATCAAACATGTCACATCTGCTCCGTTTAAACCAGCGTCCAATGGTCAGGCAGAGAGAGCAGTGCAAACCATCAAGCAAGGCTTGAAGAGGGTAACTGAAGGCTTACTGCAGACTCGCCTATCCCGAGTCCTGCTTAGCTACCGCACGAGACCCCACTCACTCACTGGGATCCCACCTGCTGAACTGCTCATAAAAAGAGCACTTAAGACAAGGCTCTCGTTAGTTCACCCTGATTTACATGAACAGATAGGGAGCAGACGGCTTCAACAAAGTGCATAGCATGATAGAGCAAATGTGTCACGTGAAATTGGAATCAATGATCCTGTATTATTTTTAAATTATGGACATGGTCCCAAGTGGCTTCCCGGCACTGTCATGGCCAAAGAGGGAAGCAGGGTGTTTCGGGTCAAACTTTCAAATGGACTCATTCACCGGAAATACTTGGACCAAATCAAACTCAGATTCATGGACTACCCTAAGCAACCCACCTTGGACCCTACCTTTTCTGATCCCCCAACACACACCAGTGGCAACTGGCACCACGGTTGACCACGAAGCAGAATCCATCATCCACAGCAACCCTGCAGGGTCCAACACACCAGGCAGCCCAGCAAGGCCAGTTGCACAGCAGCCCAGCGAGGGCCCAACAAATGACTCAACAATACCACCTTCACACCGAGACGATCAACCAGGGCAAGAAGGGCCCCAGATTGACTCATATTGTAAATAGTTACACTATTGACTTTAGGGGGGAATGTTGTTACGTATCTGGATTTGTATATACTCTGTACAGCCACCAGAGGGCTCATCCCCTGGAGTCCCAAGGGATCCCATAATCCCTTGAAAGCACAGGTATTTAAGAGTGCTTCACAGGTTGGAGAGGCACTCTGGAGACCTGCAATAAAAGACTAAGGTCACACTTTACTTTGAGCTCACAGTATTCAGTCTGACTCTTTCTCCATACACCACAACATCGATCTTCCTTTGTGCTGGGTATGATTACAGCCAGTGGTGAATTTTCCCCCAATTCTCATTGATTTAAATTTTATGAGGGCTCCTTCATGCCACACTCGATCAACTGTTGCCTCACCTCTTTTGTCCATGTTTGGACCAACGCTGTAATGAGGTCTGGAGCCGAGTGGTTCAGGTGGACCCCCAAACCGGGCATCGGTGAGCAGATTATTGGTGAGATGGGTGATTTTAACCTCCATATTGATTGGACAAATCAAATTGGTCAGGGTAGCCCTGAGGAAGAGTTCATAGAGTGCATAAGGGACGGGTTCCTTGAGTAGTATGTAATGGAACCAACCAGGGGGCAGGCTATCTTAGATCTGGCCCTGTGTAATGAGACAGGATTAATAAACAATCTCCTAGTAAAGGATCCCCTTGGAATGAGTGATCATAACATGATTGAATTTCAAATTCAGATGGAGTGTGAGAAAGCTGAATCTCTAACCAGCGTACTAAGCTTAAATAAAGGAGGCTATGAAAGTATGAAAGCAGAGTTGGATAAAGTGGACTGGGAAAATAGATTAAAGGGTAGGACGGTTGATGAACAGTGGTGTACATTTAAGGAGATATTTCACAACTCTCAGGAAAAATATATTCCAGTGAGGAGGAAAGGGTGTAAGAGAAAAGATAGCCATCCGTGGCTAACTAAAGAAATAAAGGACTGTATCCAATTAAAAACAAAGGCATACAAAGTGGCCAAAACTAATGGGAGGACAGAAGACTAGGAAGCTTTTAAAAGCCAGCAAAGGATCACTAAAAAAATGATTAAGAAAGGGAAGATAGACTATGAAAGTAAACTAGCACGAAATATAAAGACAAATATCAAGAGCTTCTATAGGTATATAAAAAAGAAAAGAGTGGCTAAAGTAAATGTTGGTCCCTTAGAGGACGAGGCTGGGGAATTAGTAATGGGGAACATGGAGATGGCAGAAACTCCGAACAAATATTTTGTATCAGTCTTTACGGTAGAGGACATTAACAATATCCCAAAAGTGGATAGTCAAGGGGCTATAATGGAGGAAGAACTTAATACAATCAAATCACTAAGGAAGTGGTACTCAGTAAGATAATGGGATTAAAGGCATATAAATCCCCTGGACCTGATGGCTTACATCCTAGGGTCTTAAGAGAAGTAGCGGCAGGGATAGTGGATGCATTGGTTGTAATTTACCAAAATTCCTTGGATTCTGGGGAGGTCTCAGCAAATTGGAAAACTACAAATGTAACGCCCCGTATAAAAAAGAGGCAGACAAAAAGCAGGAAACTATAGACCAGTTAGCCTAACATCTGTGGTTGGGAAAATGTTGGAGTCCATTATTAAAGAAGCAGTAGCAGGAAAAGCAAAATTCGGTCAAGCAGAGTCAGCATGGATTTATGAAGGGGAAGTCATGTTTGACAAATTTGCTGGAATTTGTCATGTATTCAACCAGCATTGTAACCCATGTATAATCTGACCTAAGTTGTACACTGTGAGAACAATGACCACTAGGTGGTGAACTTGTGGGAGACACTCCTAACCTGGACCTTCAGGGGAAGCTCCACCCACCTTCATCACTTGAGTGCTAAGGAATAAAGGACAGGTCACAGACTGACCATCTCTCAAGCATGGGCCTCGTGTGCATTTATACTGTATCGTAAGGACGTATCAGAATTCTTTGAGGATGTAACGAACAGGGTGGATAAAGGGGAACCAGTGGATGTGGTGTATTTGGACTTCCAGAAGACATTTGACAAGGTGCCACATAAAAGGGTACTGCACAAGATAAAAGTTCACGGGGTTGGGGGTAATATATTAGTATGGATAGAGGATTGGCTAACTAACAGAAAACAGAGAGTCGGGATAAATGGTTCATTCTCGGGTTGGCAATCAGTCATCATAGGCAGTCCCTCTGAATCAAGGAGGACTTGCTTCCACTCCCAAAGTGAGTTCTTTGATGGATGAACAGTCCGATACAAGAGCCACAGACCCTGTTACAGGTGGGACAGACATTCATCGGGGGAGGGGGTCGGTAGGGCTGGTTTGCCGTGCGCTCCTTCCGCTGCCTGCGCCTGGCCTCTTCATGCTCCTTGTGTCGAGACTCAAAGAGCTCAACGTCCTCCCGGATGCACTTTCTTCACTTCGGGCGGTCTGTGGCCATAGTCTCCCAGGTGTCAGTGGTGATTTCGCACTTTACCAAGGAGGCTTTGAGGGTGTCCTTATAAAGTTTCCACTGTTATCCTTTGGCTCATTTACCACAAAGGAACTCCACATAAAGCATTTGCTTAGGGAGTCTCGTATCTGGCATGCGTACTATGTGGTCTGCCCAGTGAAGCTGATCAAGTGTGGTCAATGCTTCAATACTGGGGATGTTAGCCTGGTCAAGTTGGTGCACCTGTCCTCCCAGGAGATTTGCAGGATCTTGCGGAGTCATCTTTGGTGATATATCTCCAGCGACTTGAGGTGGCTTCTGCACATCGTCCATGCCTCAGACCCATACAGGAGGGCGGTTATTACTAAAGCCCTGTAGACCATGAGACCATAACTAGTGGGCTGCCACAGGGATTAGTGCTGGGACCCTAACTATTTACAATCTATATTAATGACTTTGAAGAAGGGACCGAATGTAACGTAGCCAAGTTTGCTGACAATACAACGATGGGAGGAAAAGCAATGTGTGAGGAGGACACAAAAAATCTGCAAAAGAACATAGACAGGCTAAGTGAGTGGGCAAACATTTAGCAGATGGAGTATAATGTTGGAAAGTGTGAGGTCATGCACTTTGGCAGAAAAAAATCAAAGAGCAAGTTATTATTTAAATGGAGAAACATTACTAAGTGCTGCTGTACAGCAGGACCTGGGGTACTTGTGCATGAAACACAAAAGGTTAGTATGGAGGTACAGCAAGTGATCAGGAAGACCAATGGAATCTTGGCCTTTATTGCAAAGGGGATGGAGTATAAAAGCAAGGAAATCTTGCTACAGTTATACAGTGTATTGGTGAGGCCACACCTGGAATGCTGCGTGCATTTTTGGGTTCCATATTTACGAAAGGATATACATTGGAGGCAGTTCAGAGATGGTTCACTAGGTTGATTCCGGAGATGAGGGGGTTGACTTCTGAGGAAAGGTTAAGGAGGTTGGGCCTCTATTCATTGGAATTCAGAAGAATGAGAGGTGATCTTATTGAAACGTATAAGATTATGAGGAGGCTTGACAAGGTGGATGCAGAGAGGATGTTTCCAATGATAGGGGAGACTAGAACTAGAGGGCATGATCTTAGAATAAGGGGCCGCCCATTTAAAACTGAGATGAGGAGAAATTTCTTCTCTCAGAGGGTTGTAAATCTGTGGAATTCGCTGCGTCATAGAGCTGTGGAAGCTGGGACATTGAATAAATTTAAGATAGAAATAGACAGTTTCTTAAACGATAAGGGAATAAGGGGTTATGGGGAGCGGGCAGGGAAGTGGACTTGAGTCCATAATCGGATCAGCCATGATCTTATTAAATGGTGGAGCAGGCTCAAGGGACTGTATGGCCTACACCTGCTCCTATGTCTTATGTTCTTATGTTCTTATGTGTGTGTGAGAGACTGTGTGTGTGAGAGACTGTGTGAGAGACTGTGTGTGGCTCGAGCAGGCTCGAGGAGGCAAATGGCCTACTCCTGCTCCTATTTCATATGTTCCTATTTCTTATGAGAGAGACTCTGTGAGTGTGTGTGTGAGAGAGATACTGTATGTGTGTGTGAGTGACTGTGTGTGTGCGTGAAAGAGATACTGTGTGTGAGAGAGTCCAGTGAACCTTCGCTGCACTCCCTCAATAGCAAGAACGTCCTTCCTCAGATTAGGAGACCAAAACTGAACACAATATTCCAGGTGAGGCCTCATTAAGGACCTGTACAACTGCAGTAAGACCTCCCTCCTCCTATACTCAAATCCCCTAGCTATGAAGGCCAACATACCATTTGCCTTCTTCACCACCTGCCGAACCTGCATGCCAACTTTCAATGACTGATGTACCATGACACCCAGGTCTCGTTGCACTTTTCCTAATCTGCCGCCATTCAGATAATATTCTGCCTTCATGTTTTTGCCCCCAAAGTGGATAACCTCACATTTATCCGCATTATACTGCATCTGCCATGCGTTTGCCCACTCACCTAACCTGTCCAAGTCACCCTGCAGCCTTTTAGCGTCCTCCTCACAGCTCACACTGCCACCCAACTTGGAGATATTACACTCAATTCCTTCATCCAAATCATTAATGTATATTGTAAAAAGCCCTGCGGTATCCCATTAGTTACTGCCTGCCATTCTGAAAAGGATCCATTTATCCCGACTTTCTGCTTCCTGTCTGCCAACCAGTTCTCTATCCACGTCAGTACATTACCCCCAATACTATGTGCTTTAATTTTGCACACTAATTGACCTTGTTAAAAGCCTTTTGAAAGTCCAAATACACCACATCCACTGGTTCTCCCTTGTCCAGTTATATCCTCAAAAAATTCTAGAAGATTTGTCAAGCAGGATTTCCTTTTCATAAATCATGCTGACTTGGGCCGATCCTGTCACTGCTTTCCAAATCTGCTGCTATTTCATCTTTAATAATTCATTCCAACATTTACCCCACTACTGATGTCAGGCTAACCGGTCTATAATTACCCATTTTCTCTCTCCCTCCTTTCTTAAAACATGGTGTTACATTAGCTACCAAAATGATCACCAATGCATCCACTGTTTCCAGGGCTACTTCCTTAAGTACTCTGGGATGCAGACTATCAGGCCCCGGGGATTTATCGGCTTTCAATCCCATCAATTTCCCTAACATAATTTCCCGCCTAATAAGGATTTCTTTCAGTTCCTCCTTTTCACTAGACCCTCGGTCCCCTAGTATTTCTGGAAGGTTATTTGAGTCTTCCTTTGTGAAGACAGGATCAAAGTACTTGTTTAACTGGTCAGCCATGTCTTTGTTCCCCATTATAAATACACCCAAATCTGACTGTAAGGGACCTACGTTTGTTTTCACTAATCTTTTTCTTTTCACATATCTGTCGTCAGTTGTTATGTTCCCAGCAAGCTTCCTCTCATACTCTATTTCCCCCTCCTAATTAAACCCTTTGTCCTTCTCTGCTGTATTACAAAATTGTCCCAGTCCTCAGGTTTGCTGCTTTTTCTGGCCAATTTATAAAGAATGGTTTGGGCATTGCAGGGATGCTTTATGGTGTTGGTGTGGAGTGGTGCCAACCTGGCACATCTTGTGGCAGCCAGAGTAGATAGCGTCAAGTGAAGTAAATGTGGCCATGGTGAGGCCATTCCTGGTGTCCCGGACAGCAATGTGGTCGAGCGTCTGTGTCTGTGCAGTATCAGGTGATTGCATAGAAGGCTGGTGTTGTTGTTGGTGATGCTGTTGTGCTTGGTGTGTATGGAGAAAGAGTCAGACTGAATATTGTGAGCTCAAAGTAACGTGTGACCTTAGTCTTTTATTGCAGGTCTCCCACCTGTGAAGCCTTCAATACCTGTGCTCCCAAGGGAATATGGGATCCTTTGGGACTCCGGGGAAGGAGCCCTCTGGTGGCTGTACAGAGTACATACAATTCCACATGTATAACAACATTCCCTACCAAAGTCAATAGTGTAACTATTTACAATGTGAGTCGAACTGGGGCCCTTCTTGCCCTGGCTGATCGTCTCGGTGTGAAAGCTGGTGTTGTTGAATCATTTGTTGGGCCCTCACTGGGCTGTTGTGCAGTTGGCCTTGCTGGGCTGCCTGGTCTGTTGGGCCCTGCAGAGCTGCTGTGGATGATGGGTTCTGCTTCGTGGTCAACCGTGGTGTCGGTTGCCACTGTTGTGTGTGTTGTGGGAGCAAAAAAGGTAGGGTCCATGGTGGGTTGATCAGGATAGTTCGTGAATCGGAGTTTGATTTGGTCCCAGTGTTTTTGATGAATGAGTCCATTTGAAAGTTTGACCCGAAACACCCTGCTACCCTCTTTGGCCACGTCAGTGGAGGAAGCCACTTGGGACCTTGTCCATAATTTAAAAATAATATAGGATCATTGATTTCAATCTCGCGTGACACATTTGCTCTATTATGGTATGCACTTTGTTGAAGCCGCCTGCTCTCTATCTGTTCATGTAGATCAGGGTAAACGAATGAGAGCCTTGTCTTGAGTGCTCTTTTCATGAGCAGTTCAGCAGGTGGGATCCCAGTGAGTGAGTGTGGTCTCGTCCAGTAGCTAAGCAGGACTCGGGATAGACGAGTCTGCAGTAAGCCTTCAGTTACCCTCTTCAAGCCTTGCTTGATGGTTTGCACTGCTCTCTCTGCCTGACCATTGGACGCTGGTTTAAACGGGGCAGATGTGACATGTTTGATCCCGTTTCGGGTCATGAATTCTTTGAACTCAGCACTGGTAAAACGTGGCCCGTTGTCGCTCACCAGGACATTGGGTAAGCCGTGTATGGCAAACATGGCCCGCAGGCTTTCAGTAGTGGCAGTGGACGTGCTAGCCGCTATTATCTCACATTCAATCCACTTGGAATACGCGTCTACAACCACAAGGAACATTTTACCCAAGAACGGGCCTGCATAGTCGACGTGTACCCTAGACCACGGTTTGGAGGACCAAGACCATAAACTTAGCGGCGCCTCCCTGGGTACATTGCTTAACTGCGAGCATGTATTACATCTGTGAACTCAAGACTCTAAGTCCGCATCGATACCGGGCCACCACACGTGGGATCTGGCTATCGCTTTCATCATTACAATGCCTGGGTGGGTACTGTGGAGGTCATTGATGAAGGTGTCTCTGCCCTTCTTGGGGACCACTACTCGATTACCCCACAGAAGGCAGTCTGCCTGTACAGACATTTTGTCTTTGCGCCACTGGAACAGCTTTATTTCTTCCTGCATTTCCACTGGGACACTGGACCAGCTCCCGTGAAGCACACAGCTTTTGACTAGAGATAATAAGGGGTCCTGGTTTGTCCAGGTTTTGACCTGCTGGACAGTGACTGGTGATTGCTCACTCTCAAATGCTTCAATAACCATGGCTAGATCTGTGGGCTGCGCCATTTCCACCCCCATGGTGGGCAATGGCAGCCTACTGAGAGCATTGGCACAGTTTTCTGTGCCTGGCCTGTGGCGGATGGCGTAGTTGTATGCGGACAACATGAGTGCCCATCTCTGGATGCGGGCCAATGCGTTGGTATTTAGCCCTTTACTCTCGGAAAACAGGGATATAAGTGGCTTGTGGTCAGTTTCCAATTCGAATTTTAGCCCAAACAGGTATTGATGCATTTTCTTTACCTCTCAGACACACGCTAACGCTTCTTTTTCAATCATGCTGTAGGCTCTCTCAGCCTTAGACAGATTCCTGGATGCATAAGCAACCGGTTGCAGTTTCCCGAAATCATTAGCTTGTTGCAATACACACCTGATGCCAAATTACAACGCATCACATGCGAGTACCAAACGCTTACATAGATCATACAACACAATTTGTTTGAGCATAACAATTTTCTCGTTTTTACAAAGGCATTTTCTTGGCTTTTGCCCTAAACCCATTCGCCCCCTTTTCATTTAAGACATGCAGTGGTTCTAGCAGTGTGCTGAGAACCCGGTAAGAAGTTACCAAAGTAGTTCAAGAGTCCCAGAAACGACCACAGCTCCGTCACGTTCTGTGACCTCGGTGCATTCTCGATTGCCTTTGTCTTCGCGTTGGTGGGCCTGATGCCATCCACCATAATCCTCCTTCCCAGGAACTCCACTTCAGGTGCCAGGAAAACGCACTTCGAGCGTTTTAACCTGAGCCCCACAAGGTTGAGTCAACTAAGAACCTTCTCCAGGTTCTGCAGATGCTCGACTGTGTTCCGACCTGTGACCAAGATGTCATCCTGGAAGACCACGGTGTGCGGGACCGACTTCAGTAAATTTTCTCTGGAATATCGCCACCGCTGATCGGATTCCAAATGGGCACCTGTTATAAACAAAAATATCTTTGTGCATGTTGATGCAGGTGAGGGCCTTCGATGATTCCTCCAGTTCCTGCGTCATGTAGGCTGAAGTCAGATCCAGCTTTCTGAATGTCTTTCCTCCCAGCAGCGTTGCAAAGAGGTCGTCGGCTTTTGGTAGTGGGTATTGGTTCTGCAGGGAGAACCGATTGATAGTTACTTTGTAATCGCCGCAGATTCTGACGGTGCCGTCTCCCTTGAGGACTGGGACAATAGCACTGGCCCACTCACTGAACTCGATCGGTGAAATGATGCCCCCTCGTTGCAGCCGGTCTAGCTCGATCTCTACCCTTTCTCTCATCATATACGGTACTGCTCTCGCCTTGTGATGGATGGGTCGCGCCCCCAGAATTAGGTGGATCTGCACTTTTGCTCCTTGGAATTTCCCGATGCCTGGTTCGAACAGCGAAGGAAATTTGTTTAAGACCTGGGCACAAGAAGTGTCATCAGCGGGTGATAGCACTCGGACGTCATCCCAGTTCCAATGTATCTTTCCCAGCCAATTCCTGCCGAGCAGCGTGGGACCATCGCCCGGTACCACCCAGAGTGGTAGCTTGTGCACCTCTCCATCGTAGGAGACCTTTACGGTAGCACTGCCGATTACAGGAATCAGTTCTTTTGTGTAAGTTCTTAGTTTCATGCGAATTATAGTTAAGACTGGCCTTGATGCCTTGTTGCACCACAACCTTTCGAAAGTCTTTTTGCACATGATGGACTGGCTTGCGCCCATGTCCCGCTCCATTGACACTGGGAGTCCATTTAGTTCAACATTCAGCTTTATCGGGGGACAATTCGTGGTGATTGTGTGTAATCCATGTAGCTCTGCCTCCTCTATCTGAGGCTCTGTTTCGTCTTGATCCTCCTCTGCAACATGGTGGTTTGCAGGTTTAACAGGCTTAGCAGCTTACCTGCACACTCGTTGGAGGTGTCCCATTGTTCCCCAGCCCTTGCAAACGTACTCTTTGAATCGGCATGAATGGAAATGATGATCACCCCCGCAGCGCCAACAAGGTGTTAATTGCCTTGCATTCATCACCCTTGATGGTAGATTCTGAGACATCTGCGGATGTTTAGCTGCAGGTATGTGTGACCTGCCCTGTACGTTATGATTCTAAAACAACATCACTTTGTTCACAGTACTTGTAGCAGCACTTGTGTGCTGAGAAATTTGCTCAGTATTGTCACTGGTGGCAAAGAACGCCTGGGCTATGGCTATGGACTTACTCAAGGTTGGGGTCTCTGCAGTCAAAAGTTTGCGAAGTATGGTTTCGTGGCCAATGCCAAGTACGAAAAAGTCTCTGAGCGTGTGCTCCAAATGTCCTTCAAATTTGCAATGTCCTGCAAGGCGTCTTAGCTCGGCGACATAACTCGCCACTTCCTGGCCTTCAGACATTTTGTAGGTGTAGAACCGGTACCTCGCCATCAGAACGCTTTCCTTCGGGTTCAAATGCTCTCGGACCAGTGTGCACAAATCATCATATGATTTCGCCGTGGGTTTCGCTGGAGAGAGCAGATTCTTCATGAGGCCATACGTTGGTGCCCCACAGACGGTGAGGAGGATCACCCTTCGTTTGGCAGTGCTCTCTTCCCCATCTAGCTCATTGGCCATGAAGTATTGCTCGAGTTGCTCCACAAAAGTTTCCCAATCATCTCCCTTCGAGAATTTCTCCAGGATAGAAACATAGAAACATAGAAATTAGGTACAGGAGCAGGCCATTCAGCCCTTTCAGCCTGCATCGCCATTCAATAAGATAATGGCTGATCATTCAACCTCAGTACCCCTTTCCTGCTTTCTCTCCATACCCCTTGATCCCTTTGGCCATAAGGGCCATATCTAACTCCCTTTTGAATATATCTAATGAGTTGGTCTCTCAACAACTTTCTGCGGCAGAGAATTCCACAGGCTAACCACTCTCTGAGTGAAGAGGTTTCTCCTCATCTCGGTCCTAAATGGCTTACCTCTTATTCTTAGACTGTGACCCCTGGTTCTGGAACTCCCCAGCAATGGGAACATTCTTCCTGCCTCTAACCTGTCCAATCCCGTTAGATCTTTATATGTTTCTATGAGATCCCCTCTCATTCTTCTGAACTCCAGTGGATACAAGCCCAGTTGATCCAGTCTCTCCTCATATGTCAGCCCTGCCATCCCGGGAATCAATCGGGTGAGCCTTCACTGTACTCCCTCAATAGCAAGAACGTCTTTCCTCAAATTAGGAGACCAAAACTGTACACAGTACTCCAGGTGTGGCCTCACCAAGGCCCTGTACAACTGTAGTAAGACCTCCCTGCTCCTATACTCAAATCCTCTAGCTATGAAGGCCAACATGCCATTTGCCTTCTTCATCGCCTGCTGTACCTGCATGCCAACCTTCAATAACCGATGCACCATGACATCCAGGTCTCGTTGCACCTCCCCTTTTCCTAATCTGTCACCATTCAGATAATATTCTGTCTTCCTGCTTTTGCCACCAAAGTGGATAACCTCACATTTATCCACATTATACTGCATCTGTCATGCATTTACCCACACCCCTAACCTGTCCAAGTCACCCTGCAGCCTCTTAGCATCCTCCTCACAGCTCACACCGCCACTCAGCTTAGTGTCATCTGCAAACTTGGAGATATTACATTCAATTCTTTCATCTAAATCATTGATGTATATTGTAAATAGCTGGGGTCTCAGCATTGAACCCTGTGACACCCCACTGGCCACTGCCATTCTGAAAAGGACCCGTTTATTCTGATTCTCTGCCCCCTGTCTGCCAACCAGTTCTCTATCCACGTCAGTACATTACCCCCAATACCATGTGCTTTAATTTTGCACACTAATATCCTGTGTGGGACCTTGTCAAAAGCTTTTTGAAAGTCCAAATACACCACATCCACTGGTTCTCCCTTGTCCACTCTACTAGTTACATCCTCAAAAAATTCTAGGAGATTTGTCAAGCATGATTTCCCTTTCATAAATCCTTGCTGACTAGGACCGATCCAGTCACTGCTTTCCAAATGCGCTGCTATTTCATCTTTAATAATTTATTCCAACAGTTTCCCCACCACCAATGTCAGGCTAACCGGTCTATAATTCCCTGTTTTCTCTCTCCCTCCTTTTTTTAAAAAGTGGTGTTACATTAGCTACCCTCCAGTCCATAGGAACCGATCCAGAGTCAATAGAATGTTGGAAAATGATCACCAATGCATCCAGTATTTCTAGGGCCATTTCCTTAAGTATTCTGGGATGCAGCCTATCAGGCCCTGGGGATTTATCCGCCTTCAATCCCATCAATGTCCCTAACACAATTTCCTGACTAATAAGGATTTCCTTCACTTCCTCCTTTTCGCTAGACCCTCGAACCTCTAGTATTTCCGCAATGTTATTTGTGTCTTCCAAGGTGAAGACAGATCCAAAGTATTTGTTCAACTGGTCTGCCATTTCTTTGTTCCCCATTATAACTTCACCTGATTCTGACTGCAAAGGACCTACGTTGGTCTTCACTAATCTTTTTCTCTTCACATATCTATAGAAGCTTTTGCAGTCAGTTTCTATGTTACCTGCAAGCTTAGTCTCATACTTTATTTCCCCCCTCCTAATTAAACCCTTTTTCCTCCTCTGCTGAATGCTAAATTTCTCACAGTCCTCACGTTTGCTGCTTTTTCTGACCAATTTATATGCCTCTTCCTTGGATTTAACACTATCCTTAACTTCCCTTGTTAGCCACGGTTGAGCTACCTTCCCATTTTATTTTTACTCCAGACAGGGGTGCCCACTGTTCTCTGCATCTTTGGGTTTGCTATCTGTATCTCGTCACCAGTTGCTATGTATGGAGAAAGAGTCAGACTGAATACTGTGAGCTCAAAGTAACGTGTGACCTTAGTCTTTTATTGCAGGTCTCCAGAGTGCCTCTCCAACCTGTGAAGCCTTCTTAAATACCTGTGCTCCCAAGGGATTATGGGATCCTTGGGACTCCGGGGAATGAGCCCTCTGGTGGCTGTACAGAGTAAATACAAGTCCACATATATAACAGGTGTTGGAGCTGATCGTGGTGGGATTCTGAGGACCAAGATGAGATTTCTTCAGGGGCACCGATGCAGATTGAATAGATGGCAGCTTTAGTTGAAATGACAGAAACGATCTGTCAATGGTGAGAGAGGTTGTTCCAAGTAGATGACACTGGATGGAGAGTTCACTGTAAACATAAAACCGCCATAAAGCTAAAAAGTGCATTTGAAATCCTGAAGATTCCAGCTTCTAAGATTGGAAATTGAACAGCTGTGAAATGGTAGCTTTTACACCACTTTTGCAGCTGTCAACTATTCACAGCAATGGACAGTCATTGAGAACCTGATACACTTACCTGACGTGATCTCCAAGCGCTGGGAACCTTGTAAAAAAGTTGGAAAAATCATTGGGATCTGATAAAATGCTGCTTATGTATCTTTAAACAGCTTCTTAAGTATCTCAACTTCCTGACCTGCCACTTAATGCCGGGACTGGAAACCACAGGTGGAGCTGGCACTTGGGAATTTAACAAGGAGGCGGGTTCAGAGCAGGATACTGTCCAGCTGTCAATCTTTTAGATTTTGACAGCGGACCCGCCTCCAAACCCGTCTTCTGAGCCCCGGCAAGATTCCAGTCTATGTGTGTGAGGCTGTGTGCATGTGTCTGTGACTATATGGTTCTGGATCACCAACCCTTTGCTCTCTGAAAAGCTAGCATGTATCCTTCCTCGGGAATTGCTCTTTAGTGGCAGTGAGTGATGCACAGACCATTAGTGAGCAGGAGCAGGTGATTGTGGCATGGGAAGTGTACAAACTGTCTCTCCTCAATTAACAGAACCTTAGGAGGCTGCTTTGAAAAGAAGGATGCTTTCTGAGCAAGAAAGATTGCTGCGGTCAGTGAAGAGGATGCCCAGCAACCTCTGGCAGATGACAGCTGTGGTGGAGGAGTCCACCACCCACAGTGAATGGGATAAGAAGAGCAGGAGAAGTTTAATACAAACCCAAATCCCTTGCTTCTTCTGTGGTCTCTCAGTCCACGGTTTCTCCAGCAGCCTCTTTAAAAGCACAAGGTTACAACATCCTGCCCCATGGAACTTCTGTCCTGCTTGTTATGTGTTGTCTTCTCTTGCAAACAAAGTAGAAGAGGTGAGAAATTGAAATGGCCTGGAGCACATATAGTAATGTTCACGTGTTAGTATGCAGCCCAAGTACACAGGGGATGGTGCCCCTCCCTCCTGTGCCCCTCTCCTGTGCCCCCCTGTGCCCCCGTGCCCCTCTCCTGTGCCCCTCTCCCATGTGCCCCTCTCCTGTGCCCTTCTGTGCCCCTCTCTCCTCTGTGCCTCTCTCCCCTGTGCCCCTTTCCTGTGTCCTCCCCTGTGCACTCTCTCCCCTGTGCCCCTCTCCCCTGTGCACTCTCTCCCCTGTGCTTCTCTCCTGTGCCCCCCTCCCCTGTGCACTCTCTCCCCTGTGCCCCCCTCCCCTGTGCCCCTCTCATGTGCCCCCTCCCCTGTGCCCCCCTCCCCAGTGCCCCCCCTGAGCCCGTCTCCCCATGCTCCTCCCCTGTGCTCCTCCCCTGTACCTCTCCCTATTGTGCCCATCTCTCCTGTGCCCCTTCCATGTGCCCCTCCCTCCCCTGTGCCCCTCTCCCCTGTGCCTCTCTCCCCTGTTCACTCTCCCCTGTGCCCCTCCCCTCTCCCCTGTGCCCCTCTCCCCTGTGCCCCTCTCCCCTGTGCCTCTGTCCTGTGCCCACCTGCTAATGAGGGCACCGACTCCGGCGAGCAGGTTACGCATACACAACCAAAAGCACCTCAGTTAACTCCGGGCGTTAGTGCGTTGGAGTCGGGTTGCGGCCGTGCTTCAATTTTCTCTGATTTTTAGTTCACACCGACACCAACCAACCCGTTCGAACCTGCTAAAATACCCCCATTGGCTCTTCGCCTTTCTAATCAGTAGCAGTAGTAGCCCTTTAAGGCCTGCGGCAACCCGCAACTTCCTGCCCGTAAAGATGCAAATGAGAGGTTTAACTGATGCCTCAGAGGCCCTCTCACGCTGTACAATGTAGGCCTTGCGAGGGACAGAGTCCTGGTCAGTGCCTGCCTCTCTGGTGCATGTTGGTATTGCCCAACTTGACATGCACATGAATAAACGCCCAGACAAAATGAGATCAGAAGTTGGGTGGAGGGGTAGTAACCACAGAAACCCTTGTTGTTTAACATGGACTCCTAGTCAATTGGCATGACTTACATCAAATCATGAATCTGCTCACAGAAGAGAAGTTCAGCAATTTTTTAATAGGTGCGTTTGTTAGGTCATTAAATATAATTCCATCATGAAATGTGATTCTGTGGAACAAAGACATTATGCAATACACTTGGCAAAGTAATTGGGAGCCCTGCAGCACCTTATCATAATTACACTCTGCACAGCCAAGAACCTCTCAGTGCAACAGGCATCAAAACTTGTCTGGCTGCATAATAGTCTCTGGTGTTCCATGGGATAGTCTTTTTCTTACACCTTTCATAGAATAGTCTTGTTAACAGCTGCAATTTGATTTGCATTAATTAACTTACTGACAGCGAGAAATCCTTTGGGGAATTCACCTGCTTTCCGAGGAGGAGGAAGTAATAAATGAACATAACAACATAAGAACATAAGAAATAGGAGCGGGAGTAGGCTACCTGGCTCCTCATGCCTGCTCTGCTATTCAATAAGATCATGGCTGATCAGATCATGGACTCAGCTCCACTTCCCTGTTCACTCCCCATAACCCTTTATTCCCTTAAGGACATAAGGACGTAAGGAATAGGAGCAGGAGTAGGACATTTGGTCCCTCGAGCTTGCTCCGCCATTCAATAAGATCATGGCTGATCTGATCATGGACTCAGCTCCATTTCCCTGCCCACTCCACTTCCCTGCCCAATCCCCATAACCCTTTACTCCCTTATCGCTCAAAAATCTGACTTTCTTCGCCTTAAATATATTCAATGACCCAGCCTCCACAGTTCTCTGGGGCAGAGAATTCCACAGATTTACAACCCTTTGAGAGAAGAAATTCCTCCTCATTTTTAAATGGGCGGCCCCTTATTCTGAGAGTATGTCCCCGAGTTTTAGTTCCTCTATGAGTGGAAATATCCTCTCTGCATCCACCTTGTCGAGTCCCCTCATTATCTTACATGTTTCGATAAGATTACCTCTCATTCTTCTGAACTTCAATGTGCATAGGCCCAATCTACTCAACCTATCTTCATAAATCAACCCCCTCATCTCCGAAATCAACCTAGTGAACCTTCTCCAATGCAAGTATATCCTTCCTTAAATACGGAGACCAAAACTGTACACAGTACTCCAGGTGTGGCCTCACCAATACCCTGTAGAAACGTAGCAGGACTTCTCTGTTTTTATACTCTATCCCCCTTACAATAAAGGCCAACATTCAATTTGCCTCCCTGCTTACTTGCTGTACCTGCATACTAACTTTTTGTGTTTCATGCACAAGGACCCCGAGGTCCCTCTGTACTGCCAGCACTTTGCAATTTTTCTCCATTTAAATTATAATTTGCTTTTCTATTTTTTCTGCCAATGTGGATAACCTCACATTTTCCCACATTATACTTCCATCTGCCAAATGTTTGCCCACTCACCTAGCCTGTCTATATCCCTTTGCAGATTTTTTGTGTCCTCCTCACAGTTTGCTTTCCCACCTATCTTTGTATCATCAGCAAACTTGGCAACATTACACTCGGTCCCTTTATCCAAGTCATTAATATAGATTGTTAATAGTTGAGGACCCAGCACCGATCCCTTCGGCACCCCACTAGTCACTGTTTGCCAACTGGAAAATGACCCATTTATCCCGACTCTCTGGGCCTGAAATTCAGTACTGCTGGAAAGCTGGTGCTCCCTCCACCTTTTTGTGTGGCCATTATCGCTGAAATGTATTCATGGTTGGGCCACCCCATATTCAGCTCCAAAAGTGAACAAATGGGTTCCAGCACTAACACCCTTCCAAAGTGGATTTTTCAGTGGTGTGGCTGTCTTAATTTGAACGTTATCACCTTTTTAAAGGCCAGGGTTGCAACAAGGCCCTGAGGAGGGGGGAAGAAGGTTGGAAGGATGGCTGGTGTAAGAGGTGCAAGGAGAGCCAACAGGTTCACTGATATGGAGCTGGAGACACTGATGGACGGTGTGGAGGACAGAAGAAGAATACTGTTCCTGACATGGGGAGACCTGGCAGACAGGCAGTACATAATGCATGGAGAGAGATTGCAGGTGAGGTGTCAGGCACCTCCATATATGTGAGGACGCACCCTCCCAGGAGAGTGCTGGTCAGTCTGCACCCGGTCCTTCCAAGGTGGTGATGGGTCGACGCCTCCTAGCTCTGGGGCGACAGGGATCCTCCTCCTCCTTCTGCAGTTCCTCCTCCTCCTGCACCTCCTCCTCCTCCTGCACTTCCTCTTCCACCTCATCCTCCTCAGGTGGTATTGTTGGCTCGACCTCCAGTGGCTGTCCCCTCATGATGGCCAGCTTGTGCAGCATGCAGCAGACCACGACGATTATGGAAACCCATTGAGGAGAGTACTGCAGGGTGCCATCAGATTGATGCCTATGCACTGCTCGATGATGCACCTGGTAGCACAAAGAGCGTCATTGTATACATGCTCTGGCGCTGTCCTGGGGTTCCGGAGTGGAGTGAACAGCCAAATGTACAGGGGATATCCCTTGTCCCCAAGCAGCCAACCATAATCCTGATTCGGGCCGGTGAAGACAGCGGGCACACTGGTCTGGCACAGAATGAATGAATCATGGCTGCTGCCTCCCTTGCCCGCTGCCTGTCTGCACGGTGCTGACGGAGAAGCCATCTCCTGCATGCCGCCCTGCTTCTGAGCAGGTGTACCAGGTGTCGCCCTCCCAACACTCCTCCCATTCTGCCAAGCAGGTCTCTGCAGCCCACAGGACTCCACTAAAGAGTCAGACCTGAAAGTTGTACAAAAGTATGTGCAAACCTCTGAGCAGCACTCAGCAGGTTGAATGGAGCCAAAACAATTAATAAAACTATTGCAAGATAAATACAGTGGATACTGTCATCTTAAATAAACACACTAATAATTAATAAAACTATTAAAGGATAAATACAGCGGATGCTGTAATCTTAAATAAAAATACTATAATTAATAAAAATTATTTCCTTACCAAAGGGCCCCAATCGCAGCAACACTCAGCAGTGTCCTGTTCGAGCACTGACTCGAATACCTTGTGGGGGCACTGCTGGAAAAAGTTTTACCTTTTTGCAGCTGAAAATCCCTGTGCTTGCCGCTTTTCAACGGCTCGCATGCTGCAGAGCTCTCCGCTGGAATGTCTCCTTTACTCTGGCTTCACTGCGCCGTTCCGGCGGAAGTGCACACCGCTTAAATCACCCCCAAGCTGAAAATAGCTCGGGGAGGGAAAATCAACCGACCACGGCGGCCCATCGATTTTATCAGTCGCCCACCCAAACTCCGCAGTAGCCGTCCCTTCAGGGACGGTGAATTTCAGCCCCTCTGTTTTCTGTTAGTTAGCCATGCTAATATATTACCTCGAACACCGTGAACTTTTATCTTGTGCAATAACCTTTAATGGGTACGTTATCGAATGCCTTCTGGAAATCCAAATACAATATATTCACTTATCCACCCTGATCGTTACATCCTCAAAGAACTCCAGCAACTTTGTCAAACATGATTTCCCTTTCATAAAACCATGCTGGCTCTGCTTGATTGAATTAGGCTTTTCCAAATCTCCCGCTACTGCTTCCTTAATAATGGACTCCAGCATTTTCTCAACCACAGATGTTAGACTAACTGGTCTATAGTTTCTTGCTTTTTGTCTGCCTCCTTTTTTAAATAAGGGTGTTACATTTGCAATTTTCTAATCCATTGGGACTGCCCCAGAATCCAGGGAATTTTGGTAGATTACAACTAATGCATCCACTATCTCTGCAGTCACTTCTTTTAAGATCCTAGGATGTAAGCCATTAGGTCCCGGGGACTTGTCCGCCTTTAGTCCCATTATTTTACCAAGTAATGCTTTATTAGTGATAGTGATTGTATTAAGTTCCTCCCTCCCTATAGCCCCTTGATTATCCACTATTGGGATGTTTTTAGTGTCTTCTACCATGAAGACCGATACAAAATATTTGTTCAACGTCTCTGCCATTTCCCTGTTCTCCATTATTAATTTCCCAGTCTCATCCTCTAGGAGACCAACATTTACTTTAGCCACTCTTTTCCTTTCTATGTACCTGTAGAAACTCTTACTATCTGTTTTTATATTTTGTGCTAGTTTACTTTTATAATCTATCTTCCCTCTCTTTGTCATTTTTTAAGTCGTTCTTTACTTGCTTTTAAAAGTTTCCCAATCCTCTGGCCTCCCACTAGTCTTGACCAAATTGTATGCCCTTGTTTTCAATTTGATACCATCCTTTATTTCCTTAGTTAGCCATGGATGGTTATCCCTTCTCTTACAGTCTTTCCTTCTCATTGGGATATATTTTTGTTGCGAGTTATGAAATATCTCCTTAAATATCTGCTACTGCTCATCAACCGTCCCATACTTTAATCTATTTTCCCAGTCCACATTAGCCAGCTCTGCCCTCATACCTTTGTAGTCTCCTTTACTTAAGCTTAGGACACTAGTTTGAGAACCAACTTTCTCACCCTGCAACTGAATTTGAAATTCAACCATGTTATGGTCACTCATTCCTAGAGGATTTTTTACTAGGAGATCATTTATTAATCCTGTCTCATTACACAGTATCAGATCTAAGATAGCCTGTTCCCTGGTTGGTTCCCCAGTGTACTGTTCAAGGAAACTATCCCGGATACACGCTCTGAACTTTTCCTCAAGGATACCTTGGCCAATTTGCTTTGTCCAATCAATATGAATATTAGAGTCGTCCATGATTATTGCCGTTCCTTTATTACAAGCCTCCATTGTTTCTTGAGTTATACTACTGTTGGGGGGCCTAACAACTACACCCACTAGCAAATTTTTCCCCTTATTATTCCTTATCTCCACCCAAACTGATTCAATATCATGATCTTCTGAGCCAATATCGTTTCTCACTAACGCACTGATCTCATCCTTTATTAATAGTGCTACCCCACCTCCTTTTCCTTTCTGTCTGTTCTTCTAAATTGTCAAATACTCCAGAATATTTAGTTCGCAGTCCTGGTGACCTTGCAACCACTTCTCTGTAATGGCTATCAGATCATACCCATTTGTATCTATATGTGCCATCAACTCATCTATTTTGTTACGAATGCTACATGCATTCAGATAAAGAGCTTTTAAATTTGTTTTTTTTCCCCATTCTTTCCTGTTTTGACCCCACTTTCTGATTCACCTTTATGTTTATACATTCTGTCCCTTCCTGGCACGCTCTGGTTTTCATTTCCCCCAGTGTTACCCTGATCTATTGACTTCTTTGACTTTTTAAATTTTCGCTCATCTGAATCCTCCCCCCCCCACACACCCCCCCCCACCACTAATTAGTTTAAATCTCTCTCTACAGCCTTAGTTATTTGATTCGCCATGACCCTAGTCCCAGCACGGTTCAAGTGGAGCCCATCCAAACGGAACAGCTCCCTCTTACCCCAGTACTGGTACCAGTGTCCCATGAACCAAAACCCATTTCTCCCACACCAGTCTTTGAGCCACGTGTTTAACTCTCTGATCTTATTTACCCTATGTAAATTTGCTCGTGGTTCAGGTAGTAATCCAGAGATTATTACCTTTGTGGTTCTGCTTTTTAATTTGGCCCCTAGCTGCTCATAATCCCTCAGCAGAACCTCTTTCTTTGTCCTACCTATGTCGTTGGTACCTATGTGGACCACGACAACCGGATCTTCCCCCTCCCACTCCAGACTCCTCTCCAGCCCTGAAGAGATGTCTTTAACCGTGGCACCGGGCAAGCAACACATCCTTCAGGACTCACGCTCTTGGCTGCAGAGAACCTTATCTATCCCCCTAATGATACTGTCCCCTACCGCTACAATGTTTCTTTTTACTCTCCCCACTTGATTGGCCCCCTGTACCATGGTGTTGTGATCAGTTTGCTCATCCTCCCTGCAGTCCCTGCTCTCGTCCACACAGGGAGTAAGAGCCTCAAACCTGTTGACAAGAGCAAGGGCCGAGGCTCCTCGATCACTACCTTCTGAGTCCCCATACCTTCCTCATTCGTAGTCATACCCTCCTGTCCCTGAATTAATTACTCTAACTGGTGTGACTAGCTCCTGGATTGCAGCGTCCAGGTACCTCTCCCCCCCACCCCCTGATGTGTCGCAGTGTCTGCAGCTTTGGATTCCAGCTCATCAACATGGAGCTGAAGATCCTCGAGCTGCAGACACTTGCTGCAGATGTGGTCGTGATGGACCTCAATGGGATCAACCAGCTCCCATATGCAACAGCAGAAACACATCACCTGTCCTGCCATCTCTAATGTATTTAATTAATTAGATTTTGTTTTTAATTATTAATCCCGGACCCTAATCTAAGGCCCTAATCTAAAGCAAGAAAAGAGAGAAAAACTCACCAACCAATCACTTCCCTGCTTTCCTGTGATGTCGAATGTAGTCGCCCTGTTCCCTTTTGTCGCCCTCTCTTATCTGAAGAAGGTGAGTCACACTTTGAGGTAACACCTAGGAGGAACATGACATTAAGATCTAGAAGGTATATATCATAGACTGTCACTAAGGGTAAGCACTGGGTTAAAAATATTAATATCATGTTAATACAGAGAAAGGAATGAGAGCAATGTAAAGAAAGAAATAAGCTCTTGCATAACAAGAATCACAATCAGCCAGCAATTGACAGTGTACTTACCCATTATCTTACATGACACAATGACCCCATGAACCGTATGCCATCACCAGTTACTGTACCTGAACTGCCATACATGGCAGACATTGGCTGCTACCCCAGCATAGTTCTGTAAAATAAACTCAGGACTTTGGTGTCAGCAGTGTCTTAAGAGTAGCACTTTTGCCTCAGAGTCAGAGGGCAATGGATTCAAATCCCACGCTTGGGTACAAAATATAGACCTGACATTGTATTGCACTACTGAGGGAGGGCTGCACTGTTGAAGGTGCCATCCTTCAGATGTGTAATATAGCTCCACCTAGTGGAATACTGTGGTAATGCAACTGCTGATGTAAATACAATAACGGTCACCTGACAAGTTCCTGTAGAGCCTTGTAGATTTCTTGTATGTGTGTGCTTATGATGTCATAAAGAAGATATCACATTTGGCGAACAAGGATAGGATAATCGGATACCCGAGCAGAAATTTTTGTTCGTGGATGATTCAGCCAATCGACAGAGATACTTTGAGAGGTTCTTTGCTTTGAATAACAGCTAAAAATCCAAGAAAATTTACTAGCACACTTGGCTGAACTGTGAGTCCAGATTGCCGCGCCTATGGGAATAATAGGGTACTTCGGTCAGTTCCATCGTGACCGAGAGACTTTCAGAGCATATGTGGAGTGGCTAGAAATGTTTTTCACCGTGAACAGTATCAACGAAGTCCCCGATGATGAAAACCATAACTGGGTATTTTTAGAAAGAAAACAGGCTATTTTCTTGACTGAAGCAGGCCCCATGGTGTATGAAACCCTGAAAAATGTACTTGTTCCCGACAAGCCAAAGGATATGCCACTGACAGAGATTCTAACCAAGATATAACAGCACTATGGCCCCTATTTTCCTCAATAAAGATTTCAGATGTTCACTTACCTTTAGGTATGTCTTTTTCCCTGCAGTCAGTGGCAAAAAAACCCGGCAGTTTCCCCGAACTTAAAGCTATTTTTAGCACCGCGCTCGCTGAGTCAATTTTGGGGGGTGGAGCTTCTAGTGTGCGCCGAAAATTCACTGCGCATGCTCTTTAAAAAATAAACTCTCGCTGTGCATGCGCTGAAAAAAAAAGCAACTTCAGCACGGGTCGGTCTGTCTGGTCTGGATCACCAGTGAGAACCCATTGGTGGCAGAGATGGACTTTCAGATAGAAAATACAGCTTCAAACAAAAGATGGATGCATGGGAAGGGGGCAGAGAAGGCGAAAGGGTCAGAGACGGAGATGGAGAAGGGGAAGCTGTAAGGGCCAAGAGATTTCTCGTGGAAGAATTGAGCCCCTGGTAGACATAATTGAGAGTAGATGGGAAGTTCTTGAAAACAAAGGGAGCTTCAGTAAAAATAAACTTAAAGGCTCTGTACTTGCAAAAGTTTGGGATCAGGTTGCAGTAGAGTTTAATGCAATGTCCATTACCCCAAGAAGCGGTGCACAGTTCAAAAAGTGGCAGACAGTGACTGTAAGTAATATTTTTATTTAAGTATATTTACATTTATATTTATATTTATACACTACAATAACATCTGTAAATGTGTGTGTGTGTGAGTGTGTGCTGAAGGACCCTCTCTTAAAAAGTTCTATTTTCATCTTTGCAGAAGAAGATGTCACAGATCAACTGAGAACGGTCAAAAACTGGAGGAGGTCCGGCAAGTTGGCTGCAACTCACAGCCGTAGAACAGAGGATGGCTGATATGATTAAATCTTTCTTGAGCGAATCAACCGATGTGACATTTCAAGGTGTACCGTCTGAGGCTGCGGGTCCCAGTGTGTTGCAGCAAACCATACCTAGGAGACGGCAGAGGAAGGCGGGAGGGAGCGCTGAACCAGAAATGCAGAATACAGTGAACATAGGACAGCTCGTGGGGATGAGTGGGGAGAGCATCCAACTAACGAGATTGCTCCTGGAAACCTTCGGTGGGGTGAGGGTAGAATTAGCGGGACTGAAACATGGAGTAGCAACACTGGCTAGAGGAATGGGTGAGGTGAAGGGAGAAATTGCGGGACTGTCATTAGAGGTGGCAACACTGTCGGGACAAATGAGGGAGGGGATGTCAGAGGTATCAGCAATAAGGGGGCACACCCAGGCTGTCATTGCTGCCACTAACATTCTAACCCCCAGACCAAAGTCAGGAGTTGATCCACAGGCTGAGGATGATCCCGAAGAGGAACCCAGGCCTTCCACAATGACATCTATTAGCTCTGTCCTCGTCGCAACCCACCAACAAGCAACGCGCCATCGGAAAGAAAACAGAAAAAACATTGGGGTGATGGGGGAGGAGCGAGGAAGCAGAAGCCTGCAGCAATGGGCACGGATAGGGGTAGAGGCAGCAACAGGGGCAGGAGTGGTGCACAGCGCTAAGGGGGAGGAGGGATGGCTTGGTTGTTTGTTTGTCTTTTCATTGAAAAGTTTGACACAAATTTTATTCAAGTTATTAAAGTTATTAAAGTTAAAAGATAAGTTAAGTTAAGCTAAGTACAACTGTACTGTACAAATGTTTAATAGACATATTTATTTTGGACATTTAACCTGAATCCTGTATATTATTTTTTTAATCCAGCACTAGAAAATCTTTTTAGATTATGTCACGGATTCAACAGACCAAATGGCCTCCTTCCTTGAAACCAATAAGTTTAAATAAAACAGGGCAGGTTCTAGTACTAAGGTGTTCATAGATCCTGACTTGTTCTGGGTCAGTGATAAATGTACCTATTTCCTGCAATGCAGGACCATGGTACATGTATCAGTGACCCGGAATAAGTCAAGATCCATGAACACCTTGGTACTAGTATGTAATCTTGTAAAACCAGGATTTTCAAATGTAACCCAATTTGAGGCAGTTAATGAATGGTAGAAGTCTGGTGGCACAAACAAACAGACACATTTTGGCGGGATTCAATTTTTCACCCAAGTATTACGCTCAATTCATATGTGACCGGGCTCTTTGCAATAACTACTACAGAGAGTCCAGACATTTTAGAGATTCTAATAAGGTCTACACCAATCAATCAATTATTAATTTTAATCGGTAAGAAAATCTGATTGGGAATCACATTGTCATTAGGCAGGCTTCAATACAAGGTAGTAAACCTACTTATGTGGTTGATCAGACACTAATCTGGTGAATAATAACATTTTTACACTAATAAAATATCCCTTAAAATATTGCTTATTCAGGTCAACCTAAGGCATTGCAATGCTGTCTTCAAATACAAATTGAGATCCCTTTTCTAGCCCAGCAGCATTCCAATGACAAGAATATCATTACCAATAGACAGTTATAAAGTTAAAAATTTCTAGGTCCTAATTTAAGTATTGCTCTTTGTTCCTTGTAATATCAGCACTAAGCTACCATAACATTAATGAAAAAATACTGTAAAGAACATAGAAACATAGAAAAATGGAAAATAGGTGCAGGAGTAGGCCATTCGGCCCTTCGAGTCTGCACCGCCATTCAATGAGTTCATGGCTGAACATGCAACTTCAGTACCCCATTCCTGCTTTCTCGCCATACCCCTTGATCCCCCTAGTAGTAAGGACTACATCTAACTCCTTTTTGAATATATTTAGTGAATTGGCCTCAACTACTTTCTGTGGTAGAGAATTCCACAGGTTCACCACTCTCTGGGTGAAGAAGTTTCTCCTCATCTCGGTCCTAAATGGCTTACCCCTTATCCTTAGACTGTGAGGCCTATAAAAGGCACAGCAGGGAGTCCGGGGCCCAGCGTCGGCGGCAGTCGGGAGCAGCGTCGAGGAGGTCCGTCGGTGAAGCCTATAAAAGGCACAGCAGGGAGTCCGGGGCCCAGCGTCGGCGGCAGTCGGGAGCAGCGTCGAGGAGGTCCGTCGGAGAGGCCTATAAAAGGCACAGCAGGGAGTCCGGGGCCCAGCGTCGGCGGCAGTCAGGAGCAGCGTCGAGGAGGTCCGTCGGAGAGGCGTACTTGTGCAGCTACAGGGAGAAGGCAAAAAAGAAGTAGAAAGAAATAGAAAGGTGACATCACAGCCAAAGGGGTAAGTGATTGGCTGGTGATTGGTGAGTAGTTTTTTTTTTCTGTTCGATAACAGTGAGTAAACTTTAGCATTGTTGTTGTTTATCTAAGGCTTAAGTCATGGCAGGACAGCTCGGTCACGTGTTATGCTCCTCCTGTACCATGTGGGAACTCAGGGACGACACCAGTGTTCCTGACGATGACATGTGCGGGAAGTGTATCCACATCCAGCTCCTGACGGACCGCATTGCGGATTCACTCTGGAGCATCCACGATGCTGAGAATGACGTGAGTAGCATGTGTAGCGAGTTGGTCGTACCGCAGGGAAAGGGTCCACAGCCAGAAAGGTAGTGCACGGGTCCCATCTGGTTATCCCCCTGCAAAACAGATACACTGCTTTGGGTACTGTTGGGGGGGATGACTCATCAGTGGAGGGCAGCAGCAGCCAAGTTCATGGCACCGTGGCTGGCTCTGTTGCACAGGAGGGCAGGAAAAAGAGTGGGAGAGCGATAGTGATAGGGGATTCAATTGTAAGGGGAATAGATAGGCATTTCTGCGGCCGCAACCGAGACTCCAGGATGGTATGTTGCCTCCCTGGTGCAAGGGTCAAGGATGTCTCGGAGCGGGTGCAGGACATTCTAAAAAGGAAGGGAGAACAGCCAGTTGTCGTGGTGCACATTGGTACCAACGACATAGGTAAAAAAAGGGATGAGGTTCTACGAAATGAATTTAAGGAGCTAGGAGCTAAATTAAAAAGTAGGACCTCAAAAGTAGTAATCTCGGGATTTCTACCAGTGCCACGTGCTAGTCAGAGTAGGAATCGCAGGATAGCGCAGATGAATACATGGCTTGAGCAGTGGTGCAGCAGGGAGGGATTCAAATTCCTGGGGCATTGGAACCGGTTCTGGGGGAGGTGGGACCAGTACAAACCGGACGGTCTGCACCTGGGCAGGACCGAACCAATGTCCTAGGGGGAGTGTTTGCTAGTGCTGTTGGGGAGGAGTTAAACTAATATGGCAGGGGGATGGGAACCAATGCAGGGAGACAGAGGGAAACAAAAAGGAGACAAAAGCAAAAGACAGAAAGGAGATGAGGAAAAGTGGATGGCAGAGAAACCCAAGGCAAAGAACAAAAAGGGCCACTGTACAGCAAAATTCTAAAAGGACAAAGGGTGTTAAAAAAGCAAGCCTGAAGGCTTTGTGTCTTAATGCAAGGAGTATCCGCAATAAGGTGGATGAATTAACTGTGCAAATAGATGTTAACAAATATGATGTTATTGGGATTACAGAGACGTGGCTCCAGGATGATCAGGGCTGGGAACTCAACATCCATGGGTATTCAACATTCAGGAAGGATAGAATAAAAGGAAAAGGAGGTGGGGTAGCATTGCTGGTTAAGGAGGAGATTAACTTGGATGATGTGGAATCTATATGGGTAGAGCTGCAGAACACCAAAGGGCAAAAAACGTTAGTGGGAGTTGTGTACAGACCTCCAAACAGTAGTAGTGATGTTGGGGAGGGCATCAAACAGGAAATTAGGGGTGCATGCAATAAAGGTGCAGCAGTTATAATGGGTGACTTTAATATGCACATAGATTGGGCTAACCAAACTGGAAGCAATACGGTGGAGGAGGATTTCCTGGAGTGCATAAGGGATGGTTTTCTAGACCAATATGTCGAGGAACCAACTAGGGGGGAGACTATCTTCGACTGGGTGTTATGTAATGAGAGAGGATTAATTAGCAATCTCGTTGTGCGAGGCCCCTTGGGGAAGAGTGACCATAATATGGTGGAATTCTGCATTAGGATGGAAAATGAAACAGTTAATTCAGAGACCATGGTCCAGAACTTAAAGAAGGCTAACTTTGAAGGTATGAGGCGTGAATTGGCTAGGATAGATTGGCGAATGATTCTTAAGGGGTTGACTGTGGATGGGCAATGGCAGACATTTAGAGACCGCATGGATGAACTACAATTGTACATTCCTGTCTGGCGTAAAAATAAAAAAGGGAAGGTGGCTCAACCGTGGCTCTCAAGGGAAATAAGGGATAGTATTAAAGCCAAGGAAGTGGCATACAAATTGGCCAGAAATAGCAGTGAACCCGGGGACTGGGAGAAATTTAGAACTCAGCAGAGGAGGACAAAGGGTTTGATTAGGGCAGGGAAAATGGAGTACGAGAAGAAGCTTGCAAGGAACATTAAGACGGATTGCAAAAGTTTCTATAGATATGTAAAGAGAAAAAGGTTAGTAAAGACAAACGTAGGTCCCCTGCAGTCAGAATCAGGGGAAGTCATAACGGGGAACAAAGAAATGGCGGACCAATTGAACAAGTACTTTGGTTCAGTATTCACTAAGGAGGACACAAACAACCTTCCGGATATAAAAGGGGTCAGAGGGTCTAGTAAGGAGGGGGAACTGAGGGAAATCCTTATTAGTCGGGAAATTGTGTTGGGGAAATTGATGGGATTGAAGGCCGATAAATCCCCAGGGCCTGATGGTCTGCATCCCAGAGTACTTAAGGAGGTGGCCTTGGAAATAGCGGATGCATTGACAGTCATTTTCCAACATTCCATTGACTCTGCATCAGTTCCTATCGAGTGGAGGGTAGCCAATGTAACCCAACTTTTTAAAAAAGGAGAGAAAACAGGGCATTATAGACCAGTCAGCCTGACATCGGTAGTGGGTAAAATGATGGAATCAATTATTAAGGATGTCATAGCAGTGCATTTGGAAAGAGGTGACATGATAGGTCCAAGTCAGCATGGATTTGTGAAAGGGAAATCATGCTTGACAAATCTTCTGGAATTTTTTGAGGATGTTTCCAGTAGAGTGGACAAGGGAGAACCAGTTGATGTGGTATATTTGGACTTTCAGAAGGCTTTCGACAAGGTCCCACACAAGAGATTAATGTGCAAAGTTAAAGCACATGGGATTGGGGGTAGTGTGCTGACATGGATTGAGAACTGGTTGTCAGACAGGAAGCAAAGAGTAGGAGTAAATGGGTACTTTTCAGAATGCAGGCACTGACTAGTGGGGTACCGCAAGGTTCTGTGCTGGGGCCCCAGCTGTTTACACTGTACATTAATGATTTAGATGAGGGGATTAAATGTAGTATCTCCAAATTTGCGGATGACACTAAGTTGGGTGGCAATGTGAGCTGCGAGGAGGATGCTATGAGGCTGCAGAGCGACTTGGATAGGTTAGGTGAGTGGGCAAATGCATGGCAGATGAAGTATAATGTGGATAAATGTGAGGTTATCCATTTTGGTGGTAAAAACAGAGAGACAGACTATTATCTGAATGGTGACAGATTAGGAAAAGGGGAGGTGCAACGAGACCTGGGTGTCATGGTACATCAGTCATTGAAGGTTGGCATGCAGGTACAGCAGGCGATTAAGAAAGCAAATGGCATGTTGGCCTTCATAGCGAGGGGATTTGAGTACAGGGGCAGGGAGGTGTTGCTAAAGTTGTACAGGGCCTTGGTGAGGCCACACCTGGAGTATTGTGTACAGTTTTGATCTCCTAACCTGAGGAAGGACATTCTTGCTATTGAGGGAGTGCAGCGAAGGTTCACCAGACTGATTCCCGGGATGGCGGGACTGACCTATCAAGAAAGACTGGATCAACTGGGCTTGTATTCACTGAAGTTCAGAAGAATGAGAGGGGACCTCATAGAAACGTTTAAAATTCTGATGGGTTTAGACAGGTTAGATGCAGGAAGAATGTTCCCAATGTTGGGGAAGTCCAGAACCAGGGGTCACAGTCTAAGGATAAGGGGTAAGCCATTTAGGACCGAGATGAGGAGAAACTTCTTCACCCAGAGAGTGGTGAACCTGTGGAATTCTCTACCACAGAAAGTTATTGAGGCCAATTCACTAAATATATTCAAAAAGGAGTTAGATGAAGTCCTTACTACTCGGGGGATCAAGGGGTATGGCGAGAAAGCAGGAATGGGGTACTGAAGTTGCATGTTCAGCCATGAACTCATTGAATGGCGGTGCAGGCTAGAAGGGCCGAATGGCCTACTCCTGTACCTATTTTCTATGTTTCTATGTTTCTATGTTTCTATGACCCCTGGTTATGGACTTCCCCAACATTGGGTACATTCTTCCTGCATCTAACCGGTCTGCACTTGGACAGGACTGGAACTGATGTCCTGGGGGTAACATTTGCTAATGTAGTTCGCTCTTTCGTGAATACCGAACCAAAGTACTTATTCAATTGGTCTGCCATTTCTTTGTTCCCCATTATGACTTCCCCTGATTCTGACTGCAGGGGGCCTACGTTTGTCTTTACTAACCTTTTTCTCTTTACATATCTATAGATGCTTTTGCAGTCCGTTTTAATGTTCCCTGCAAGCTTCCTCTCGTACTCTATTTTCCCTGCCCTAATCAAACCCTTTGTCCTCCTCTGCTGAGTTCTAAATTTCTCCTTAGAGAACCATGCCTTAGAAAGGATTTGTACACCCCCACGTGCAAACCTTCTTCCCAACAAGAAACTTAAAAAAAACATTGATCTCTGTATATATGCGATAATTAAATCACAGGTGTAAATATATTGCTTAATTCTAACATAATTATGAATATCTCTGATTAAAATTTCAGTTTTACATTCTTTTAAATTAATCACTTATTCTTCTTACAGAGATGAAGGTAAAGAAATAGTCATATAACATTGCAAATGTAAGGGAGACTATTTAAAAACATAATTCAATGTCCAGTCTTTAATGTAATGCAGTGATCCTTTCCAGTGTGCCTGGAGTTTGTTGTACAGTTTTCCATGGAGGACCATCAGCCAGGGATAGCAGCAGATCAGGTCGGCTGCATGGAGAAGGCTCTTCTGAATGTCGCAGTGTGCCTGGAGTTCTCTCAACGAAGAAAAAGGCTCCTCTGAATGTTTTCTAAAGGCTCTTTTTGATGTTGTGATTTTCAAAGCAGTTTGGTCTTCGAGAGTAGAGGCTCCTCTGAAGGTGTTGATGTGATTGAAAGTATCCTTTGAAATTTGCCTGGAGTTAGGACTTTGAGGGAAATGGCTGTCCTGGAAGATTTTTTAAAAATTTGCCTGCAGTTTGCTCATCCGTGGAAAAGGGTCATCGGTAAGTTTTATTTCGCCTGATTTACTTTTAACCTCCAGTTATTTGCTCAGAAAAGCGTGGAGGGCCTTCGGCCAGGGATAGAAAAGTGAAGGTAGGGTTTTACCAAATGGTCTCTATTGTCCCTATGCACCGTTTAAAAAAAAATCGGTGGTGGGGAAAATAGCCTTAATGGCCAGAAACGGCACATAATCACTTTTTAATATACACCAGCGCCAAAATATCTGGCGCCAAAAACTCTGGTGCTGATAGTCGGCACCGGCACCTAAACATTGGGGAAAATTAGAACTGCCCATCCACACCAAAAAAATTGGTGCCCAATGATGGGGAAAATAGGGGCCTCTAGTCCTGAGTCCCTGGAAATTGCTGAAAGTTATCGTTTTGGAATACGAGATCAATTAACTGATGAGAGTATCAGTGAGTGCATTGTAGCATTAAAAAAGCTATCCATTCACTGTCATTTCAGAAACTTTTAGGACCGATCATTTCTTGACCGCTTTATTTGTGGGATGAAAAATGAAGCCATCAGAAGTTGTTAACAACCCCTATCTTGACTTTTGATTTAGCCTGTCAGACAGCTATGTCGATGGATATGGCCGAACAATACTCCTGAGAATTTTGTGCCATTTCCAGTCGTCAGCCAACCGAGGTGAATACCCTGCAGGTTAGAAGTAGAAGGCAGTTGGGCCCCAAGGCCTCAGCAACTGGCCAAGGTAACAACACATTGAAGGCATGCTATCGGTGTCTGGGAAACACATTGCTCAAAGCTGTCCATATGTGAAAGCAGAGTGCTTTTTCTGCAAGAAAACTGGGCATCTTGCGAAGGCATGCCGACTGAAGAGTAAACCACTTTCAAGGTCATAAGTAGAAATCACCAGAGACTACATAGCATGGAAGAGAAGCAACAGGATGAGGAGGTTTTGGAGATACATGTCATCAGGAGCACAAAGGTATCTCACAGCAATTTGCGAAATATCGTCACCCATGTAGATGTTGCAGGAACCAGGATACCCATGGAAATCGACACTGGTGCATCTGTGAGTGCAGTACCGGAATCACTATATCTTGACAAGTTACGTGATTTTCCGATGGAGAAATCGAAGGTAGAGCTGCAAGGCTACTCAGGAGAGCAAATCCCTGTGGTAGGACGTATCACCGTACCGATGAAATACAAGAATCAGTTTCAGAGCTTGCCTCTCTTATTAGTGTTAGGAGACAAGCCTGCCTTGATAGGTAGAAATCGGTTGGGATCACTGAAGCTGGATTGGAACGATTTTTCGTGTTGAAACAAGATTGGCATCGAAAGAGGATGTCATCAAGCAATATCTGAAGGCACTCCAATCCAAGATTTCAAGACGAGGGTCAGAGTGCAGAAGGACGCTAGACCAGTTTACTGCAAGCCACATCGTATACAATATGCACTCAAGGAGAAAGTTGAGCAAGAACTCAAAAGACTAGAGACTGAGAACATTATCTCTAAGGTAGATCTAAGTAATTGGGGTACACCCATTGTTGTTGTCCCTAAGTCAGATGGTAAGGTAAGGTTGTGTGGTGATTATGAAATAACCGTAAACCAGGTTCTAGTGGGTAATCTACCTAATACTTTGTCAAATGTAGAAGATTTGTTCACATCGCTGACAAGTGGTCAGATCTTCTCAAGGTTAGATCTCACAAATGCCTCCTTACAACTTGAACTAGATGAAGAGTCCAAATCATGCTTAGGTTTGTTCATATTGATTATATTTTACCTACAAATGTGGAAGGAATTGAAAGTTGGAATGATTTGATTATTTCTTATGAGTCAGATAATCTTGTTACAAGTAGAGTACCAGTAGCAAATCCTACATCAGATGTATTAGAAACAAGTCCAAGAGAAAGTCAGAATTTAAGTCTGAGTCCGAGTCAGGCAGACAAACAGTCTGAAGTTGTAGAGCATTCAAATGTAGATCAAGGACATCCCTTGGAGAAAAGCTCTCCTCAGGCTCAGCCTAGAATGTGTCTAAGTTTGACACCAAGTTTGGAGGGTTCTGTTCAAGAGTGAAGGTATCCTCTTTGAAGCAGAAAACAAGTGGTTAGGTTTGGTTTGTAAATATGGCAAAATAAGTCCATATCTTTTGTTATGTATAACCATGCAAATTATGTATGATGATTATTTTGATATGAATACTTCTTTATTAAGGAGGGAAAAGTGTAATATTGCTCCACCTAGTGGACTACTGCTCCACCTAGTGGACTACTGTGATAATGCAACTGCTGATGTAAATATAATAAAGGTCACCTGACAAGTTCCTGTAGAGCCATCTTGTGTGTGCGTGTTTATGATGTCGTAAAGAAGATATCACAAGATGAGATGTTAAATTGAAGCCCCGTCTGGCTTCTCAGGTAGATGTAAAAGATCTCTTGGCTCTATTTTGAAAAAGGGAAGGGGAGTTCTTCCCAGTGTCCTAGGCCAACATTTATTGCTCAACCAACATCATTAAAACAGATTAGCTGGTTATTTATCGCATTGCTGTTTCTGGGACTTTGCTGTACACAAATTGGCTGCTACCTTTCCTACATTACAACAGTGACTACACTTCAAAAGTATTTAATTGGCTGTAAAGCGCTTTGTGACATCTTGAGTTCATGAAATGCTCTTTAAGAATATAAGAAATAGGACCACGAGTAGCCATACGGCCCCTCGAGTCTGCTCCGCCATTCTATAAGATTGTTGTTTTAGAAATGCTACAGCTTATTTCTTTCTTTACATTGCTTCCATTCTTTTCTCTGTATTAACATGATACTAATATTTTTACCTCAGTGACAGTTTGTAACCTGCTAGACCCTAATATCATGTTCCTTCTAGGTGTTACCCCAATGGAAAGAGTACGGCTGGTGGCAGACTTCTGATCATCTATAGCAGCTTCATGGAATGGAGAAGGCCCTGTAACACTTGGGCCTGGGTCATGCGATGACCTAGCAATAGCTGGCACCATGTCTAATACTGCGAGGGTTTGCTGTGCCTGACTGGAGCTGTGATTTGGCACCACTAATTTCTGCAGATCTTCACACCTTACCTGTCAGCAGCCAAGGCCAAATGTCTCCCTTGCTCTAAGTCATGTGCTGCAACAAATTTTGAGTACTGCATGTAATTCTGGTCACCACATTACAGGAAAGATATGACTGCACTGGAGAGGGTACAAAAGAGATTTATGAGGATGTTGCCTGGACTGGAGAGTTTTGGCTATGAGGAAAGATTGGATAGGCTAGGGTTGTTTTCTTTGGAACAGAGGAGGCTGGGGGGAGACCTTATTCAGGAGTATACAATTATGAGGGGACTAGATAGAGTGGATAGGAAAGACCTATTTCCCTTAGCAGAGGGGTCAACAACCAAGGGGCATAGATTTGAAGTAATTGGTAGGAAGTTTAGAGGAGATTTGAGGGGAAATTGTTTTCACCCAGAGGGTGGTAGGAGTTTGGTAGAGGCTGGTAGAGGCAGAAACCCTCACCGCATTTAAAAAGTACTTGGATATGCACTTAAAGTGCTGTAACCTACAGGGCTATGGACCTAGAGCTGGAAAGTGGGATTAGCGAGGATAGCTCTTTGTCGGCCGGCATGGACACGATGGGCTGAAATGGCCTCCTTCCGTGCTGTAAATTTCTATGATTCTATGGACATCTGTAACCAAGTTGCAGCAGAGGGAAGGCACTACTTGTAGCAAGCGAGGTCATCATCACCCTATTATGCTGCTGATTCATTTCTGACTAACACTGTAACACCAGCTAACGTGCTGCCAGCACGTCTCAGGGTGATGACTGGCATGTTCATAGCTTTTCTCACAGCAAGGTCCTACAAACAGAAAATGAGATAAATTAACACTTAATCTGTTTGAGTACTGTTATTTTATTACAAAAGCTAAAAACATTTGTCATTTTCTCCTCTGAGATTGTTTCTCTCTCTCACTCTGTTTCGCTCTCTCTCTCTGTTTCCCTCTCTCGCTCTGTTTCTCTCTCTCGGTCTGTTTCTCTCGCTCTGTTTCTCTCTCTCTGTTTTTCTCCTCTTTCGCTCTGTTTCTCTCTCTCGCTCTGTTTTTCTCCTCTCTCACTCTGTTTTTATCCTCTCTCGCTCGGTTTCTCTCTCACGCTGTTTCTCTCCTCTCTCATTCTGTTTCTCTCTCACGCTGTTTCTCTCCTCTCTCACTCTGTTTCTCTCTCTCACTCTGTTTCTCTCTCACTCGTTCTCTCCTCTCTCACTCTGTTTCTCTCCTCTCACTCGGTTTCTCTCTCTCACTCTGTTTCTCTCCTCTCTCACTGTTTCTCTCCTCTCTCACTCTGTTTCTCTCTCACTCTGTTTCTCTCCCTCTTACTCTGTTTCTCTCTCACTCTTTCTCTCCTCTCACTGTTTCTCTCTCTCGCTTTGTTTCTCTCCTCTCTTGCTCGTTTTCTCTCTCTCACTCTGTTTCTCTCCTCTCTCGCTCGGTTTCTCTCTCTAACTCTGTTTCTCTCACTCTGTTTCTCTCCTCTCTCACTCGGTTTCTCTCTCTCGCTCTGTTTCTCTCACTTGTTTCTCTCGCTTGGTTTCTCTCTCTCACTCTGTTTCTCTCCTCTCTCGCTCAGTTTCTCTCTCTCGCTCTGTTTCTCTCCTCTCTCACTCGATTTCTCTCTCTAACTCTGTTTCTCTCACTCTGTTTCTCTCCTCTCTCGCTCAGTTTCTCTCTCTCGCTCTGTTTCTCTCCTCTCTCACTCGGTTTCTCTCTCTCACTCTGTTTCTCTCTTCTCTCGCTCAGTTTCTCTCGCTCGCTCTGTTTCTCTCCTCTCTCACTCGGTTTCTCTCTCTAACTCTGTTTCTCTCACTCTGTTTCTCTCCTCTCTTGCTCGTTTTCTTTCTCTCGCTCGGTTTCTCTCTCTCACTCTGTTTCTCGCGCTCGCTCGGTTTCTCTCTCTTGCTCGGTTTCTCTCTCTCGCTCGGTTTCTCTCTCTCGCTCGGTTTCTCTCTCTCGCTCGGTTTCTCCCTCTTACTCTGTTTCTCTCTCTCACTCTGTTTCTCTCCTCTCTCGCTCAGTTTCTCTCTCTCGCTCTGTTTCTCTCCTCTCTCACTCGATTTCTCTCTCTAACTCTGTTTCTCTCACTCTGTTTCTCTCCTCTCTCGCTCAGTTTCTCTCTCTCGCTCTGTTTCTCTCCTCTCTCACTCGGTTTCTCTCTCTCACTCTGTTTCTCTCTTCTCTCGCTCAGTTTCTCTCGCTCGCTCTGTTTCTCTCCTCTCTCACTCGGTTTCTCTCTCTAACTCTGTTTCTCTCACTCTGTTTCTCTCCTCTCTTGCTCGTTTTCTTTCTCTCGCTCGGTTTCTCTCTCTCACTCTGTTTCTCGCGCTCGCTCGGTTTCTCTCTCTTGCTCGGTTTCTCTCTCTCGCTCGGTTTCTCTCTCTCGCTCGGTTTCTCTCTCTCGCTCGGTTTCTCCCTCTTACTCTGTTTCTCTCTCTCACTCTGTTTCTCTCCTCTCTCGCTTTGTGATTTCAACTCATGTTCTCTGGATTATTAATCCAGGCATCTGTTTCTTAAAAATTGAAAACATAAGAGTCAATTAGAATCAATGGCTCTGGTTATAATTACTGTCCAGGATGCCCAGTTGACGTGGATGAGCCACAAGTGAAGACGACCATATGAACATAAAGTCGAACTTGGCTGCAGATCTTTGGGATTTTGCCCCTCCCCATTGCCTTCTGAGTCGCACACAGCGTTTTTAATCAGCTCCCAAGAGAATGCCTCAGTGAGGGAGAGCTCGTTGGAAAGATAATGACACACAATGGCAGGTTGGTACTGTCCATTCCATGGGAATATCTGCCAACTATTTTATTGGCAGACAAAGTAGTAGTGCCTGTTACACTGAGAGGGTTTTGACTCATACAGACAGCAATTACAAACCTACCAAATGTGTGTCAGGAATTCCGATGCCTTTGCCAAGTGATTGAAGGATTAATTTGTTTCGTGGAATCATATTTCATAATCAATCAATCCCAACAATTAAAATGTTACAAAACTTATTTCCCTTCTGAGTCAAGATGTTAATCTCTGTGAGCAGAATACTGATTTGCTGCAATACACTCATTGCCCAGTAATTCCTATTGTATAAGGGTTTCTGTGAATTCCGCCCCTCCAACCAATTTCTGTTCTCATTTTGTTGGGGGCATCTGTTCAGTACATGTCAGATAGGGTGATACCAGCATGAACCAGACAGGCAAGTGCTGGCCTGACCTCTGCCCCACGGAAGGCCTAATTTGCACAGTGTGAGCGAGCCTTCGAGGCACCAGTAGTGCCTCTATTTGGCAGCTTGCCCATTCATGGGTCTGTAATCGCATGCTGTCGTAGGCCTTAAGAACATAAGAACATAAGAAATAGGAGCAGGAGTAGGACACCTGGCCCCTCGAGCCTGCTCCACCATTTAATAAGATCAAGGCTGATCTGATCATGGACTCAGCTCCACTTCCCTGCCCGCTCCCTATAACCCTTTATTCCCTTATCGCTCAAAAATCTGTCTATCTCCACTTTAAATATATTCAATGACCCAGCCTCCACAGCTCTCTGGGGCAGAGAATTCCATAGATTTACAACCCTCTGAGAGAAAAAATTCCTCCTCATCTCAGTTTTAAATGGCTGGCCCCTTAATCTGAGGCTATGTCCTCTAGTTTTAGTTTCCCCTGTGAATGGAAGCATTCTCTCTGCATCCACTTTATCGAGCCCCCTCATTATCTTATATGTTTTGATAAGATCACCTCTCATTCTTCTGAACTCCAATGTGTATAGACCCAACCTACTCAACCTATCTTCATAAGTCAACTCCCTCATCTCCGGAATCAACCTAGTGAACCTTCTCTGAACAGCCTCCAATGCAAGTATATCCTTCCTTAAATACGGAGACCAAAACTGTATGCAGTACTCTAGGTGTGGCCTCACCATTACCCTGTACAGTTGTAACAGGACTTCTCTGCTTTTATACTCTATCCCCCTTGCAATAAAGGCCAACATTCCATTTGCCTTCCTGATTACATGCTGTATCAGCATACAAACTTTTTGTGTTTCATGCACAAGAACCCTCAGGTCCCTCTGTACTGCAGCACTTTGAATTTTTCTCCATTTAAATTAGAATTTGTTTTTCTATTTTTTCTGCCAAAGTGGATAACCACAAATTTCCCACATTATACTTCATCTGCCAAATTTTTGGCAACTCACTTAGCCTGTCTATATCCCTTTGCAGATGTTTTGTGTCCTCCTCACAATTTGCTTTCCCACTCATCTTTGTATCATCAGCAAACTTAGCTACATCACACTCGGTCCCTTCATCCAAGTCATTAATATAGATTGTAAATAGTTGAGGCTCCAGCACCGATCCCTGCGGCATCCCACTATTCACTGTTTGCCAACCGGAAAATGACCCGTTTATCCCGACTCTCTGTTTTCTGTTAGTTAGCCAATCCTCTATCCATGCTAATATATTTCCCCCAATCCCGTGAACTTTTATCTTGTGCAGTAACGTTAAATGCCACTGCTGCTTCTAGTTAGAAAGCAAAGGGCTAATAGCTTCAACTGTGTCAACACGTAGCTGTGCTTGTAGCAGGGCACCAGAGTTCATCATTGAAGGTTTGGGATCTTGCTGGAGTAGATGTTCTAGAGGAGGGAGATTCTTTCCTGCCAATGGCTGCAAGCTACTCAGATGAGTGGCTCAGGCCACAATGCAGAAGGTAAGACGCCATTCAACGCATTGAACATCAGTTTAATGACCTCAACAGGTCCACCAGGGAAGGTGATCCCAGCATTACGTTATAATATTGTGATGTATTAAGCATGCATGGCATATACAGTTGCCTCCCACCCTCATAGTTTGACTGTTGTTTGAATGCTTGCTGTGGATCTCCATTTGTGGCAGTTGATAGAGAATGCAAACAGGCTGCATTTAGACAGGCTGTGAAAATTCACAGACAACAAGTCAGAGATGCTACATGAGTGTTAGCATGTTGCATGAAGTTATCAATCAACTTGACATTTTAGGACCTTGGGTAGCGAGCCAATTAAAAGGTTAAAAGACTATTAATTGAGCCAATAAGGTCAAAGAAGGCGAGTTCTTTTCTGTAAATTGATCCAGGTATAAGTACTGCCATTTTGACCATGTGGTACCAGAAGAACAAAGACCTGGCTTAAAGCCAAGAACTTGTTATTACTCTCTGCCAAAAATAAAGAAGTTAAAACTACAATCGGAGCTCATATTTCATTGGAAATTAAGAGATCTAACAATTTTGGCGTCACAAACAGGATCGCTGACGAAAGAAACTGAATTTTGGACATCGGACCTACATATTGAGGTAAGGACTCCTCTTTTTAAAAAGTCCTTGGTCAAAAGTCAAAATTCGCCTCTCCTTCTATGCGATTCCGAAAGCCTCCGGTTTGCGAACCCTCCGGTTGGTAGTCGGCTCGAGGTCCCATAAACGTCTAAACTTCGGCGGTGTGTTAGTTAATTAAATACCGACCTATTGATCGGCTGGAAAGCCTACGACTCAAGACCCCAGTAAAGAAATTATGGCAGCCTTAGCAGCAGAGGAGCCTCTGCACAACCCAGACCTCATCCTGTTTACAGATGGTTCCTCCTTTGTTGACAATGGTACCAAAAAAGCAGGATGGGCAGTTACAACCTTATATGAGGTAGTGGCAAAAGGATGTTTACCCTCAGGAACGTCAGCACAACAGGCCGAGTTACGGGCCCTGTCAGAAGCATGTCAAATAGCAGAAGGACAGACAGCTAATGTCTACACAGATTCGCGTTATGCTTTTGGAGTCGCTCATGACTTTGGTCTGTTATGGCGGAAAAGAGGATTCCTCACTGCTGCTGGTACACCTATCTGAAATGGTAAAGAAGTCCGAGACTTACTGGAGGCCTTACAATTACCTCAAGAAGTGTCCATCCTGAAGTGTAAGGCCCATACCAAGGAAAATACCACAGAAGCACAGGGAAATGCCCTAGCCGACCAGGCAGCTAAAGATGCCGCCTCACAGGGCATTCCTCCAGAAGAACCAACACAGATGTGCAGATTGAAAGCACTCATTACATTCTCCGATGGGGAGTCCCGAGTAGCATTGACTCAGATCAGGGAACACACTTCACAGTTGCTGTCTGCCAAGAAGTCTGTAGGTTACTGAACATTACGTGGGATTTATACTGTCCTTATCATCCACAATCATCAGAACAAGTAGAACGAATGAATCGAACTCTGAAACAACGGCTTGCCAAATATCACCAAGAAGGAACACCATGGCCCCAGGCACTACCAATAGTGCTATGTAGTATTAGGGCAACCCCGAACAGAACTACAGGTCTAAGCCCATTTGAAATTATAACAGGAAGACCCATGTCGCTGCCAGGAACTATCGATTTACGGAAAGCTGATGTTCACTTAATGAGTGACACTTTGTTATCATACTGTCAGAACTTAACCAATGCTATTAGTTCTGTTTCCCGACAGGTATCGGCAGCTTGGGGTAATCCACCCAAAGGAGGACATGACATCATCCCGGGAGTCTGGGTGTATGTGAAAAAGTTGAATAAAGAACCTTTGGGTGCCAAATGGGAGGGATCTTATCAAGTGTTATTGACCACCCAGGCAGCTATTAAAGTCCAAGGAAAGAAAGCCTGGATCCACGCTTCACACATTAAACGAGCACCCGCAACTGAAGCTGAAATCTAATAAGGACAATTACTTTTTGCGAAAATGTATAAATTTACTGTATTATTGATTGTAGGTATTCTAGGCATAGGCCTACTTCTTACTAGCCAACCTTCTGCACCAAAGGGAAATAGTAGGGTAGCAAGGGAATTACATGTAAATACCTTTTTATATATGTCATACATTTATGCCAAACAAGGTAACATTTCTAGTTGTTGGGGGTGTGCGCATATTCCTATTCACTCAAAGAGAGGGATTCCCTTGAGGCCAGTTCCCTTGAATATCTCGGAAATGGCTGAGTGGATAATTAATCAAAACAAAACAGGCAATGCGTTTCAGGATACGGAAAACTGGGCACGTAAATGGAAGTCAGCAGGTTACAATCTGACTACCTTTGAAGGGGGATACCAACCGTGCTACAATAATTCCAAACGGCCCCCATTTTTTGTTATCACTAATACAACGGGAATAGGAAGACCGGGGGAATCAGTCTGTCTGATTAGAAACATCAAAGGAGGCCAAAATATGGGGTATAGTAACTGCTCCCGGAATTATAATATAATTAAGCCACGGAACCATCCAAACTGGGCCGATGTGGGAATTTTTAACGTAACGGGGATTCTGAATAAAACAGATGGAAAAGCCTGGACAGGCCCCGGAGTGTTGCTGACAAAGAAACAGCTAACATTCATTGCCTATAATGGCACCTATTGGGTGTGTGGCCACAAGACCTACCCTTGGCTGCCCCAGAATTGGATGGGATCCTGCTATTTAGCCTACATTGTGCCTTATAAGTATCATATAAAGTCACTGTTGGAACATTTACACCGTCCTAAGAGAGCTATCACAGAAACAGAGAGGTTCTTTGCCATTCTGATCCCTGGGTATGGGACCGCCAGACTGGCAAGGGAATCCATTAACATGGCATCTGTTGTGGAACAGGTAGCCAATGATACCTCAGAGGCCCTAGTTAAAATCAATGCAGAAATGGTAGCAATCCGCACAGTAGCCTTACAGAATAGACTGGCCCTTGATTACATCCAGGCTGAAAAGGGAGGTACTTGCACCCTACTCGGAACTGAGTGTTGCACATATATCCCAGATAGCTCCGAAGAAATTACCCACTTAGCGGAGCATATCCAAAAGGAGGTAGAAAAACTTAAGCAACCCCCATCATTCACTTTGTGGAGTGGAGCCACTGAATGGCTAGGTTCAATAGGAACTTTATTGGTGGAAGGTTTAATTCTATTTGTTGTAATTGTTTTACTTTTATATTGTTTGTTTATGTTGATTAAATGTTGTTGCGACCAGGCGGCTGTAGCTGCTGTCCCGCAGGTGAGACACCTTGCAGGTCCCAGCAGACCGTCTGTACGTGGCACAGGGGTATGTTATGCCTGAGGGAAGGTTGTTTACTGGTTGAACTAAGATATTGATTTGGATTAAATTGGAATAAGGTTAATTAACCTACTAAAACCAGACTTCCATTGTGGCCACGATGGAACTCGGGTTTTGTAAATTTGTGTGGAAGTTACTAGGCCGGACATGTGGCGAAACACATCAACAAATTTTAGAAGGAAACTCTATTAACATGCATGAAATTATTTTGTAGAATGTTTAACCAGTGATACCTGATGTTTTATGATTCAGTTTGTGAAAGAATCAAAGGGGGGGTTGATAGAGAATGCAAACAGGCTGCATTTAGACAGGCTGTGAAAATTCACAGACAAGAAGTCAGAGATGCTACATGAGTGTTAGCATGTTGCATGAAGTCATCAATCAACTTGACATTTTAGGACCTTGGGTAGCGAGCCAATTAAAAGGTGAAAAGACTATTAATTGAGCCAATAAGGTCAAAGAAGGTGAGTTCTTTTCTGTAAATTGATCCAGGTGTAAGTACAGCCATTTTGACCATGTGGTACCAGAAGAACAAAGACCTGGCTTAAAGCCAAGAACTTGTTCTTGCTCTCTGCTGAAAATAAAGAAGTTAAAACTACAATCGGAGTTCGTATTTCATTGGAAATTAAGAGATCTAACAGCAGTGTTGTGATGTATTCTGTATCATGTGTTTTATCATCCTATGTAGTTATTGTCTGTATTTGCTTAATCAAATTCTTTTACTTAATGGTAGTTGTGAATTAGAAGAATTCACAAAACTTGTAACCCTAGTTAAACAAAAGCTTTTTTCGAAACAATCTTGAAAGAAAAATTAATTAACACTGACAAGGTACAAGGATTACTTGAAAAATGTCTGACTTGAGCTGAGTCCCATTGTTCCAAAACGGTCATAAGTAGAACCTATGGCCTAGAAATCTGATGGTGGCATGCCATTTTTGAGGTGCAAAACGGGCACCAAAGCATCCAAGATATCGGGCACGCGCACACTAATTTCAAACTGGAAGTGCGCAAGCTACCATATTGAATCGGGCTGCTCCAGGGTGTACGTCAGAATTAATAATACACTGAAAATTTATATTTAAATAAGGGTCCTACGTTTGTTGTAGGATCCCTTTCTGATATTGAGTTACCCCAGCGCCCAATTCACTACGTGACAAACTTGGTCAGTAACTCGTGGCGCTAACAGGCAGCAGGACCCTTCAGCAACGCTATTTAAAGAGATCATCCACTCTATATAGATGAATTGATGTTTTGTCATTTCAGTTGTCAGTTTAGAAACAACTTCGAAGTGTTTTTTGGCCTGTTATCTGATTCTGGAAAGTTAAATTTGACTGCAGAACATAATATAATGTTGGTGCTGCCCTGTTTTTGTTTGCCTTCACAACCATTGTACTGCCGTCATGGGTGGTCTGGTAGGGCAGCCTTTGGGGCTGAAGGATGAGGGGGAGCAGCAAAGAAGACAGGAGACAGCAGGAGAAGCTGGGAGAAGAGGGAGGAGGAGGGGAGCACTGCTCAGGAGGCCATACCCACAACGGGGAGTCAGGGAGCACGTCTCCTACCTCAACTTCTCGGAGAGCAATGTATGAGGTACCTTCATTAACAGGGGGTTGTCACCGAGCTAAGATACCTGCGGCAGTCACAACTCGAGCTTTGCACCAGGACATGGACAGCCCTGCCTGTGGATAACTTAACTTATACAAAACCGTCTCCTTTCAAGCAATCAGTGACATATCCCAGTTCGCAGTACACCATTGCATCTGGGAGGTCACCAACATCTCCAACATCTCCTTCCCTATTGACAGAGCAAAGCAGGACAAGATAACACACATGGCAGGCTTCCCCAGGATGCAAGGTGCCATAGACTGCACCCACATTGCCACGCATGCTCTTCATTACCAACCTGGCATCGTAATCAATCAAAAAGGGATTCCATTCCCTCACCATTCAGCTGGTTTAAGACTACAGGCAGCGCATCATACAGGTCTGTGTCCGCTATCCTGGCAGCTGTCACGACTCATTCATCCTGCTCCAGTCACCTGTGCCATCTTTATTACAAGCAGAAATACAGACTGGTGATTGGGTGACTTGCTTTAGCCCCTTTAAACGTTGCTCATGACCCCTGACAGCAACCTGTGCAAAACTGCAGACGACCTATAATGAGAGCTATGATTTCATTAAATATGTTATCGAGCAGAGAGTGTGCAGTCCTGAGCGGGTATCTAGGTTTGTGGTTGTCTGCTGCATGCTCTATAACTTTACCACCATGAAGGACCAGCCCTTACCACAATCTGGGCAGCAAGAAGTGGAGCAAAAAGAAGATGATGAGCAGAATAAAGAGGAAGAAGAGCAGGTGCGGCATTGACCACCAGTGCCCCTAGCTGCCAGAGCTCTCAGACAGCAGCTCGTCTAAGAGTGCTACACCTGAGCCATTTCTCCCATCAAGGGAAATGTGGAGGGATGTAGTATGAGTAGTGAGGTTGGAAGTGGTGGAGGTGTGGGCAAAGAGTAAGAAGCCAGTTTTATTACCTTGACAATTCTGGTAAGGTCACTGAACACCTTTTGGCATTGCAGCTATGTTGTGGGAGCTAAGCTCCTGGCATTGACCGGCTCAGTAACCTTTTCACACTGGCAGCAGAGGTTTTTCTTCGAGGGCTTTCTGTCCCCTGGGAGGAAGAAGATTTCCCTCTTCCTGTCTACTGCTGGGACCAGGACTTCCAAAGCATCATCCTAGAATCTGGGGGCCTGGCCTGCAAGTCTAGACTCCATTTTTGTGCTTATCAGTGTTTCCCTGGAGTCTGCAGCCAGTGGGGAAACCTCCCCTTCAAGAGGTGTTAGCTGCCTTTAAGTTTGGCTGCAGCAGAGATGCCCAATTTCTAACCCCTAAACATAGAAACATAGAAACATAGAAAATAGGTGCAGGAGTAGGCCATTCGACCCTTCGAGCCTGCACCACCATTCAATATGATCATGGCTGATCATGCAACTTTAGTACCCATTCCTGCTTTCTCTCCACACCCCTTGATCCTTTTAGCTGTAAGGGCCACATCTAGCTCCGTTTTGAATATATCTAATGAACTGGCCTCAACAACTTTCTGTGGTAGAGAATTCCACAGGTTCACAATTCTCTGAGTGAGGAAGTTCCTCCTCATCTCGGTCCTAAATTGCTTACCCCTTATCCTTATACTGTGACCCCTGGTTCTGGACTTCTCCAACATCGGGAACATTCTTCCTGCATCTAACCTGTCCAATCCTGTCTGAATTTTATATGTTTCTATGAGATCCTCTCTCATTCTTCTAAATTCCAGTGAATATAGAAACATAGAAACATAGAAAATAGGTGCAGGAGTAGGCCATTCGGCCCTTCTAGCCTGCACCGCCATTCAATGAGTTCATGGCTGAACATTCAACTTCAGTACCCCATTCCTGCTTTCTCGCCATACCCCTTGATCCCCCTAGTAGTAAGGACCTCATCTAACTCCTTTTTGAATATATTTAGTGAATTGGCCTCAACAACTTTCTGTGGTAGAGAATTCCACAGGTTCACCACTCTCTGGGTGAAGAAGTTCCTCCGCATCTCGGTCCTAAATGGCTTACCCCTTATCCTTAGACTGTGACCTCTGGTTCTGGACATCCCCAACATTGGGAACATTCTTCCTGCATCTAACCTGTCTAACCCCGTCAGAATTTTAAATGTTTCTATGAGGTCCCCACTCATTCTTCTGAACTCCAGTGAATACAAGCCCAGTTGATCCAGTCTTTCTTGATAGGTCAGTCCCGCCATCCCGGGAATCAGTCTGGTGAACCTTCGCTGCACTCCCTCAATAGCAAGAATGTCCTTCCTCAGGTTAGGAGACCAAAACTGTACACAATACTCCAGGTGTGGCCTCACCAATGCCCTGTACAACTGTAGCAACACCTCCCTGCCCCTGTACTCAAATCCCCTTGCTATGAAGGCCAACATGCCATTTGCTTTCTTAACCGCCTGCTGCACCTGCATGCAAACCTTCAATGACTGATGTACCATGACACCCAGGTCTCTTTGCACCTCCCCTTTTCCTAATCTGTCACCATTCAGATAATAGTCTGTCTCTCTGTTTTTACCACCAAAGTGGATATCCTCACATTTATCCACATTATACTTCATCTGCCATTCATTTGCCCACTCACCTAACCTATCCAAGTCGCTCTGCAGCCTCACAGCATCCTCCTCGCAGCTCACACTGCCACCCAACTTAGTGTCATCCGCAAATTTGGAGATACTACATTTAATCCCCTCATCTAAATCATTAATGTACAGTGTAAACAGCTGGGGCCCCAGCACAGAACCTTGCGGTACCCCACTAGTCACTGCCTGCCATTCTGAAAAGTACCCATTTACTCCTACTCTTTGCTTCCTGTCTGACAACCAGTTCTCAATCCATGTCAGTACACTACCCCCAATCCCATGTGCTCTAACTTTGCACATCAATCTCTTGTGTGGGACCTTGTCGAACGCCTTCTGAAAGTCCAAATATACCACATCAACTGGTTCTCCCTTATCCACTCTACTGGAAACATCCTCAAAAAATTCCAGAAGATTTGTCAAGCATGATTTCCCTTTCACAAATCCATGCTGACTTGGACCTATCATGTCACCTCTTTCCAAATGCACTGCTATGACATCCTTAATAATTGATTCCATCATTTTACCCACTACCGATGTCAGGCTGACTGGTCTATAATTCCCTGTTTTCTCTCTCCCTCCTTTTTTAAAAAGTGGGGTTACATTGGCTACCCTCCACTCCATAGGAACTGATCCAGAGTCAATGGAATGTTGGAAAATGACTGTCAACGCATCCACTATTTCCAAGGCCACCTCCTTAAGTACTCTGGGATGCAGTCCATCAGGCCCTGGGGATTTATCGGCCTTCAATCCCATCAATTTCCCCAACACAATTTCCCGACTAATAAGGATTTCCCTCAGTTCCTCCTCCTTACTAGACCCCCCGACCCCTTTTATAACCGGAAGGTTGTTCGTGTCCTCCTTCGTGAATACCGAACCAAAGTACTTGTTCAATTGGTCCGCCATTTCTTTGTTCCCCGTTATGACTTCCCCTGATTCTGACTGCAGGGGACCTACGTTTGTCTTTACTAACCTTTTTCTCTTTACATATCTATAGAAACTTTTGCAATCCGTCTTAATGTTCCCTGCAAGCTTCTTCTCGTACTCCATTTTCCCTGCCCTAATCAAACCCTTTGTCCTCCTCTGCTGAGTTCTAAATTTCTCCCAGTCCCCAGGTTCGCTGCTATTTCTGGCCAATTTGTATGCCACTTCCTTGGCTTTAATACTGTTAGCGTTAGTGTTTTCTTAGAAGAATCACTCAACACTCAGGGTCGGTTCCAATGCTGAAGCAGCTTTTATTACGCTCAGCGGGAAGGAAAAACTCAGGACCGTATCCAGGTTTCTCTTCACAGAACAAAGAGTTACATGTACCTTTATATGTTTCACAACAGTTACAAAACAGTTTACTACAGTTACACAGCCCATCACGGCTGGACACAAGCCAATCACAACGATTATAGATTACATATAGGTTCTTTAACCCAATAGAATTCTCCTACTATCCAGGGAACCATATGTTCGGTTATTGTCAGCTTGGGCTGATCGATGGCTTTATAGGTTCTCTCCCTAGTTCTTTCATCTGGGAGAAATAATTGGTATATAGCCTTGTTTACAGCAAATGGTTTCCCTCTTATCTTTCTTCCTGAAATAATTGGTTTCATGGCCTTGTTCACAGGAGATGGTTTCCTTCTTATCTCTGTCTTCCCAGGCATTCCTACAGTGGGCCTCACAGGGTTATTGCTCGGTCAGTGAACGTTCAACAGTTCACAGTTTGACTACCTGATTTCCCATAATGCCTGGGCAGCCATTTTATGTGTGTGTCCATTTAAGCTTATGTGAGTTTTAAATATCCAGCAGGTGCCTAATGCCTAAGTCTATATATATATTTCTACTCTCTACAACAATTCCCCCCTTTCGGTAAAGGGACTAGTCCTAGTCCCCTTTTAACCGACCGTACTGCCTTTATCTGATATTTGTGCACTGCCCGGTACTCCTTGCCTCAACGTGCTGGCCAGTCACGCGGTTTCAGGAGTCCCGGTTGCTTAAATCAAATTAACAAAGGCTAGCTCCTCCCGTCCCCTTATCAAACAGGCTTGTTTAATATCCAGGGAACGGTGATTGGTCCGTTTCCGCCGTTTGTGGCGCCTGCATACCTGGCAGGCCATCACGCCCCATGTTATTGCTAAGATTAATTGTATCCCGACCAGTGTGTGTGAAATAATTCGGATCCATGGGTGGATGTTCACATTTATTCCCCAGTCCCAGACTTTTCTCCACCAACTCTGACTTTGTAAGTCTACCTCGGTATCTTCTTCCAGTTCTTTGATTTTAGTTTGTATCTGGTGATGGAGTTTTACGGATTGCCCCACTCTGAGCCTTAACTCCCGTAATACCTCGGTTAGATGTGGGATAGGGACTTGCTCTGGCTCGTCATAATCCTGCAAATGATCATGGAGCTGATCAGTTACTTCAATAACTTCGGACTTCCGGCGCCTAACCTGGGTGATATGCGCTTGCCCGATCGCGACAGGTCGTAGTGGTGTAAAGCAAAAGTTTGGCTGCGGTATAGGGCACTGCAGGTCATTATACTGGTATGAACGCTCTGTGGTAGAGACGCAGTATCTTCTCCTCCCTCCGTAGCCTGCCCTCGCGAAGTGCATGTGTGCGGGCACTATTTCTAGTACACACCCATTGGTTCGGTTAAACCCGCACTCGTCTAGTTCCCCTCGGCCCACCGGGTGAGGGCATACTGTGATCTCCCCCCTTTGCTTGCAATCAGCTAGGGAAATCCCAGTAAGTATGTTGTTTCGACGAACGGCAGAGGTGGTAGTTAGGTAGTAGCGTATGGAGACATTTTCCCGGATTACTCCGATATTCTCTAGGTGGTATAAGGGGAACGGCCCTGAGTCCGGCGTTGCTATGGGGATCAACAGGACTATCCCTATCCCGGTAGTCCTACCCATCTGGCAATCTGGAATTGCGGGGTATACTCGGGTCAGTCCCTTCAGAGTACAATTATCCAGTGTCCCCCTTTGGTTCGCCAACTGAGCCAAATGTGAACTGTCTATCCAATCGGGTACTTCCCCGCGTTGGATCTGGTCGAGATTGTGGCGGATCTGTCCCACCATCCACAGACCATAAGCATGACAGAGTTGCCCCTGTCTTTGCTTTATTGTATCTTCTTGTTCTCTATCAATGAGGTGATTGATGGTTTTGGCGTGAGCTTCCAGGACTGAGATGCCATCCAGCTGGATTTTGGCACACTCCTTTCCTAGGTTGGCTTGGTCTTCCTGGTTTTGCTCCACCCTCTCCAATAACGCCTTCATCACCCCTCTAAGCTGTTCCACCCTCTCATTTAATTCTTGTATGTCTATCGAGTTCACTACGGAGGTCTCTGTATTGAAAACGGTAGCAACATCATTAACTATTTCCCTCTTCATCCTGGGGGCTAACCCCTGTCCCCGGAACTTACTGGCACCCATGGCATCGGCAGCCTGCTGCATTACGACTTTACTTAATACATCGTACATCTTCCTTGACTGTTCGGTACAATATTCCGGCATCTGGATGCCTGAAATATTGATCAGAACAGGCACAATTTCATGTTTAACATTATCATACAATAATTCCCCTTCGTTTTACATTGCAATCCCATTTTCTGGTCCCTTAGTAGTTATGGGACAAGGCAGTTCTTCGGGCAATGTAGTGATTCTTATGGGGCGCGGTGTCGGAGGGGGTGAGAAACATACATACAATTATATTGCAGCCGCCCCCGCCTCCTCGTAATACCCACACAGCCCCATTCCCTTCTTGCGGATGACTGATTGCTGGGATTGTCCCGGAGGCGCGCAAATTATGCCGAAAGTACATTCATCAGGCCCTTTGACATCCCTCCGTTTAATGCATCTGCTCCTTATACCCGTGGAGCACTGTACACATACTCTTATTCTTATTAGGATTCTTATTAGGATTCACTTGTAACCATGCATTAAAACAAGTCCTGTCCTTGCTCCAGTCCTTGGCTGCTGGGATGCACATTCCGTCCGTTAAATTAAACAAGACTCCATAGTTCATATAGTTGTTTATTTCCAGCGTGCTCTGCTGTCCGTCGGTGTTGCCCAGGGTACGTGCATGTCGCAGGGCTATCCATATTACGAGTAGCGCCTTTCGTATTCCCATTCCGGTAAGTATTATCTGTAATTTTAAACAGACGGCCTGGTCGTCACCAGGGGTTAAGTTTTTTGCTCTACGAGTGTCCCTGTCACCCTGCAAAATCAGAAGGACAAGGTTATAATCGAACCATTTCGAGCTGAATCTGTAGGGCGTGCGCCCGTGTCTTTACCCACTTAAATATTACCCAAACTCCTATTATGACCAAGGCCAAAGCTATTCCTCCAAACATCGCTGTCTGCTTTACCGTTAGGTTGGGTTTGTGGACTACACCTACCCACCGTGGGGTACATTGGCTCTATTGCCAGAGGTGATGGTGCTATGGCTGCGCACTGCACTATCCGTCTAGACCCGTTATCTCTTCCAGCCTGTTTATCTTAGCTTTTAACTCTTCAATTTGTTTTATTGAATATCTATTTCTTTATTGTATCAGGCAAGTATTATTACATAAGCTAGTTCTGTTTTTATTTTTGTTTCCTCTGTTAGGTGAGTTTTTTTTTCCTATTAAGAAATCCAAATTAATAATGTTCAGTATAAAACGGCTGTCAATGGAAAGGGTTAACTCCTTTCCAGGTTTGTAAGAAGACCTGATGTCATTACGTGACTTCACGTAATCATCTGAAAAAAAGTCTTTGTGCCTTCAAAACTGGCTTCGAAATTAGGAATCCGTTAAAAACAGCATAAATCATTAGAGTAAACTCCAATGTTTTCTTAACTTCTAATTCAAGTACTTGCCAAAGAATTATTATTTTTTTTAATTGTTTTAAAACAAGACCACACATACAATAGCAATTTTGTTTACTGAAATTCAATTCTGTTTTTTTTTTATTTCTCTCTTTCTCCTCGTTATCTTCAAAACCCTCCTGCTTGTTTAAACTGTTCGGGACATTTTTGATAAACACTGTCCATTTTGGAAATCTTTTCAAACTGCATTGAAACTTTTTCATAATTTAAAATTCGAATCCATGTAGAGTGTTTTTTTACTTATTCCAATTTTTTTTTCTCTTCTAATTAAACCAATATCTTTTTCACAGCAAACATCAACTAGTATTTAGTAAGTTATGTCTTTTTCCATTTAGTCCGTTACATCTTTTTTTTTCCTTTCTTCAAATTAGGTTTTGTATTTTACACGGAGGGTTCGTAACTCCATAAAGTTGTTAATTTAAAATCATTTGTTTACTTTCAAAGTGGCGTCTTTATCTTTTTCTTTTTCTCCATAACTGGAATGGAGACCAGCTTTGAGAGTTTGATGCTGCCTTTCGTTATCTCAAAATGCTCCAGTTTCAAAGTCGTTACTAAAGCTTGCTGTTTTTTAACATTTTCCAAAAGTTCCTTTTACACCTTCGCAGATAGCTCGCCACTTGCCCAGGAGTTTGACCTGATCAGATTTAATTTAATCTTTTTCTTTTTTTTTAAATCCACCTCAGTATTTCCTGTGCCTTCTCTGAATATCTCAAAATCCCAATTCAAACTTTGTAATTTCAATCTTTATTGCATGTTTTCTTTCGGCAAGTAAGTGAGCATGTCAAATAAATATTTTGCTCAACAAACCTATTCTTTATTTGTTTATTTTCCTAGCTCCGTAACTTATCAGCCGAATAAATCCACACCTGCGTTTCTAACTTAAATGTCTTAAAACTTCCCACATACAGGACAACATTACAAAGGGTTTAAAAAAAGACTTTCACTCTGTTTCTAAAATAAACAGACACTTGCATTCCTCTTCCAACCAGGCTTTCGGAACATGAAAACATAAAAAAATTCATTCTGCAGTCAAAAATCACACAGACACTTCTCACTCAACGATCAGACATTTACAACAGTCTCTCTTCTTGTTTTGGCCGGCTCTATTTTTGGATCCATGACCTTTCAGGGAATTCGTAGTTTTATCTAAATAATTCCTCACATAACTAATTTTTTGGATCCATGACCTTTCAGGGAATTCGTAGTTTTATCTAAATAATTCCTCACATAACTAATTCCTGAGGATTCCACCCTGCTTTAATCATTTTTTCAATTAGCTTCTTTTGTTTTTCCGCCAGGTGGCGGGTAAGCGACCCTTCTGGTCCCCACTCGAGTTTACTTGTTTTCATGGCCATTCCTGGGTAGGACTGGTATCGTTAGGAATCTACTCTCAGAGGTCCGCTTTCTTTCTAGCGCGACTTGTAGTAAACTGTCTCTTGGCTACTGTCAGGTCACAAGTTCTGCTGTTACACAAACTTATACAATTCTTAAAAACGCGTTTAAGCAATTCCCGCAGTGCTCTACGTATCCTTAACGACTACCTACCACCGCTCAGCCCGTTGGTCCGACCCTGTTCACAGGTTTGGATTCCGTTAGCCGCTGTACACCGCTTGGTTCTACCCCGGGGTATTTCAAATTACACTACTGGGTCCGGAAGATGTCTCTCGGTATCACGATCCCACGGTCTAAGTGTGTTCCCTACGCCTACTTGGTTCCTGGCCGTCACGTGGGACAAAAGTCCTCTTAATTCAGGCTCAGGCTAGGCGTTTGAGATATTAGACCGTCTCCTCATGTCGATCAACCAGCTTCCACCTTCCGCACCCTTTATACTTAAAAATTGTTTTTTATACTCACCCGGGTTTTTTTTTTCCAAGGGCGTCCAGCGACTCCGGGAAATCCCGTCGACTACGCCATTGTTAGCGTTAGTGTTTTCTTAGAAGAATCACTCAACACTCAGGGTCGGTTCCAATGCTGAAGCAGCTTTTATTACGCTCAGCGGGAAGGAAAAACTCAGGACCGTATCCAGGTTTCTCTTCACAGAACAAAGAGTTACATGTACCTTTATATGTTTCACAACAGTTACAAAACAGTTTACTACAGTTACACAGCCCATCACGGCTGGACACAAGCCAATCACAACGATTATAGATTACATATAGGTTCTTTAACCCAATAGAATTCTCCTACTATCCAGGGAACCATATGTTCGGTTATTGTCAGCTTGGGCTGATCGATGGCTTTATAGGTTCTCTCCCTAGTTCTTTCATCTGGGAGAAATAATTGGTATATAGCCTTGTTTACAGCAAATGGTTTCCCTCTTATCTTTCTTCCTGAAATAATTGGTTTCATGGCCTTGTTCACAGGAGATGGTTTCCTTCTTATCTCTGTCTTCCCAGGCATTCCTACAGTGGGCCTCACAGGGTTATTGCTCGGTCAGTGAACGTTCAACAGTTCACAGTTTGACTACCTGATTTCCCATAATGCCTGGGCAGCCATTTTATGTGTGTGTCCATTTAAGCTTATGTGAGTTTTAAATATCCAGCAGGTGCCTAATGCCTAAGTCTATATATATATTTCTACTCTCTACAACAATACGATCCCTGATTTCCCTTGATAGCCACGGTTGAGCCACCTTCCCTTTTTTATTTCTATGCCAGACAGGAATGTACAATTGTTGTAGTTCATCCATGCGGTCTCTAAATGTCTGCCATTGCCCATCCACAGTCAACCCCTTAAGAATCATTCGCCAATCCATCCCAGCCAATTCACGCCTCATACCTTCAAAGTTAGCCTTCTTTAAGTTCTGGACCATGGTCTCTGAATTAACTGTTTCATTCTCCATCCCAATGCAGAATTCCACCATATTATGGTCACTCTTCCCCAAGGGGCCTCGCACAACGAGATTGCTAATTACTCCTCTCTCATTACACAACACCCAGTCTAAGATGGCCTCCCCCCTAGTTGGTTCCTCGACATATTGGTCTAAAAAACCATCCCTTATGCACTCCAGAAAATCCTCCTCCACCGTATTGCTTCCAGTTTGGTTAGCCCAATCTATGTGCATATTAAAGTCACCTATTATAACTGCTGCACCTTTATTGCACGCACCCCTAATTTCCTGTTTGATGCCCTCCCCAACATCACTACTACTGTTTGGAGGTCTGTACACAACTCCCACTAACGTTTTTTGCCCTTTGGTGTTCTGCAGCTCTACCCATATAGATTCCACATCATCCAAGCTAATGTCCTTCCTAACTATTGCCTTAATCTCCTCCTTAACCAGCAATGCTACCCCACCTCCTTTTCCTTTTATTCTATCCTTCCTGAATGTTGAATACCCCTGGATGTTGAGTTCCCAGCCCTGCTCATCCTGGAGCCACGTCTCCGTAATCCCAATCACATCATATTTGTTAACATCTACTTGCACAGTTAATTCATCCATCTTATTGCGGATACTCCTTGCATTAAGACACAAAGCCTTTAGGCTTGTTTTTTTAACACCCTCTGTCCTTTTAGAATTTTGCTGTACAATCGCCCTTTTTGTTCTTTGCCTTGGGTTTCTCTGCCCTCCACTTTTCCTCATCTCCTTTCTGTCTTTTGTTTTTGCCTCCTTTTTGTTTCCCTCTATCTCCCTGCATTGGTTCCCATCCCCCTGCCATATTAGTTTAACTCCTCCCCATAGCCTAGTCGATCCAGTCTTTCTTCATATGTCAGACCTGCCATCCCGGGAATCAATCTGGTGAACCTTCGCTGCATTCCCTCAACAGCAAGAATGTCCTTCCTCAGATTAGGAGACCAAAACTGAACACAATATTCAAGGTGAGGCCTCATCAAGGCCCTGTACAACTGCAGTAAGACCTCCCTGCTCCTATACTCAAATCCTCTCGCTATGAAGGCCATCATGCCATTTGCCTTCTTCACCACCTGCTGTACCTGCATGCCAACTTTCAATGACTGATGTACCTTGAAACCCAGGTCTTGTTGTACCTCCCCTTTTCCTAATCTGTCACCATTCGGATAATATTCTTCCTTCCTGTTTTTGCCACCAAAGTGGATAACCTCAAATTTATCTACATTATACTGCATCTGCCATGCATTTGCCCACACACCTAACCTGTCCAAGTCACCCTGCAGCCTCTTAGCATCCTCCTTACAGCTCACACTGCCACCCAGCTTAAGTGTCATCTGCAAACTTGGCGATATTACATTCAATTCCTTCGTCTAAATCATTAAAGTATATTGCATACTGCTTTCCGAATACGCTGCTATTTCATCTTTAATAATTGCTTCCAACATTTTTCCCACTACTGATGTCAGACTAACCAGTCTATAATTCCCCGTTTCTCTCTCCCTCCTTTTTTAAAAAGTGAAGTTACATTAGCTACTCTCCAGTCCATAGGAACTGATCCAGATCGATATACTGTTGGAAAATGATCACCAATGCATCCACTATTTCTAGGGCCACTTACTTAAGTACTCTAGGATGCAGACTTTCAGGCCCTGGGGATTTATCGGCCTTCAATCCCATCAAGTTCCCGAACACAATTTCCTGAATAATAAGGATTTCCTTCAGTTCCTCCTTCTCGCTAGATCTCGGTACCCTAGTATTTCCGGAAGGTTATATGTGTGTTCCTTAATGAAGACAGAACCAAAGTACTTGTTCAATTGGTCTGCCATTTCTTTGATCCCCATTATAAATTAATCTGATTCTGACTGCAAAGGACCCACGTTTGTCTTCACTAATCGTTTTTTCTTCACATATCTATAGAAGCTTTTGCAGTCAGTTGTTCTGTTCCCAGCAAGCTACCTCTCATACTCTACTTCCCCCTCCTAATTAAACCCTTTGTCCTCTGTTGAATTCTAAAATTCTCCCAATCCTCAGGTTTGCTGCTTTTTCTAGCCAATTTATATGCCTCTTCCTTGGATTTAACACTATCCCTAATTTCCCTTGATAGCCATGGTTGAGCCACATTCCCCGTTTTATTTTTACTCCAGACAGGGATGTACAATTGTTGAAGTTCATCCATGTGATCTTTAAATATTTGCCATTGCCTATCCACCATCAAACCTTTAAGTATCATTCACCAGTCTATTCTAGCCAATTCACGTCTCATACCATCAAAGTTACCTTTCCTTAAGTTCAGGACCCTAGTCTCTGAATTAACTGTGTCACTCTTCATCTTAATAAAGAATTCTACCATATTATGGTCACTCTTCCCCACGGGGCCTCGCACAACAAGATTGCTAATTAGTCATTTCTCATTAAACATCACCCAGTCTAGGATGGCCAACCCTCTAGTTGGTTCCTCAACATATTGGTCTAGGAAACCATACCTAATACACTCCAGGAAATCCTCCTCACCGTATTGCTACCAACTTGGTTAGCCCAATCTATATGTAGATTAAAGTCACCTATGATAACTGCCATACCTTTATTGCACGCATCCCTAATTTCTTGTTTGATGCTGTCCCCAATCTCACTACTACTGCTTGGTGGTCTGTTCACAACTCCCACTAGCGTTTTCTGCCCTTTGGTATTCCACAGCTCTACCCATACAGATTCCACATCATCCAAGCTAATGTCCTTTCTTACTATTGTGTTAATTTCCTCTTTAACCAGCAATGCTACCTCATCTCCTGTTCCTTTCTGTCTATCCTTCCTGAATGTTGAATACCCCTGGATGTTGAGTTCCCAGTCTTGGTCACCCTGGAGCCATGTCTCCGTAATCTCAATTATATCATATCCGTTAGTAGCTGCCTGCGCAGTTAATTCGTCCATGTTATTACAAATACTCTTCGCATTGAGGCACAGAACCTTCAGGCTTGTCTTTTTAACACACTTTGTCCCATAATATGGTAGAAATCTTCGTTAAGATGGAGAGTGACACAGTTAATTCAGAGACTAGGGTCCTGAATTAAAAGAAAGGAAACTTTGACGGTATGAACATAATAAGAACATAAGAACATAAGAATTAGGAACAGGAGTAGGCCATCTAGCCCCTCGAGCCTGCTCCGCCATTCAACAAGATCATGGCTGATCTGGCCGTGGACTCAGCTCCACTTACCCGCCCGCTCCCCATAACCCTTAATTGTCTTATTGGTTATAAAGCTATCTATCTGTGATTTGAATACATTCAATGAGCTAGCCTCAACTGCTTCCTTGGGCAGAGAATTCCACAGATTCACAATCCTCTGGGAGAAGAAATTCCTTCTCAACTCGGTTTTAAATTGGCTCCCCCGCATTTTGAGGCTGTGCCCCCTAGTTCTAGTCTCCCGACCAGTGCAAACAACCTCCCCGCCTCTATCTTGTCTATCCCTTTCATTATTTTAAATGTTTCGATAAGATCACCCCTCATCCTTCTGAACTCCAACGAGTAAAGACCTAGTCTACTCAATCTATCACCATAAGGTAACCCCCTCATCTCCGGAATCAGCCTAGTGAATCGTCTCTGTACCCCATCCAAAGCTAGTATATCCTTCCTTAAGTAAGGTGACCAAAACTGCACGCAATACTCCAGGTGTGGCCTCACCAATACCCTGTACAGTTGCAGCAGGACCTCCCTGCTTTTGTATTCCATCCCTCTCGCAATGAAGGCCAACATTCCATTCGCCTTCCTGATTACCTGCTGCACCTGCAAACAAAATTTTTGGGATTCATGCACAAGGACCCCCAGGTCCCTCTGCACTGCAGCATGTTGTAATTTCTCCCCATTCAAATAATATTCCCTTTTACTGTTTTTTTTTCCCAAGGTGGATGACCTCACATTTTCCGACATTGTATTCCATCTACCAAACCTTAGCCTATTCGCTTAACCTATCTAAATCTCTTTGCAGCCTCTCTGTGTCCTCTACACAACCCGCTTTCCCACTAATCCTTGTGTCATCTGCAAATTTTGTTACACTACACTCTGTCCTCTCTTCCAGGTCATCTGTGTATATTGTAAACAGTTGTGGTCCCAGCACCTGTGGCACACCACTAACCACCGATGTCCAACCTGAAAAGGACCCATTTATCCCGACTCTCTGCTTTCTGTTAGCCAGCCAATTCTCGATCCATGCTAACACATTTCCTCTGACTCCGCGTACCTTTATCTTCTGCAGTAACCTTTTTTGTGGCACCTTATCGAATGCCTTTTGGAAATTTAAATACACCACATCCATCGGTACACCTCTATCCACCATGCTCGTTATATCCTCAAAGTATTCCAGTAAATTAGTTAAACATGATTTCCCCTTCATGAATCCATGTTGCGTCTGCTTGATTGCACTATTCCTATCTACATGTCCCGCTATTTCTTCCTTAATGATAGCTTCAAGCATTTTTCCCACTACAGATGTTAAACTAACCGGCCTATAGATACCTGTCTTTTGTCTGCCCCCTTTTTTAAACAGAGGCGTTACATTAGCTGCTTTCGAATCCGATGGTACCTCCCCAGAGTCCAGAGAATTTTGGTAGATTATAACGAATGCATTTGCTATAACTTCCGCCATCTCTTTTAATACTCTGGGATGCATTTCATCAGGACCAGGGGACTTGTCGACATTGAGTCCCATTAGCCTTTCCAGCACTACCCCCCTAGTGATAGTGATTATCTCAAGGTCCTCCCTTCCCACATTCCCGTGACCAGCAATGTTTGGCATGGTTTTTGTGTCTTCCACTGTGAAGACCGAAGCAAAATAATTGTTTAAGGTCTCAGCCATTTCCACATTTCCCATTATTAAATCCCCCTTCTCATCTTCTAAGGAACCAACATTTACTTTAGTCACTCTTTTCCGTTTTATATATCGGTAAAAGCTTTTACTATCTGTTTTTATGTTTTGCGCAAGTTTACTTTCGTAATCTATCTTTCCTTTCTTTATCGCTTTCTTAGTCATTCTTTGCTGTCATTTAAAATTTTCCCAATCTTCTCGTTTCCCACTAGAAGATTGGGAAACTCTAGCTGGTTTTTAATCTGATACTCTCCTTTATTTCCTTGGTTATCCACGGCTGGTTATCTCTTCTCTTACCGCCCTTCTTTTTCACTGGAATATATTTTTGTTGAGCACTATGAAAGAGTTCCTTAAAAGTCCTCCACTGTTCCTCAATTGTGCCACCGTTTAGTCTGTGTTCCCAGTCTACTTTAGCCAACTCTGCCCTCATCCCACTGTAGTCCCCTTTGTTTAAGCATAGTACGCTCGTTTGAGACACTATTTCCTCATCCTCAATCTGTATTACAAATTCAACCATACTGTGATCACTCATTCCGAGAGGATCTTTTACTAGGAGATCGTTTATTATTCCTGTCTCATTACACAGGACCAGATCTAAGATCGCTTGCTCCCTTGTAGGTTCTGTAACATACTGTTCCAAGAAACAATTCCAATTCCTCCTCCAGGCTACCCGTGCGATTTGATTTGACCAATCCCCCATTATTACTGCCGTTCCTTTTTCACATGCCTCCATTATTCCCTTCATTATTGTCCGTCCCACTGTGAAGTTATTATTTGGGGGCCTATAAACTATGCCCACCAGTGTCTTTTTCCCCTTACTATCTCTAATCTCCACCCACAATGATTCAACATTTTGTTCATTAGAGCCAATATCGCCTCTCACAACTGCCCTGATATCATCCTTTATTAACAGAGCTACCCCACCTCCTTCCCCTTCTTGTCTATCTTTCCGAATTGTCAGATACCCCTGTATGTTTAATTCCCAGTCTTGGCCAACCTGCAACCACGTTTCTGTAATGGCCACCAAATTATACCCATTTGTAATGATTAGTGCCGTCAACTCATTTACTTTATTTTGAATGCTGCGTGCGTTTAGGTAGAGTGTTTTAATACTAGTTTTTAAACCATGATTTTTAGTTTTGACCCCTCCTGCAGCCCCTTTATATTCATACATATTGTCCCTTCCTATCACCTTGTGGTTTACACTTACCCCAGTGCTACTCTGCTCTGTTGCCTCCTGCCTTTTGCATTCTTTCTTGGGGTCCTGTCCATCTGAGCTCTCGCCCACTCTAACTAGCTGAGAGCCCTCTCCTGGGTTCCGAATACTCTTCGCATTGAGGCACCGAGCTTTCAGGCTTGCCTTTTTATTACACTTTGACCCTTTAGAATTTTGCTGTACAGTGGCCCTTTTTGTTTTTTGCCTTGGGTTTCTCTGCCCTCCACTTTTACTCATCTCCTTTCTGTCTTTTGCTTCTGTCTCCATTTTGTTTCCCTCTGTCTCCCTGCATTGGTTCCCATCCTCCTGCCATATTAGTTTAACTCCTCCCCAACAGCACTAGCAAACACTCCCCCTTGGACATTGGTTCCGGTCCTGCCTAGGTGCAGACCTTCCGGTTTGTACTGGTCCCACCTCCCCCAGAACCAGTTCCAATGCCCCAGAAATTTGAATCCCTCCCTGCTGCACCACTGCTCAACAGACATGAATTGGCTAGGATAGATTGGAGAATGATACTGCAAGGGTTGACGGTGGATAGGCAATGGCAGACATTTAAGTATCACATGGATGAACTACAACAATTATACATCCCTGTGTGGCGCAAGAATAAAAAAGGGAATGTGGCTCAATCGTGGCTAACAAGGGAAATTAGGGAAAGTGTTCAATCCAAGGAAGAGGCATATAAATTGGCCAGAAAAAGCAGCAAACCTGAGGACTGGGAGAAATTTAGAATTCAGCAGAGGAGGACTAAGGGTTTAATTAGGAGGGAAAAAATAGAGTATGAGAGTAAGTTTGCAGGGAACATAAAAACTGACTGCAAAAGCTTTGATAGATATGTGAAGAGAAAATGATTCATAAAGACTAATGTAGGTCCCTTGCAGTCAGAATCAGGGGAATTCATAATGGGGAATAAGGAAATAGCAGACCAATTGAACAAATACTTTGGTTCTGTATTCACTAAGGAAGACATGAATAACCTCCCGAAAATACTAGGGGACCGAGGGTCCAGTGAGAAGGGGGAACTGAGGGAAATCCTTATTAGTCAGGAAATGGTGTTAGGGAAATTGAAGGGACTGAAGGCCGATAAATTCACAGGGCCTAATAGTCTGCATCCCAGAGTACTTAAGGAAGTGGCCCTAAAAATAGTGGATGCATTGGTAGTCATTTTCCAACATTCTATAGACTCTGGTTCAGTTCCTATGGATTGGAGGGTAGCTAATGTAACCCCATTTTTTTAAAAAGGAGGGAGAGAGAAAACAGGGAATTATAGGCCGGCTAGCCTGACATCGGTAGTGGAGAAAATGTTGGAATCAATTATTAAAGATGTAATAGCAGCGCATTTGGTAAGCAGTGGCAGGATCGGTCTAATTCAGCATGGATTTATGAAAGGGAAATCATGCTTGACAAATCTTCTAGAATTTTTTGAGGATGTAACTCGTCGAGTGGATAAGGGAGAACCAGTGGATGTGGTCTATTTGGACTTTCAAATGGCTTTTGACAAGGTCCCACACAAGAGATTAGTGTGCAAAATTAAGGCACATAGTGTTGGGGGTAATGTATTGACGTGGATTGAGAACTGGTTGGCAGACAGGAAGCAAAGAGTGGGAATAAACGGGTCCTTTTCAGAATGGCAGGCAGTGATTAGTGGGGTACCGCAGGGTTCAGTGTTGGGACTCCAGCTATTTACAATATACATTAACGATTTAGACGAAGGAATTGAATGTAATATCACCAAGTTTGCAGATGACACTAAGCTGGGTGGCCGTGTGAGCTGTGAGTAGGATGCTAAGAGGCTGCAGGGTGACTTGGACAGGTTAGGTGAATGGGCAAATGCATGGCAGATGCAGTATAATGTGGAAAAGTGTGAGGTTATCCACTTTGGTTGCAAAAACAGGAAGGCAGATTTTTATATGAATGATGACAGATTAGGAAAAGGGGAGGTGCAATGAGACCTGGAGCATCAGTCATTGAAGGTAGGCATGCAGGTACAGCAGGCAGTAAAGAAGGCAAATGGCATGCTGGCCTTCATAGCGAGGGGATTTGAGTATAGGTACAGGGAGGTCTTACCGCAGTTGTACAGTGCCTTGGTGAGACCACACCTTGAGTATTGTGTGCAGTTTTGGTCTCCTAATCTGAGGAAGGACATTCTTGCCATAGAGGGAGTGCAGCAAAGGTTCACCAGACTGATTCCCAGGATGGCAGGACTGAGATATGAAGAAAGACTGGATCGACTAGTCTTATATTCACTGGAATTTAGAAGAATGAGAGGGGATCTCATGGAAACATATAAAAATCTGATGGGATTGGACGGGTTAGATGCAGGAAGAATGTTCCCAATGTTGGGGAAGTCCAGAACCAGGGGTCACAGTCTAAGGATAAGGAGTAAGCTATTTAGGACTGAGATGAGGAGAAACTTCTTCACTCAGAGAATTGTGAATCTGTGGAATTCTCTACCACAGAAAGTTGTTGATGCCATTTCGTTAGATATATTCAAAAGGGAGTTAGATGGGGCCCTTACAGCTAAAGGGATCAAGGGATATGGAGAGAAAGCAGGAATGGGGAACTGAAGCTGCATGATCAGCCATGATCATATCGAATGGTCGTGAAGGCTCAAAGGGCCGAATGGCCTACTCCTACATCTACTTTCTATGTTTCTATGCTTCACTTCTTCTACTTTGTTTGCAAGAGAAGACAACACATAACAAGCAGGAGAGAAGTTCCAAGGGGCAGGATGCTGTAACCTTTGGGTTTTTAAGGAGGCTGCTGGAGAAACCGTGGACTGAGAGGCCACAGAGGAAGCTGGGAATTGAGAAGTTGAGGCCAGATTTGGGTTTGTACAAAACATCTCCTGCTCTTCTTATCCCATTCACTGTGGGTGGTGGACTCCTCCACCAAAACTGTCATCTGCCAGAGGTTGCTGGGCACCCACTTCACTGACCGCAGCAATCTTCCTTGCTCAGAAAGCATCCTTCTTTTCAAAGCAGCCTCCTGAGGTTCTGTGATAGCTGAGGAGGGACATGAGCTGGCATTCCAGAGAGACAGTTTGTACACTTCCTGTGCAACCTTCACCTACTCCTGATCACTCATTGGGCTCAATTTTCCCCAGTGATTTGCCCTTTTTTTTGGAGCAGGTCGTTATTTTTGGCCTGTTAAAAAACCACAGTTTCCCCAATCAATTTGCACCAGCGTAACTCAATTGGTTACGATTTTTTTTAGGTACGTTTTTTTTCAGCCCAAGAGGGCGTAACCTGCCACCCGCGCCAATTCTGGCCATTTAAGCAAGTTTGGCCAGCTGAGAGTTACTCCAGTTCTGCTTAGGCTAGCGTATGTGGCCTCTGCAGAAAAACCTTCTGGAGAGTTAAAGAAATTGGCGCAGGTAAGGATATCAGCGCAGGTAAGTGCTGCAGATGCCCAGACAGCAGCAAAGGTAAGAGAGAGGGGAAGAGATAGGTCGGGGGGGGGGGGGGCGGGGGAAAGAGGTGGGGGTGGGAAAGAGGGGGTGTGGGGGGGGAGAGAGAGGTGGGAGGGGGTGCAGTTCGTGCGGGGACCGGGAGGTAGAAGGCTATTTGGCCTGGGATAGGGACGGGAGAGTGGACCAGCAGGCCATTCGGTCTGGGCTAGGGGTGGGGGAGTGTACCGGGAGGCTATTCGGCCTGGGATAGGGGCGGGGGAGCAGACCGGCAAGGCACTAGGGGCCAGGTTCGGGCAGGGGATCGGACCGGCAAGCCTTTCGGCCAGGGCTAGGGGCAGGGGAGCGGACTGGAAAGTCCTTCGGCCAGGGCTAGGGGTGGGGGACTGGGACCAGCTAGGTACTTGAGGTTGGGGGGGTGGGGGGGGGGAGCTGGACCGGCAATGACACGGGGCTCGGGATGGGATAGGCAAACAGACTGGCAAGGCCGTCGGCAAGGGCTAGGGGTGGGGAGTAGGACCGGCTTTAATAATTGGAGGCAAGTTGCTGCAATGTATTTGAATGTGTTTTTAAGTTGATGCAATGTGTTTTAATGTGTTTTTAAGATGATACAATATGTTTTAATGTGTTGGGAGCTGGCTATATTGTTTCACTTTGCAGCCTCAGCGCGCATTGTGTGCCTGGTTATTGTGGCAACCCGATCTTTTTGGCGCAGATCAAGGTTTCACCCCCAAAACTAAAGGACAGGTTGGACCACGCCAAAATGAAGAGATCCAACGGGGGAAAACTTAGAAAAAAATTTTTTTGGCATACTTGGGCCCCAAAAAAGCGGGCGTAGCTCTTCAAGTACGCCAAAAAAAAGCTTTGGGGAAAATTGAGCCCATGGTGTGTGCATCATTCACTGCCACCAATTTCTTCTTGTTATATATGTATACTCATATTTACTCTGTACAGCCACCAGAGGGCCCATCTCCTGGAGTCCCAAGGGATCCCATAATCCCTTGGGAGCACAGGTATTTAAGGAGGCTTCACAGGTTGGAGAGGCACTCTGGAGACCTGCAATAAAAGACTATGGTCACACTTTGCTTTGAGCTCACAGTGTTCAGTCTGACTCTTTCTCCATACACTACAACTGGCAACGAATTACAGATTGCGAACCCAAAGATGCAGAGATCAGTGGGCATCCTGGAGAAATTCTCAGAGGGAGATGATTGGGAAATTTTTGTGGAGCAACTCGACCAATACTTCATGGCCAATGAGCTAGATGGGGAAGAGAGCACTGCCAAATGAAGGGTGATCCTCCTCACCGTCTGTGGGGCACCAACGTATGGCGTCATGAAGAATCTGCTCACTCCAGCGAAACACACGGAGAAATCATACAACGATTTGTGCACACTGGTCCGAGAGCATTTGAACCTGAAGGAAAGCATTCTGATGTCGAGGTACCGGTTCTACACCTACAAAAGACCTAAAGGCCAGGAAGTGCTGAGTTATATTGCCGAGCTAAGATGCCTTGCAGGACATTGCGAATTTGAAGGGCATTTGGAGCACATGCTCAGAGACTTTTCGTACTTGGCATTGGCCACGAAACCATACTTCGCAAACTCTTGACTGTAGAGACCCCAACCTTGACCAAGTCCACAGCAATAGCCCAGGCGTTCATTGCCACCATTGACAATATGAAGCAAATCTCTCAGCACACAAGTGCTGCTACAAGTACTGTGAACAAAGTGATGTTGTTTTCGAATCGTAATGTACAGGGCAGATCACACATACCTGCAGCTACACATCCGTGGATGTCACAGAGTCCACCATCAAGGATGATGAATGCAAGGCCATTAACACCTTGTTGGTGCTGCGGGGGTGATCATCGTTTCCATTCATGCTGATTCAAAGAGTACATTTGCAAGGATTGTGGAACAATGGGACACCTCCAACGAGTGTGCAGGCGAGCTGCTAGGCCTGCTAAACCTGCAAACCACCATGTTGCAGAGAAGGACAGATCCATAGGGGATCACGGGAACCAGAGCCTCAGATCGAGGAGGCAGAGGTACATGGGGTGCACACATTCACCACGAATTTTCCCCCGATAATGCTGAACTAAATGGACTCCCAGTGTCAATGGAACTGGACATGGGTGCAAGCCAGTCCAACATGGGCAAAAAGACTTTCAAAAGGTTGTGGTGCCTCAACGCCAGTCTTAACTCCAGTTCGCACAAAATGAAGAACTCACACAAAAGAACTGATTCCTGTAATCGGCAGTGCTACCGTAAAGGTCTTCTACGATGGAACGGTGCACAAGCTACCACTCTGCGTGGTACCGGGCAATGGTCCCACGCTGCACGGCAGGAGCTGGCTAGGAAAGATACGCTGGAACTGGGACGACGTCCGAGCACGATCACCCGCTGACGATAATTCGTGTGCCCACGTCTTAAACAAATTTCCTTCGCTGTTCGAACCAGGGAGCGGGAAATTCTAAGGAGCAAAAGTGCAGATCCACTTAATTCCGGGGGCGCGACCCATCCATCACAAAGCGAGAGCAGTACCATACATGATGAGAGAAAGGGTAGAGATTGAGCTAGACCAGCTGCAAAGAGAGGGCATCATTTCCCCGATCGAGTTCAACGAGTGGGCCAGTCCTATTGTCCCAGTCCTCAAGGGAGACGGCACCATCAGAATCTGTGGCGATTACAAAGTAACTATCAATCGTTTCTCCCTGCAGGACCAATACCCACTACCAAAGGCCGACGACCTCTTTGCAACGCTGGCGGGAGGAAAGACATTCACGAAGCTGGATCAGACTTCAGCCTTCAAGACGCAGGAACTGGAGGAATCATGAAGGCCCTCGCCTGCATCAACACGCACGAAGGTAGTTTTGTTTATAACAGATGCCCGTTTGGAATCCGATTGTCGGCGTCGATATTCCAGAGAAATATGGAAAGCTTACTGAAGTCGATCCCGCACACCGTGGTCTTCCAGGATGACATCTTGGTCACAGGTCGGATCACAGTCGAGCATCTGCAGAACCTGGAGGAGATTCTTAGTCGACTCAACCGCGTGGGGCTCAGGTTAAAATGCTCGAAGTGCGTTTTCCTGGCACCTGAAGTGGAGTTCGTGGGAAGGAGGATTGCGGTGGACGGCATCAGGCCCACCAACGCAAAGACGGAGGCAATCGAGAATGCATTGAGGCCACAGAACGTGACGGAACTGCGGACTCCTGACCTACTTTGGTAACTTCTTACCTGGTCTCAGCACACTGTTAGAACCACTGCATGTCTTACTATGAAAAGGGGACGAATGGGTTTGGGGCAAAAGCCAAGGAAATGCCTTTGTAAAAGCTAGAAAATTGTTATGATCAAACAAATTGCTTGTGTTGTATTATCCATGTAAGCGTTTGGTGCTAGCATGTGATGCGTCGTCATATGGCATTGGATGTGTATTGCAACCAGCTAATGATTTCGGGAAACTGTAACCGGTTGCTTATGCATCCAGGAGTCTGTCTAAGGCTGAGAGAGCCTACAGCATGATTGAGAAAGAAGCGTTAGCGTGTGTCTATGGGGTAAAGAAAATGCATCAATACCTGTTTGGGCTAAAATTCGAATTGGAAACTGACCATAAGCCACTTATATCCCTGTTTTCCAAGAGTAAAGGGATAAATGCCAATGCATCGGCCCGCATCCAGAGATCGGCGCTCACGTTGTCTGCATGAATTACGCCATCCGCAGAGGTCAGGCACAGAAAACTGCGCCGATGCTCTCAGTAGGCTGCCATTGCCCATCACGGGGGTGGAAATGGCACAGCCCGCAGATCTAGCCATGGTTATGAAAGCATTTGAGAGTGAGCAATCACCCGTCACTGCCCGGCAGATCAAAACCTGAACAAGCCAGGACCCCTTATTATCTCTAGTCAAAAGCTGTGTGCTTCACAGGAGCTGGTCCAGTGTCCCAGTGGAAATGCAGGAAGAGATAAAGCTGTTCCAGCGGCGCAAAGATGAAATGTCTATACAGGCAGACTGCCTTCTGTGGGGCAATCGAGTAGTGGTCCCCAATAAGGGCAGAGACACCTTCATCAATGACCTCCACAGTACCCACCCAGACATCGTAATGGTGAAAGCGATAGCCAGATCCCACGTGTGGTGGCCCGGTATCGATGCGGACTTAGAGTCCTGCGTTCACAGATGTAATACATGCTCGCAGTTAAGCAATGTACCCAGGGAGGCGCCGCTAAGCTTATGGTCTTGGCCCCCCAAACCGTGGTCTAGGGTACACGTCGACTATGCAGGCCCGTTCTTGGGTAAAATGTTCCTTGTGGTTGTAGACGCGTACTCCAAGTGGATTGAATGTGAGATAATGTTGGCTAGCACATCCACTGCCACTACTGAAAGCCTGCGGGCCATGTTTGCCACACACGGCCTACACAATGTCCTGGTGAGCGACAATGGGCCATGTTTTACCAGTGCTGAGTTCAAAGAATTCATGACCCGTAACGGGATCAAACATGTCACATCTGCCCCGTTTAAACCAGTGTCCAATGGTCAGGCAGAGAAAGCAGTGCAAACCATCAAGCAAGGCTTGAAGAGGGTAACTGAAGGCTCACTGCAGACTCGCCTATACCGAGTCCTGCTTAGCTACCGCACGAGACCGCACTTGCTCACTGGGATCCCACCTGCTGAACTGCTCATGAGAAGAGCACTTAAGACAAGGCTCTCGATAGTTCACCCTGATCTACATGAACAGGTAGAGAGCAGGCGGCTTCAACAAAGTGCATACCATGATAGCGCAAATGTGTCACGTGAGATTGAAATCAACAATCCTGTATTTGTATTAAATTATGGACAAGGTCCCAAGTGGCTTCCTGGCACTGTCGTGGCCAAAGAGGGGAGCAGGGTGTTTCGGGTCAAACTTTCAAATGGACTCATTCACCGGAAACACTTGGACCAAATCAAACTCAGATTCACGGACTATCCTGAGCAACCCACCTTGGACTCTACCTTTTTTGATCCCCCAACATACACACCAGTGGCAACCGGCTGCACGGTTGACCACGAAGCAGAACCCATCATCCACAGCAGCCCAGCAGGGCCCAACACACCAGGCAGCCCAGCAAGGCCAGCTGCACAGCAGCCCAGCGAGGGCTCAACAAATGATTCAACAACACCAGCTTTCACATCGAGATGATCAACCAGGGAAAGAAGGGCCCCAGATCAACTCACATTGTAAATAGTTATACTATTGACTTTGGGAGGGGAGTGCTGTTATATATGTATACTTGTATTTACTCTGTACAGCCACCAGAAGGCTCATCCCCTGGAGTCCCAAGGGATCCCATAATCCCTTGGGAGCACAGGTATTTAAGGAGGCTTCACAGGTTGGAGAGGCACTCTGGAGACCTGCAATAAAAGATTAAGGTCACACTTTACTTTGAGCTCACAGTGTTCAGTCTGACTCTTTCTCCATACATAACACTTGTCACTCATTCTGTGGAAAGCCAAATTAGAAGAGCTGTCTAACTGTAACAAATGAAACACATCAGGGGCCAGCGACCTCAAAAAGACGTCACAACACATTGTCCTAGAAAATGGTTTGTCCTTGAAAATGGGAATGGGGATCGTGATGCACGATCACCCCTCACCCGTTGAATGGAATGCAGGCAGCTGACGAATTTTGGGCTTTTTTTTATTCGTTCTTGGGATGTGGGCATCACTGGCAAGGCCAGCATTTATTGCCCATCCGTAATTGTCCTTGAGAAGGGGGCGGTGAGCTGCCTTCTTGAACCGCTGCAGTCCGTGTGGTGAAGGCACTTCCACCATGCTGCTAGGGAGGAGTTCCAGGATTTTGACTCAGCGACGATGAAGGAACGGCAATATACAAGCAACTCTCGATTATCAGGGTCCCTCGGGGATTGGGCTATGCCGGGTAAATGATTTCTCCGTTAGAGCGAGTTGACATTATAAAGTTAAAACGTCAATGAATAAATACTGTGCAATCAGCTACAAACAGTAACAAGGCAGTTAAGTATGGACATTACCAGCATGCATGCTGGTGGCCTCGAGGAGGAGATTGTCTAGCTCCGGGGTTCTGGAATGCACTGCCTTCCCAGGCCGAAAGGACACCGAATGCACCAGCCCGATGCCTTCCCAGGCCGAAAGGACTCTGACGTCAGCGGCGGCCGTGAGAGATAGCGACTGCAGCAGCGCGCACACACACGGAATTTTAAATGCTGTTATAACGGTTTCCCGTTGCATCCATGTGCAGATAATCAAGAGTTTCCTGTAAGTCCAAGTTAGGATGGTGTGTGACTTGGAGGGGGACTTGGAGGTGGTAGTGTTCCCATGCGTCTGCTGCCCTCGTCCTTCTCGGTGGTAGAGGTCGCAGGTTTTGGAGGTGCTGCCAAAGAAGCCTTGGCGAGTTGCTGCAGTACATCTTGTAGATGGTACACACTGCAGCCATGGCACATCGGTGATGGAGGGAGTGAATGTTTAAGGTGGCTGCCAATCCAGCGGGCTGCTTTGTCCTGGATGGTTTCAAGCTTCTTAAGTGTTGTTGGAGCTGCAATCATCCAGGCAAGTGACTTGTGTTTTGTAGATGGTGGAAAAGCTCAGGAGGTGAGACACTCGCCGTAGAATACCCAACCTCTGACCTGCTCTTGTTGCCACAGTATTTATGTGGCTGATCCTGTTAAGTTTCTGGTCAATGGTGACCCCCAGGATGTTGATGATGGGGGATTCGGCGATGGTAATGCCGTTGAATGTCAAGGGGCGGTGGTTAGACTCTCGCTTGTTGGAGATAGTCATTGCCTGACACTTGTGTGGCGCGAATGTTACTTGCTACTTATCAGCCCAAGCCCGAATGTCATCCAAGTCTTACTGCATGCGGGCATGGACTGCTCCATTATTTGAGAAGTTGCGAATAGCACTGAACACTGTGCAGTCATCAGCGAACATCCCCACTTCTGATCTTATGATGGAGGGACGGTCATTGATGAAGCAACTGAAGGTGGTTGGGCCTAGGACACTGCCCTGAGGAACTCCTGCAGTGATGTCCTGGGGCTGTGATGATTGACTTCCAACCACCACAACCACAATCATCATAGGCAGTCCCTTGGAATCGAGGAAGACTTGCTTCCACTCTAAAAATTAGTTCTTAGGTGACTGAACAATCCAATACGAGAACCACAGATGGTTGTTGAGGGAAAGGGTGGGTGAAACTGGTTTGCCAGATGCTCTTTCTGCTGCCTGCGCTTGATTTCTGCATGCTCTCGGCAATGAGACTCGAGATGCCCAGCGCCCTCCCGGATGCACTTCCTCCACTCAGGGCGGTCTTTGGCCAGGGACTCCCAAGTGTCGGTGGGGATGTTGCATTTTATCGGGAGGCTTTGAGGGTGTCCTTGAAACATTTCCTCTGCCCACCTTTGATTCGTTTGCCGTGAAGGAGTTCCGAGTAGAGCACTTGCTTTGGGAGTCTTATGTCAGGCATGCAAACAATGTGGCTTGCCCAGCGGAGCTGATTGAGTGTGGTCAGTGCTTCAATGCTGGGGATGTTGGCATGGTCGAGGACACTAATATTGGTGCATCTGTTCTCCCAGGGGATTTGCAGGATTTTGCGGAGACATCGTTGGTGGTATTTCTCCAGCGATTTGAGGTGTCTACTGTATATGGTCCATGTCTTTGAGCCTTACAGGAGGACGGGTTTTCCTACAGCCCTGTAGACCATGAGCTTGGTGGCAGTTTTGAGGGCTTGATCTTGGAACACGCTTTTCCTGAGGTGGCCGAAGGCTTCACTGGCACACTGGAGGTGATGTTGAATCTCATCGTCAATGTCTGCCCTTGTTGACAAGAGGCTCCTGACCTATGAGAAATGGTCCACGTTGTCCAGGGCCGCGCTGTGGATCTTGATGATTGGGGGGCAGTGCTGTGTGACAGGGACAGGCTGGTTGAGGACCTTTGTCTTACGGATGTTTAGTGTAAGGCCGATGCTTTCATACACCTCGGTGCAGATGTTGACTGGTGATGGTCCAACGCTGCTGGGAAGAAGATGGATGAAACAAATTCAAATCTGTTGGAGCTGGGAATGCCTCCAGGTCCTGAGATCGACATACTACATGGCCACAAATTTGGATCCATCACAGCACCTGAAGATCTTACCGTCCGACTCGACTGCACGGCGATGACATAGACCGCACAACCCAACAGCAAGATGATCCAACTCAAACGACCAGACCTCACCTTCCCGACTCCAGTGGCAGGACTCTGAGGGAAGAAGATCGGTGCAGAAGGTAAATTCCCGGCTTCCGTGGCAGAATCTGGAGAGAAAAGGGTCACGGCAGCCTTCCTCGTGGAGAGAAAGAAGATGGCGCCCGCACCACGAGGTGAAGCACCTGAAATCAAGATGGCCGCAACCAGACCACGAGGGGCAGCATTGAGGGAGCCACACCTGATACCGAGCAGCAAGTGGATTAGGGTAAAGATTGCAAGCCCCTCTTAAAGGAGACCGACAACCCAGCACAATTAAAGGGACTGTTCCACTCTATGCACAGCAATGCCGGTGATACTAATGAAAAAGATGTAATTAACAAATGCGAGTATCTAAATGTACCGTTGAACACCAATGCCGGTAGGATACATGGAAATGATGTAATTGACAAATGCGAATTTGTAAAGACAACTAACAATGCCGAGTCGGCTGATTGCGTCGGAGCCAATGTAGCATGAATGTGAATGCGGAAATGATGTGTGATGACGGGTTCTACATGTACGCCGACAAAACTAAGGGCAACTTCCCGTGGGAAGCACCCAGGTCCAGCGGGCTACCCAATCATGCAGCCTGCGCCTCCGGGACCAATGTGATGCCCCAGGGAGCGTGGCCACACACAAAGGGAGCATACCCACTGCAGGGCCAGCGATCAGTGGATGGCACAGGCACCACCACTGGCACCCTGGCCCAGATCGGCCCTTCCCCTCTGGCCAACAGAGCCAGCATTGGGAGAAAGAGGCCAGCAGCCCCCAGCCCCCCCAACGGGATCTGGGATGACGAGACTTCCACCACCACTGAAGAGCAGCAGGGAGACCCTGCAGCCCTCAAAGGAGGACAGGGAGTCCACACATTCCTGTGGCTCTACCCACCACTAGGCAAAGGCAAAGGCCCTGAGACTCAGCCAGGTGAGCAATCCTAGCCCACCCAGCTGGCAGGGGGCGCAACGCCACCATCAGACAGCCTGGACATAGTCCGGTTGCTCTGGAACTAGCATTCTCACCCACCTGCACCCACACTCCAGGGGCAAGACTGTAATACCACATATGTACCTTACCTGTAATATGTACTTGTTCCACCACTGCAAAACCCAAAAAGTGCTATAACCAATCCTAATTTTTATTCTCTGTACATGTACGCCAATGCAGATGTCGAGCCACACACATGGTCTATGCATGGTGGGGGGAGGGGGGGTGGAAATGGATGTATGTAGCCATGGACACACATGGATCACACCCAGAACCCACACAACCCTCACTACAACCTCCAAATGTCCACTGTTGACCATTTCCCAATGTCGTGGCAATAGGACTTGGGATCTACGGGAGAGAGCCATTCCCAAGCACAGTCAAAGTGCAACGGCTTTGGACACTTAAATCGAGGGTACACAGTGCCAAGGCCAGTGGCACAAGACTTAGGGGGGAGTAATGTGTATGTATAATGTATGTACAGTTACATTAGACCACTGAATGTATCTTCATACTGTATACACTGTACCTGTACCACCAGAGGGTGCTACTGGTGGAGACCTAAGGGTCACCTGCACACTGCAGGTAACCAATTATAAAAAGGAGCTCACCTCACTGTATCTTCACTCAGGAGCTGCAATAAATGGACTAAGCTCACAACAGTTCAAGTACCATACCTTACCTCGTGGAGTCATTACTAGAGTGCTTACACACACAACGATTACTGCATCTCTGAGATCTGCCGGCATGCTCTCCTCTTTCCAGATGAGAGAGATAAGGTCATGCATTCGTGCCTATAGTGCCTCTCCACCATACGTTAGTGCCTCAGTGGGGATTCCATCCGCTCCCGTAGCCTTGTTGTTCTTAAGCTGACGTATGGCTTTTTCTACCTCGTGCAGGGCTGGGGTTTTGCTGAGGTGGTGGCGGGTAGCATGCTGCGGGATGGAGTCGAGGACACTGTGAGTCAAAGGCAGAGTCTCGGTTAAGGAGATCTTTGACGTGCTCCTTCCAGCGGGCCCTGACTGCCTCGATGTCCTTGATGAGTGTCTCTCCGTTCTTGGCCAGCAATGGGGTGGGGCCTTGGGTATTTGGGCCATAGGTGGCCTTGACTGCAATGAAAATTCCTTGACCATCATGGCTGTCGGCCTGCTGCTATATCTCCTGTGCTTTCTCCACCCACCATCTGTTCTTTAGGTCGTGGGTTTTTTGTTGGACCTTGGCCTTAAGCCATCTGTAATGCTGCCTTGCTGCTTCCGTATTGGGTTATTGTTTTAGGCTCAGAAATGCCCTGCGCTTGCGATCTATTATCTCTTGGATCTCCCGATCATTCTCATCAAACCAGCCGTAGTTTTCCTGGTTGAGTGACCGAGCGTCTCTTCGCAGGCACTGATTATGGAGGCCTGGAGGGCAGACCAAGTGCTGTGGGCATTCTGCGTCTCGGGGTCATCAAGGCACATCATGTTAGCTGTGAGGTGCTGACTGTGTAGGGCTCTCTTAGCCGGGTCTTTGCGTGACCCGGCATTGAAATTTTTGAGGCACAGCGACTGCTGCCATCGTTGCTTTGGGGCAATGTTGATGTCGATGATGGATCGGATTAGGCGGTGGTCCGTCCAGCAATCATCAGCTCCTGTCATGGCGTGGGTGATGCGCACATCCTTGCGATCCCTGGCTCGGACGATGACATAGTCGAGCAGGTGCCTGTGTTAGGAGCGAGGGTGTTGCCACGATAACTTGTACTTGTTCCTCTTGTGGAACAAGGTGGCCCCTCCAGCAACGACTGAGCCTTTCCTCCTCCAACGGTAATCGGGCCTCTTCCCCTCCAGCGGTGACTGGGCCTCTCCTCCTTCACTGATGACCTGGCCTCTTCTCCTCCAGCACCTGGTGAGCACAATGGCTGTGACCACCCTGACCGTTTAGTGAGTTGGTCACACCGCAGGGAAAGGGTGACCAGCAGGAAGAGCAGTGGAAGGAAGGTAGTGAGGGGTCCCCTACGGTCATCTCCCTCCAAAACAGATACACCAGCTTGAGTACTGATGGCACATCAGGGGAGGGCAGCAGCAGCCAAGTTCATGGCACCATGGGTGGCTCTGCTGCACAGGAGGGCAGGAAAAAGAGTGGGAGAGCTATAGTGGTAGGGGATTCTATTGTGAGGGGAATAAATAAGCATTTCTGCGGCTGCAAATGAGTCTCCAGGATGATATGTTGCCTTCCTGGTGCAAGGGTCAGGATGCCTCGGAGCGGCTGCAGGGCAATCTGGAGGGGGAAGATCAACAGCCAGTTGTCGTGGTGCATATAGGTAGCAACGATATAGGTAAAAAGCGGGATGAGGTCCCACAAGCTAGGAGCTAAATTAAAAAGTACGACCTCAAAGGTAGCAATCTCAGAATCTCTACCAGTACCACGTGCTAGTCAGAGTAGAAATAGCAGGATAGTTAGGATGAATACGTAGCTTGAGGAATGGTGCAAGAGGGAGGGATTCAAATTCCTGGGACATTGAAACCGGTTCTGGGGGAGGTGGAACCAGTATAATCTGGACGATCTGCACCTGGGCAGGACTGGAACCGATGTCTTAGGAGGAGTGTTTGCTAATGCTGTTAGGGAGGATGTAAACTAATATGGCAGGGGGATGGGAACCTATGTAGGGAGACAGAGGGAAGTAAAATGGAGTCAGAAGCAAAAGGTATAAAGGAGAAAAGTAGAAGTGGAGTGCAGAAAAATCAATGGCAAAATCAAAAAGGGCCACTTTACAACATAATTCTAAAAGGAAAATGAGTGTTAAAAAACAAGACTGAAGGCTCTGTGTCGAAGACGAGGAGCATTCATAATAAGGTGGATGAATTAACTGTGCAGATAGTTGTTAACAGATATGATGTAATTGGGATTACGGAGACATGGCTCCAGGGTGACCAAGGCTGGGAACTCAACATCCAGGGGTATTCAATATTCAGGAAAGATAGACTGAAAGGAAAAGGAGGTGGGGTAGCGTTGCTGGTTAAAGAGGTTAGCGCAATAGTAAGGAAGGACATTAGCGTGGATGAGGTGGAATCTGTAAGGGTAGAGCTGCGGAACACCAAAGGGCAGAAAACGCTAGTGGGAGTTGTGTACAGACCACCAAACAGCCTTAGTGAGGTTGGGGATGGCATCAAACAAGAAATTAGGGACGCGTGCAATAAGGGTACACAGTTATCATGGGTGACATTAATCAACATTTGATTGGGCTAAACAAACTGGTAGCAATACGGTGGAAGAGGATTTCCTGGAGTGTATAAGAGATGGTTTTCTAGACTAATATGTTGAGGAACCAACTAGAGAGCTGGCCATCTTAGACTGGGTGTTCTGTAATGAGAGAGGATTAATTAGAAATCATGTTGTGTGAGGCCCCTTGGGGAAGAGTGACCATAATATGGTAGAATTCTTCATTAAGATAGAGAGTGACACAGTTAATTCAGAGACTACAGTCCTGAAAAAGAACGGTAACTTCGATGGTATGAGACATGAATTCGCTAGGATAGACTAGCGAATGATACTTAAAGGGTTGTCGGTGGATAGGTAATGGCAGACATTTAAAGATCACATGGATGAACTTCAACAATTGTACATCCCTGTCTGGCATAAAAATAAAATGGGGAAGGTGGCTCAACCGTGGCTTACAAGGGAAATTAGGGATAGTGTTAAATCCAAGCAAGAAGCATATAAATTGGCCAATAAAAGCAGCAACCTGAGGACTGGTAGAAATTTAGAATTCAGCAGAAGAGGACAAAGGATTTAATTAGGAGGGGGAAAATAAAATATGAGAGTAAGCTTGCAGGGAACATTAAAACTGACTGCAAAAGCTTCTATAGATATGTGAAGAGAAAAAGATTAGTGAAGACAAATGTGGGTCCCTTACAGTTAGAATCAGGCAAATTTATAATGGAGAACAAAGAAATGTCAGACCAATTGAACAAATACTTTGGTTCTGTCGTCACGAAGGAAGACACACATAACCTTCCGGAAATACAAGGAGACCGAGGATCTAGCGAGAAGGAGAAACTAAAGGAAATCTGTATTAGTCAGCAAATTGTGTTAGGGAAATTGATGGGATTGAAGGCCGATAAATCCCCAGGACCTGATAGGCTGCATCCCAGAGTACTTAAGGAAGTGGCCCTAGAAATAGTGGATGCATTGGTGGTCATTTTCCAACATTCTTATGGACTGGAGGGTAGTTAATGTAACCCCACTTTTAAAAAAAGGAGGGAGAGAGAAAACAGAATTATAGACCGGTTAGCCTGACATAGGTGGTGGGGAAAATGTTGGAATCAATTATTAAAGATGAAATAGCAGCGCATTTGGAAAGCAGTGACAGGGTTGGTCCAAATCAGCATGGATTTATGAAAGGGAAATCATGTTTGACAAATCTTCTAGAATTTTTTGAGGATGTAACTAGTAGAGTGGACAAGGGGATCCAGTGGATGTGGTGTATTTAGACTTTCAAAAGGCTTTTGACAAGGTCCCACACAAGAGATTAGTGTGCAAAATTAAAGCACTTGTATCGGGGGTAATGTACTGATGTGGATAGAGAACTGGTTGGCAGACAGGAAACAAAGAGTAGGAATAAATGGGTCCTTTTCAGAATGGCAGGCAGTGACTAGTGGGGTACTGCAAGGTTCAGTGCTGGGTCCCCAGCTATTTACAATATACATTAATGATTTAGACGAAGGAATTGAATCTGCTATCTCCACGTTTGCAGCTGACATAGAAACATAGAAACATAGAAAATAGGTGCAGGAGTAGGCCATTCGGCCCTTCTAGCCTGCACCGCCATTCAATGAGTTCATGGCTGAACATGCAACCTCAGTACCCCATTCCTGCTTTCTCACCATACCCCTTGATTCCCCTAGTAGTAAGGACTTCATCTAACTCCCTTTTGAATATATTTAGTGAATTAGCCTCAACAACTTTCTGTGGTAGAGAATTCCACAGGTTCACCACTCTTTGGGTGAAGAAATTCCTCCTCATCTCGGTCCTAAATGGCTTCCCCCTTATCCTTAGACTGTGTCCCCTGGTTCTGGACTTCCCCAACATTGGGAACATTCTTCCTGCATCTAACCTGTCTAAACCCATCAGAATTTTAAACGTTTCTATGAGGTCCCCTCTCATTCTTCTGAACTCCAGTGAATACAAGCCCAGTTGATCCAGTCTTTCTTGATAGGTCAGTCCCGCCATCCCGGGAATCAGTCTGGTGAACCTTCGCTGCACTCCCTCAATAGCAAGAATGTCCTTCCTCAGGTTAGGAGACCAAAACTGTACACAATACTCCAGGTGTGGCCTCACCAAGGCCCTGTACAATTGTAGCAACACCTCCCTGCCCCTGTACTCAAATCCCCTCGCTATGAAGGCCAACATGCCATTTGCTTTCTTCACCGCCTGCTGTACCTGCATGCCTACCTTCAATGACTGATGTAGCATGACACCCAGGTCTCTTTGCACCTCCCCTTTTCCTAATCTGTCACCATTCAGATAATAGTCTGTCTCTCTGTTTTTACCACCAAAGTGGATAACCTCACATTTATCCACATTATACTTCATCTGCCATGCATTTGCCCACTCACCTAACCTATCCAAGTCGCTCTGCAGCCTCATAGCATCCTCCTCGCAGCTCACACTGCCACCCAACTTAGTGTCATCCGCAAATTTGGAGATACTACATTTAATCCCCTCGTCTAAATCATTAATATACAGTGTAAACAGCTGGGGCCCCAGCACAGAAGCTTGCGGTACCCCACTAGTCACTGCCTGCCATTCTGAAAAGTACCCATTTACTCCTACTCTTTGCTTCCTGTCTGACAACCAGTTCTCAATCCATGTCAGCACACTACCCCCAATCCCATGTGCTTTAACTTTGCACATTAATCTCTTGTGTGGGACCTTGTCGAAAGCCTTCTGAAAGTCCAAATATACCACATCAACTGGTTCTCCCTTGTCCACTCTACTGGAAACATCCTCAGAAAATTCCAGAAGATTTGTCAAGCATGATTTTCCTTTCACAAATCCATGCTGACTTGGACCTATCATATTACCTCTTTCCAAATGCACTGCTATGACATCCTTAATAGTTGATTCCATCATTTTACCCACTACCGATGTCAGGCTGACCGGTCTATAATTCCCTGTTTTCTCTCTCCCTCCTTTTTTAAAAAGTGGGGTTACATTGGCTACCCTCCACTCAATAGGAACTGATCCAGAGTCAATGGAATGTTGGAAAATGACTGTCAATGCATCCACTATTTCCAAGGCCACTAAGCTGGGTGGCAGTGTGAGCTGTGAGGAGGATGCTAAGAGGCTGTAGGGTGACTTGGACAGGTTAGGTGAGTGGGCAAATACATGGCAAATGCAGTATAATGTAAATAAATGTGAGGTTATCCACTTTGGTGGTAAAAATAGGAAGGCAGATTATTACCTGAATGGTGACAGATTAGTAAAAGGGGAGGTGCAACAAGACCTGCTTGACATGGTACATCAGTCATTGAAAGTTGGCATACAGGCACAGCAGGCGGTGAAGAAGGCAAATGGCCTTCATAGTGAGATGATTTGAGTTTAGGAGCAGGGAGGTTTTACTACAGTTGTACAGGGCCTTGGTGAGGCCACACCTTGAATATTATGCAGAGTTTTGGTCTCCTAATCTGAGGAAGGATATTCTTGCTATTGAGCGAGTGCAGCGAAGGTTCACCAGACTGATTCCCGGGTTGACAGGACTGACATATGAAGACTGGATCGATTAGGCTTATATTCAATGGAATTTAGAAGAATGAGTGGTGACCTCATAGAAACATATAAAATTCCGACAGGGTTGGACAGGTTAGATGCAGGTGGAATGTTCCTGATGTTGGGGAAGTCCAGAACCAGGGGTCACAGTCTAAGGATAAGGGGTAAGCCATTTAGGACCGAGATGAGGAGAAACTTCTTCACTCAGAGAATTGTGAACCTGTGGAATTTTCTATCACAGAAAGTTGTTGAGGTCAGTTTGTTAGATATATTCAAAAGGGGTTAGATGTGGCCCTTGTGGCTAAAGGGATCAAAGGGTATGGAGAGAAAGCAGGAATAGGATACTGTAGTGCATGATCAGCCATGGTCATATTGAATGGTGGTGCAGGCTCGAAGGGCCGAATGGCCTACTCCTGAACCTATTTTCTCTGTTTGTCTATGTCTATGTTTGACCTCTTTCCACTCTGAACACCCTGACCTCCACCCCAAAAAATGGACCACTGACCTTTCCAATGCCTGCCCCCAGCCAAATCTCGGATCACCTACCATCTCACCGAAGGGCGCTACTCAGCGCCGAGCTTACAGCCTGCATCTCGCCGTAGGCAACTAGGCTCACACAGCAATGCCTGGTCTCCAGTCATCTTGGACCCCTTGCCACTGGACCAAGACCTTACTCAGCTAAGCCCGTGTGGTAGCCGGAATGCAACGACCATCCCACGTTAAATGAACTCACACACAGGCATCTTCCACTCCTCTAACATGAAGTTCAGGACCTGGAACATCAGGACCCTCATGGACAACTCCAACAGCGACCGGCCGGAACGCCGCACCGCCATAGTTGCCCAGGTACTTAGTCGCTTTGATGTCGACATCGCCGCCCTAAGCGAGACCCGGCGGGCAGGGGAAGGCCAGCTCAAGGAACAAAGTGGAGGTTACACCTTCTTCTGGAAAGGGAAACCAGAGGAAGAAAGCCGCCTCCACGGAGTCGGTTTCGCCATCAAAAACGAGCTGGTAGACTGCCTCAGAGACTCCCCCTGTGGGGTTAACGAACGTCTCATGATTCTCCAACTCACCCTATCCCAGAATCAATGTGCCAGTCATCAGTGCGTACGTCCCAACACTCGATGCGACAGATGAGACCAAAGAGGGTTTTTATTCCAGCCTCTCAAAATCCCTGTCCCGCGTCCCTACAGTCGACAAACTGATCCTCCTTGGTGACTTCAACACCAGGGTTGGCAAGGACACAGCCCTCTGGGGAGGCGTGATCAGCAGAGAGCGGGTAGGGAAAACCAATTCCAGTGGTACCCTGCTCCTGACAAAATGTCTAGAACACAACCTTCATCACCAACACCATCAGCTGCTTGTTGATTAACATGATTGCGGTGTTCAGCCCAGCACTGAAGGCGTTGCTGAGTGGCAGGATGCTCAGCAGGAGGCACAAGTTCATGTGAGGCTAAAACCAATCAAAAAGCCTGCAAATCTAAAGGCAGTCTGCACCTCTTAAAGGGAAGGTGCATTTTGCCTGCAGCAGCTCATTCAACTGGCTGGGTGTGCAGGAACAACAACTAATATTGGCACAACAGAGGAGAGCCTGCACCAAGGTTCTCGGATGCACAACTGGAGGCCTTGGTGCAGGAGGTGGATTGGAGGAGAGAGGTCCTGTTTCTACACGGGGCCAGGAGGCCCTCCAGGCAAAATCACCAACAGCAATGGGAGCAAATAGTCATAGCAATCAATGCCAGCAATGTAGCCCTGAGGACCTGGTTGCAGTGCAGGAAGAAGTTTAATGACCTCACATGAGTGCTCATGGTCAGTGAATTAATCTTGAAATGCCATATCCCAACATCTTCAACACTAGTCTCACACAATGCTCAATGCCCCACACCATCGCTCACCTACAATCTATATCAAACATGACTCATATCTCACATTCATAGCTTCACCTCACTCTCACCCCTCGCACACTTACCATTGCTGCAAGCCTCACATCCACATCTCACAGCTTGCACACACTGTCAGCTATTCAACCATGACAAGCACATCACCAAAATACTTTGCACCACACTCACTAACATATTTCCCTTTCTCTTGCACAGCAGGGTGACTTTGAATCGGAGTCACCAGGAGCTACCAGAAGGGGCACAGGCATACCCCCATGGAGGAGATGGTGTTGGGAATTATTGGGGGGGCAATCGCTGAGCCCAGAGCCAGTAGTGGGGCTGAAGCAAGAGGTTATCTTCATACCTGACCCTCCTTCTCAAAACTCACTTTCCATTCATCCTACAATCTCTTCTAACATACAAGCTGCAGATGGTGTAAGCACATGCACCTCTTGCTTCCCACCCGCCTTCCCCTGCTCCCCCCCGCCCCCCCACCACAAACTTTCTCCTTTCAGATAGCCAAGAACTGCAATCTAGCCATGCACCGGTAGAGGAGCAGGAAGACAGTGATCAGGAAGACAGAGCATAGAAACATAGACATGGAAACATAGAAAATAGGTGCAGGAGTAGGCTATTCGGCCCTTCGAGCCTGCACCAGCATTTAATAAGATCATAGCTGATCATTCATCTCAGTACCTCTTTCCTGCTTTCTCTCCATACCCCTTGCTCCCTTTAGCCGTAAGGGCCATATCTAACTCCCTCTTGAATATATCCAATGAACTGGCATCAACAACTCTCTGCGGTAGAGAATTCCACAGGTTAACAACTCTCTGGGTGAAGAAGTTTCTCCTCATCTCAGTCCTCAATGGCTTACCCCTTATCCTTAGACTGTGTCCTCTGGTTCTGGACTTCCCCAACAGTGGGAACATTCTTCCTGCATCTAACCTGTCCAGTCCCATCAGAATTTTATATGTTTCTATGAGAACCCCTCTCATCCTTCTAAACTCCAGTGAATACAGGCCCAGTCGATCCAATCTCTCCTCATATGTCAGTCCTGCCATCCTGGGAATCAGTCTGGTGAACCTTCGCTGCACTCCCTCAATGGCATCAATGTTCTTCCTCAGATTAGGAGAACAAAACTGAACATAATATTCCAGATGAGGCCTCACCAAGGCCCTGTACAACTGCAGTAAGACCTCCCTGCTCCTATATTCAAATCCCCTAGCTATGAAGGCCAACATACCATTTGCCTTCTTCACCGCCTGCTGTACCTGCATGCCAACTTTCAATGACTGATGTATCATGACACCCAGGTCTCTTTGCACCTCCCCTTTTCGTAAATGGCCGTCATTCAGATAATATTCTGCCCTTGTGTTTTTGCCTCCAAAGTGGATAACCTCACATTTATCCACATTATACTGCATCTGCCATGCACTTGCCCACTCACCTAACCTGTCCAAGTCACCCTGCAGCCTCCGAGCGTCCTCCTCACAGCTCACACCACCACCCAGCTTAGTGTCATTTGCACTTGGAGATATTACAATCAATTCCTTCATCTAAATCATTAATGTATATTGTAAAAAGCTGTGATCCCAGCACTGAGCCCTGCAGCACCCCACTAGTCACTGCCTGCCATTCTGAAAAGGACCCGTTTATCCCGACTCTCTGCTTCCTGTCTGCCTACCAGTTCTCTATCCACGTCAGTACATTACCCCCAATACCATGTGCTTTAATTTTGCACACCAATCTCTCATGTGGGACCTTGTCAAAAGCCTTTTGAAAGTCCAAATACACCACATCCACTGGTTCTCCCTTGTCTACTCTACTAGTTACATCCTCAAAAAATTATCGAAGATTTGTCAAGCATGATTTCCCTTTCATAAATCCATGCTGACTTGGACCGATCCTTCACTGCTTTCCAAATGCGCTGCATCCCAGAGTACTTAAGGAAGTGGCCCGAGAAATAGTAGATGCATTGGTGGTCATTTTCCAACATTGCATGGACTCTGGTTCAGTTCCTATGGATTGTAGGGTAGCTAATGTAACCCCACTTTTGAAAAAAGGAGGGAGAGAGAAAACAGAGAATTATAGACTGGATAGCCTGACATCAGTGGTGGGGAAAATGCTGGAATCAATTATTAAAGATGAAATAGCAACGCATTTAGAAAGCAGTGACAGAATCGGTCCAAGTCAGCATGGATTTATGAAAGGGAAATCATGCTTGACAAAGCTTCTAGAGTTTTTTGAGGATGTAACCAGTAGAGTGGATAAGGGAGAACCAGTGGATGTGGTGTATTTGGACTTTCAAAAGGCTTTTGACAAGGTCCTACACAAGAGATTACTGTGCAAAACTAAGGCACATTATGTAGGGGAGGACGAAAATCCCCTCATTTTACCCAGAATGAAAAGGGCTGTGGGATTGGCCTATGCTGCAATGTGAATTGAAACCGAGACGGTTTGACCTTGGCAGAACAGTGATTGGACGGGAGAGGACACCGGAGGGCCAACGGTGGGACAGAGTCAGCCCGAAGCATGGGGCTTTCAAGCCAATGGGAGAGCACTTGCTCGAAAACTGTGGGACCGACTCATCGCTATTATCGGGCTATTGTCTTCCCCATGTTTACACTATGGAAGGAAATTATGCAGACCTTCAGAAAACTAGGGAACCCAAAACAAACCAAGGGCCTACACAATGGCTACAGGAGGCCAACACAATCAACACCCACTCAACCCTTGAGTAGGTTAACATCAGTGAAAAAAACCCCACAATAATCTAAATCTGCTGCATTTTTCAAAATCACAAAACCCACCAATGGGAAGGATCGATTTCAGCACGAGAGGCGGACTGGATAATCTGGCTATAAAAAGGGTTTTTTGACGCATTGTGTGTGCTTCCCTGCTCTCGTGATCCAACAACCACCAAGCCTCTCGACACTGAAGGAAAACCAGTGTCCGAAGACACCGAAGATAGAAGAAACAAACCACCAGTCTGCAGAAGGCACAGTAGTGAGTATAAACTCTGGTCCCAGGAACTCCCAACTCAGTTAGGAAAGGTGGGAGGTTGGGTATTGTACTGCTAAACTTGTGTAAAGATTTTCGTTGTGTCCGTTTAGTGGGATTTAGGTGGATTGTTTTGTTGGTGTATTGCTGTTTGTTGAGATACACCTTGTCAAATAAATTGGAAGCCTAAGTTCCTCTTGGAATCACCTTGTCTCAGTTCTATCGTATTACATCTCCTGATCGTGAGTCTTATGTCAGAACAGTGTAAGGGAAGCTAGGAGCGCCTCGAAAACGCTCAACTGTGTGTCACAGACTAGAGAAGAAGGGGTTAGGAGTGTTTGACACTCACAGGTGCCTCACAGGCTAGGCATAAGCTGTGGGGACGCACGAGTCTCAAAACCTCCTTCATAAGCTGTGGACACAGTCTCTCCAGGGTGCTCTTGCAGCACTCAGGGTATCTCACAGGCCAGGCATAAGCTTTGAGGGCAGAAGCCTAGAGAGAGACACCCAAGGCACAACAACACTCCACGAGAACCCCTTACAGAACATGGTGACCGCAGCAGGACATAAGCAAACAGGAGATGTTAATATAACAGATGAGATGATAAGAGAGGAAACTAAATTGGAGGAGAAAATTTCCTCATACATTTTTGGCAAGATGAACCTCACCAAACCTTGGGTGCAAGCCCTCACATGGGCAGAGCGCCCAGTGGATGCTGCTTCCCAGTGGACAGCAGGGAAGGACCACAACCGCAGGGTGGAAAAGGCCATCTGGCTTATCTGCTTCACCCGCCAAGTCCGAAAGCTCGACCAGCGGGTGAAGGACTTGGAACAGAGTCTTCAGAAATCAGAGGAGCTCTCTGCTATCCGGGCTGAGGTTGGGGACAACCTGCTGGCTGAATTAGCTGAAAAGCAGCAAGGGAAGAGGCAGGTGGAGGAGACCTTCCGAAGTAGCCGGGACTATCTTCAGTGTCAGGTCACCGAGGCCAAGGGTAGTGAGGGGTCCCTCCGGGAACAGAACTCTCGGTACACCCAGAAAATTTGGGAACGAGAGAAAAAATTAAAAGACGTACAGGCAGCCTATAAAGTGGCCAGTAGCACTGAGTTTGCAGATCACGGTCCCTGCCAGGAGAGGATTAAAACTCTCACCCACGCTCTATGCCAGGCAAAGGGAATGGTCGCCCTGATAGGACCTGGAGTGTCCACAGGGGACAAAGGAGAGTATTGGGGGGTAGAGGAGAATCCAAAGGCAAGAGACACCCGACCACCTCTTGAGGCACCGGTGGTTTGTCCGGTGGGGTACCAGGAGGAGAGGGGCACGCAGGTAGTAGCATACCCAGGGCTGGGGGCAGGACCAATGTGTCCCGCTCGAAAGCTGGGATGTGAGGCTCCCGCCGAGGGTCAGTTAAGGGCTGGATCAGGCGACCAGGCACTGTCTGCTGCACCGGGTATGGTGGGACAGCCGGAGGTAGAGGGACCAGCGCAGAAAGATCCCGAACCAGGGCAGATGTGCCCGGTCAGGCAGCGCAAGTACGGTCCTTCACAGGGAGGTGGCCAAGGTCAGAGAGCGCTGGAGAGCGACTTTATTATTCCCCATGGAGTTCAATCACTCAGGGTCATGGTGGCCCATTTGGCCAAACTCACTCGCAGCGGGGACCCGTCTATCCACTTCATGGAGGTGATGCAGGCAGGGGAAATTAATGGGTGCGACGAGGAAGAAACAGCCAAGCTGCTGCTCTTCTCTCTGGACAGCAAATTGTACCAGGACCTACCGGCAGAATGCCGGAGGGGGCAGCGCACATTTACTGAGGTCCAGAGGGCCGTCCTTTAGGCTTTGGGCTTCGATGACGGCAGTCCTTTCGAACGGGTCAAAAGGACAAGGAAGCTCGCAGGGGAAACCCCGCAGACATTTGCGGACAGGCTGTGGGTGGTATACCACGCAACCTGTGGGGAGCTCCTCGACCGGGCGAATCTTTCCACGGTACTGACTGGCCGCAGGCTGAGTATGTTGGTGGCAAACTGCTTGCCCTGCAACCTCACCTCTATCAAACGGGGTGCCGTATCAACTAGTTGGATTCACAAATGAGAAGGCTGGGTTTTTCTCAGTCCCGCTTGCAGTTTGTTTAGGAGCACTCCAAACACAATGGAAGTGCGTCCTGATGAACTAGGAGCAGGTGGGAAAAGGGATCTTGGGGGCTGATTTCATCATCGCTCGCCAGATCCTAGTAGACTTGAGGAATCACTGTCTATGGGGCACAGTGGGCACGGGAGCAGAGGGAGAAGTCATGGTTATTGATAAGAAACAGGGAAAAGGGACTCTGTGTACAACGAAGCCAAAAGGGGGTTACGACCTGGAGGTTCTGGTCAGTAACACCCCGGCCGAGTACGGTCCTATGTGCAAGCAAATCTTGCAGCAGTTGCCACCCATAAGCACGATTGTGGGAGAGTCACAGGAGAGGAGGTTAGAATAGATGGGGATCCCATGACCCGCCCGCAAAAGCAGTATGGCTTTCCCCGAGAGGCAGAAGCAGATTTAGAGACAGCTTTAAGCTCGCTTGTCGAGCAGGGTGTTTTGAGAACCATAGCCACCCATGTCAACTCCCCGCTTTGGCCGGTTAGGAAACCGGAAAATTCCTGGAGGGCTACGGTGGATTATAGGGTGCTCAATAAAAACATCCCAGCTTGTGCCCCCACAGTAGCGGCGGTTGCGGATCTGAAAGGGGAAATCCCTGCATCCGCAACCACGTTCACAGTGTTGGACATATCCAACGGGTTCTGGTCTATCCCTGTACGGAGGGAAGACCAGTACAAGTTTGCCTTCACCTTCCGAGAACAGCAGTATACATGGAGCTACCTCCCACAGGGCTTTCATAATAGTCCCAGCATCTTTCACCAATGCATGGCAAACTGCTTAAAAGGCTTCAGCCAACCACACCAGCTGGTCCAGTATGTGGACGACCTGTTGTTGTTCACAGACAGCAGTGAGGAACACGGTCCACTGCTGGCTTAACTGCTGGTCTTACTGAAGGAAGGGGGTTTTAAAGTTAACCCCAAGAAAGCCCAGATAGGTCTAGGAGAAGTAAAATTCCTGGGCCTGACGATAAGGGCAGGAGAAAGGGCCATTGATGAGGCTAGAAGAAAGGCAGTGCAGGAACTCCCTGTCCCTAGGGATGTGTCAGGGGTAAGGTCTTTCCTGGGAATCACTGGCTACTGTAGGGACTTCATCGAGGACTATGCAGCCACTGCCGCCCCTCTGCTCAGACTGCTACATAAGGGGGCCGAGTGGGAATGGGACGAGGGCTGTGAGGCAGCATTTGTCCATCTGAAGAGAGACCTGCAGGTAGCACCAGCCCTAGGGGCAATTGATGGGGGGGAGGAATTCTTCCTGGAGGTGGCAGCCAGTGGTGACAGCTTAAGTGCAGTGTTGCTCCAGGAGTGAAACGATCAGCTGAGATCAGTTGTGTACTCCTCCAGGGTCCTCACGGAGGTAGAAAAGGGATACTCCAATTGTGAGAGGCACTTGCTGGCCATCCACTGGGCAGTAAAGAGAGCTCAGATCTTTACCGGAGTATCCCCCATTACACTCCTCACCCATCATACCCCGATGCAGATGCTGTTGGACTGGAGGATTAAGGACGGGAGGATTAAGTGAGCAGTGCTAGAATCACTCGCTGGACCCTCCTCCTCTCCCAAATGACTTTAAAGGTCAAGGGCCTCTGCGAGCCCAGGCTCGCAGCAAATTTAATCTATCCAGGGCAGCCGCATAGATGCTCTATGGGACATCAACTTTGGATTTCGGGCAGGGATACACCCCACAGGCCGTGAGATCTACGTTGATGGCTCCAGTTCAGTGTCCGCGGGTACAAGACTCACGGGCTGCGGAGTTTGGGATCCCAAGGCAGGGATTGCCTTGGCTCTTACACTCCCATGCACCCTGAGCGCCCAGCAGGCGGAACTCTCGGCGGTGATGTATGTGGTCACACATCCCGAGGAATTCCTTACCCCATACACGATTTGCTCAGACAGCATGTTCACTTGCAATTCGTGTACAGAGTATCTGCCGATTTAGCCATGCCGGGGGTACTCCTCTGCGGATGGGAAGCCCCTTGTGACCAAACCCCTGCTAGAAAAGATCGTGGCTGCAGTGGGAGAAACCAGGGATGTATATATCCATAAGGTAAAGGCCCATTCCAAAACTGAGCCACGGGGGGAAGGTAACCAGCAGGCAGACCTGCTGGCAAGGGAAGGTGCTCGTAGAGGTCACCCATGGGACCCATACAAGGCAGGCAGGATAGCAGCAGCAAGAAGCAAGCCATGGACACAAGGGAGCGTAGGGGCGGCTGCGGCCCCGGACCTTAAAGTAGTCCAGATGCAGGATCCGGTCCTGAAGGCTGCCTTGGCTGCTATCAAAAAGGGGGGAAAGGCGGAAGGCCCATACAGTGCTGCAGATATTGCTGTGCGGGAAGGCATGTTGTTTAAAGGGGATAAATTGGTAGTGCCGCCACAACACCGAACGGAATTCCTTCAGCTGGCCCATGAGGGTCCAGGTGCGGGACACCCCGGGCCGGAGTCTACCTGGTAACGGGTAGAAAATGCAGGGTGGTGGCCAGGCGTCCGGGAAGACGTCCGCGACTTCTGTGCGGGCTGTCTGGTTTGCGCTACAAACAACCCAGACCCTCAGAAAAGGAAGATGTCTATGGGACACATCAGGCGGGTAGAGGGACCATGGCAGTCGATCCAGATTGACTACATCGGACACCTACCGGCCGCCCAGGGAGGTTATAAATACTGCCTTGTCCTGGTGGATGTGTTTTCCAAGTGGGTGGAAGCCTTCCCTTGCCGAACAGCTACCGTGGTGGGGACTGCAAAAATCCTGGTGAGGGAGGTGTTCTCTCGGTGGGGTCTACCTCAAATCATGGAGTCCGACCGGGGAAGCCACTGTGCTGGGGATAAGAGCCAAATGGCATGTCGCCTACAACCCTCAGTCCTCAGACCCCGTAGAACGCCTGAACCGGACCCTAAAGGAAAGGCTGCGCAAGGAGACGGGAGACTCACCGAACAAGTGGGTGGAGGACTTACCGTTGGTCCTCATGGGAAACCGGACCAGTCAGTCAAAGAGCACAGGGTACTCACCCCATGAGCTGATGACGGGCTGGATCATGAGAACCCCAGTGCATGTGTTGGCGCCAGTTCTCACCGAAGGGCAGCTTCGAGATGTGAACCGGGACCACTTCATCAGGAATCTGTTTGAACAGTTTCAACAGATTCACTGGCAGGCGGCCAACAACATGGGTAAACAGCACCGTGCCAATCGGCTGCTGCTGGAACCCCGCAGTCACCATGATTGGGAGGTGGGTGACCAGGTGATGGTGAGAAGCTTCGCCCGGGTCGGGGTATTTGAACCACTGTATGTGGGACCATACAGCATAGTCGACAAGGCTAGCTCTATGGTCTATGCGATTCAATTGCCTCGCCGGGTGAAGTGGTATCACATTAATCAGTGTAAATTATTTAACCCCAAAAGAGGTAAAAAACAGAGGGGACGAGCAAGGGAAGGGAATCAGACACTGGAGGAAGAACAGGCCCCGGTGGATTTGGAGGCTCTGGAGGAAGCAGCGGGCCCCGAAGCTCTACAGCCAGGGCTGGTTCACTGCTCCAGTAAGGCTATCCCACCACTGGGTAGAGGTTCCCAGCCCACTAACAGAAGTAGGGAGAAAGGTTCTACCATTAGCAAGGTCCGAGGGGAAGCTGAACCTCCCATGGTGAATCAGCTGGGGCTAGCCCAAGAGGTGGAGGAGATAGCATTGCAGCCCATAACGTGGGACTCTGCACCGACAGTAAGGAGGAGTAACAGAGTGCCACAGACCAGGGCGCCGTGGTCCCCTGTTTACTTAGCCTCCCGCCCCAGACCGAGAAGGCGAAAGACAACAGGGAGGGTGCTCTGTTGCGCTAGCAAGGGTCTCCCACCAATTATCCGGGGCTCAGGAGGGCCTTGGAGGGCAGCGCAAGACTCATTAAGGGGGACTATACGAGCCCCTCAGCAGAGGGCATCCCGGTCCTCAGGGTATGGTCAGCCGAATGGTCGACAACGCCTGTACAGTGGCAGGATGTAGCTTTCCCTTCCTGTTTTCTTACTTTGTGTTGTGTGCATATGTGTTTAGGTAAGGCAGTGATGGTTGGGTACAGCATTTTACGTTTGGAACATGTTAAGCGGGCCGAGCCTGGAGAGGTCTCTCAAGGCAAGGCCACGTTCTTCTTGCCTTTCAGATGTCAACACCTCCCTACTGGACGTTAGCAATGCCGGTATCGCTAAGGATCTGCACCGGGCACCGAGGGGACACCGAGGACTCCCTGGTTTTCGGATGCTCTGGGGGCAGAGCGCCGACAGTGACCACAGGAGAAGGGACTCTGGCGGCGGATGGCCGGGTCAACCAGTCCCACGAGGGGAGATGACCTGGGTGGTTAGGATCGAACTCCACCAAGTACTCCAACCATAAGGACTTTACCTATGGAGAGGCCTCCATTCCCTGCCCGGAGATCACTGTGGCCACTTCCAGAGTGAGAGTGACAGAAGGTAGGAAGGTATGCCTAACTTGCCAAGGGGACATACCTCTGGGACGGTGGTGGTGGCTCAGAAAGCTCAAGAGGGATGTGGGAGACAGACACTCGGACTGGGAAGGTCTGGACAATGATACCTACCGAACGAACCATCATGGGGTCATCTGGTGGGGTCACGGTGTGCTGGGAGAAATGGTGGGCGTACGACCAAGGAATTTATTTGTGTATGTGGGGATCCACTCGCGTGTGTTCAGAGAGGGTCTCCATTGATTTCTATAGATGGTGGTCAGGATGCCCGTGATTGGGGCGTCCCCACGACCAGCACCCTTGTACCGAGTGGAGAATGTGGGTGTCATTCGTGGAGGGGTGCATGTTTGATTCCAAGAGGTCTCACCTTATGTCACAATGTGTGAGCACACTGTGACAGGTACAGACCTCTCGGGTTGTCGGAGCAGGGGAGCACAGGTAATCCTGTGCCCCAGCACTTGAACGCTTTTGGAAGGCCACAATGCGGGTTCAGCACTGCTGGGGCAGAGCCTATCAATTGCACAATGGAGGTAATGGCTCCTAACCACATGCCTCCACAGGTGGCATATGTAGGCGGTGGGACATATTGTATCACCACAAGTGCCTAACGGTATGAACACGGACTGGGAAGGTGGTGTCCAATACCGTACAGCAGCTTTTGCTTTAAACCCAGGGCAGAGGTTCAAGTGGCACACACCAGAATCACACCCATCCCTGAACCTTCCACGATTCACCTCATGGTACAAAACTACCTCAGCCACCTACAACAAGATGTCGCCCATTTTGGCTATCCCATTGCCCCACTACCTGAGAAACTTACAGCCCCCTCCTCCAGGCAGTGGATTTGTCTCAAAAACATTTTTACACCATGGAGCAGAAAACTGAAATTCTAGCAGGAGAGATTGCCCAGATTAAACCCCCAGCATGGTGGGATTTGGGGATATGGGCAGACATACCTGCGTGGATCCGGGTGGGATCGCATGCCTTAGTAATCGGCCAACTCCTGATTGTAGCATATCTGCCAGTTACAAGCTGTAAGCTCAGGAGAAAAAGAAAAAGAAAGCAGTTCCTCAGGCTACTACACAGACAGGAGAGCCGTGTAAACAAAGCTTGACCGCAACACTTAGGCGGTTTTGTTATTCCCAAGGATTACTGTGTTTTCATACATGGCCCCTGGGGAGTTTGCAGGGCAGGTTTCTTTGTTTTACGGTTAAGACTGAAATGAGACTCAATGTACAATTACTGCTGTAACCTTAAGCACATATATGTATGTTGCATTTTGTAACCTTATAGATTCTGTGTTTGGTACCGCGTTAAAAGGAATTACGATATATATCGACGGGATCAGTTTAGAGTTAAACTGGGGAAAGTTGGGCAATTTGGGAGACCAAGGGTTTTCTCACCACCCTGAACTTTGACACACTCGAGTGGTGTCTGACTGTGGTAGATGAGGGATTATGTAGGGGAGGACGAAAACCCCCTCATTTTACCCAGAAGGAAAAGGGCTGTGGAATCAGTCTGTGCTGCAATGTGAATTGAAACCGAGAAGGTTTGACCTTGGCAGAGCAGTGATTGGACGGGGGAGGACACCGGAGGGCCAATGGTGGGACAGAGTCAGCCCAAATTATGGGGCTTTCAAGCCAATGGGAGAGCACTTGCTCGAAAACTGTGGGACCGACTCATCGCTATTATCCGGCTATTGTCTTCACCATGTTTACACTATGGAAGTAAATTATGCAGACCTTCAGAAAACTAGGGAACCCAAAACAACCCAAGGGCCTACACAATGGCTACAGGAGGCCAACGCAATCAACACCTACTCAAACCTTGAGTAGGTTAACATCAGTGGAAAAAAAACCCGCAATAATCTAAAATTGCTGCATTTTTCAAAATCACCAAGCCCACCAATGGGAAGGATCGATTTCAGCACGAGAGGCGGACTGGATAATCTGGCTATAAAAAGGGGTTTCTGACGCATTGTGTGTGCTTCCCTGCTCTCGTGATCCAACAACCACCAAGCCTCTCCACACTGAAGGAAAACCAGTGTCCGAAGACACCGAAGATAGAAGAAACAAACCACCAGTCTGCAGAAGGCACAGTAGTGAGTATAACCTCTGGTCCCCAGAACTCCCAACTCAGTTAGGCCAGGAAAGGTGGGAGGTTGGGCATTGTACTGCTAAACTTGTGTAAAGATTTTCATTGTGTCCGTTTAGTGGGATTTAGGGGGATTGTTTTGTTGGTGTATTGCTGTTTGTTGAGCTACACCTTGTCAAATAAATTGGAAGCCTAAGTTCCTCTTGGAATCACCTTGTCTCAGTTCTATTGTATTACACCTCCTGATCGTGAGTCTTATGTCAGAACAGTGTAAGGGAAGCTAGGAGCACCTCGAAAATGCTCAACTGTGTGTCACAGGCTAGGGAAGAAGGGGTTAGGAGTGTTTGACACTCACAGGTGCCTCACAGGCTAGGCATAAGCTGTGGGGACGCACGAGTCTCAAAACCCCCATCATAAGCTGTGGACACAGTCTCTCCAGGGGTGCTCTTACAGCACTCAGGGTACCTCACAGGCCAGGCATAAGCTGTGAAGGCAGAAGCCCAGAGAGAGACACCCAAGGCACAACAACACTCCCCGAGAACCCCTTACAATGGTTTTGGGGGTAATGTATTGACATGGATAGAGAACTGGTTGGCAGACAGGAAGCAAAAGAGTGGGGATAAACGAGTCCTTTTCAGAATGGCAGGCAGTGACTAGTGGGGTGCTGCAGGATTCAGTGCTGGGACCCCAGCTATTTACAATATACATTAATGATTTAGACGAAGGAATTGAATGTAATATCTCCAAGTTTGCATCTAACACTAAATTGGGTGGCAGTGTGAGCTGCGAGGAGGATGCTAGGAGGCTGTAGGGGGATTTGGACAGGCTAGGGGAATGGGCAAATGCATGGCAGATGCAGTATAATGTGGATAAGTGTGAGGTTATCCACTTTGGTGGCAAAAACAGGAAGGCAGATTATTATCTGAATGGTGACAGATTAATAAAAGGAGAGGTGCAACGAGACCTGGGTGTCATGGTAAATCAGTCATTGAAGGTAGGCATGAAGGTACAGCAGGTAGTAAAGAAAGCAAATGGCATGCTGGCCTTCATAGCGAGGGGATTTGAGTATACGAGCAGGAAGGTCTTACTGCAGTTTTTCAGGGGCTTGGTGAGACCATACCTTGAGTATTCTGTGCAGTTTTGGTCTCCTAATCTGAGGATGGACATTCTTACTATTGAGGGAGTGCAGCGAAGGTTCACCAGACTGATTCCCGGGATGGCAGGACTGACATATGAAGAAAGACTGGATCGACTAGGCTTATATTCACTGGAATATAGAAGAATGAGAGGGGATCTCATAGAAACATATAAAATTCTGACGGGATTGGATAGGTTAGATGCAGGAAGAATGTTCCTGATGCTGGGGAAGTACAGAACCAGGGGTCACAGTCTAAGGATAAGGGGTAAGCCATTTAGGACTGAGATGAGGAGAAACTTCTTCACTCAGGGAATTGTGAACCTGTGGCATTCTGTACCACAGAAAGTTGTTGAGGCCATTTTGTTAGATATATTCAAAAGGGAGTTAGATGTGGCCCTTACGGCTAAAGGGATCAAGGGGTATGGAGAGAAAGCAGGAATGGGGAACTGAAGTTGCATGATCAGCCATGATCATATTGGATGGTGGTGCAGGCTCGAAGGGCCGAATGGCCTACTCCTGCATCTATTTTCCATGTTTCTATGTTTCTATGCACAGTGCCCTCGCGAATGCTCTTCCTGCGGTGGGGATGTTATACTTTATCAAGGAAGCTTTGAGGGTGTCTTTGAAATGTTTCCTCTGCCCACCTGGGGTTCGCTTGCCGTGTAGGAGTTCCAAGTAGAACACTTCCTTAGGGAGCCTCGTGTCGGGCATGCAGTCGATGTGGCTGACCAACGGAGCTGGTCAAGCGTGGTCAGTGCTTCAATGCTGGGGATGTTGGCCTGAGCGAGAACACTGACGTTGGTGCGTCTATCCTCCCAGTGGATTTGTAGGATCTTGCGGAGATAGCGCTGGTGGTACTTCTCCAGCGCTTTGAGGTGTCTGCTGTATATAGTCCACGTCTCTGAGCAGGAGGGCAGGTATCACTACTGTCATGTATGTAACCTTTATGTAACAACACTGCAATACTGTATATACATAAGAAATGCACACCTTGACCACAGGGGGTGAACTCGTGGGAGACACTCCTCACCTGGGCATTCAGGTATATAAAGGGAGGTCCCACGCAAGGTCATCACTTCTTGGTCCTGTGAATAAAGGTTCAGGTCATGGAGTGACCTTATCCATAGAATGTGCCTCGTGTGGATTTGTGGTATTGTGTGAGGACTTTACAACTACAGCCCTGTAAACCATAAGCTTGGTGACAGATTTGAGGTCCTGATCTTCAAACACTCTCTTCCTGAGGTGACCGAAGGCTGTGCTGGCACACTGGAGGTTGTGTTGGACCTCGTCGTTAATGTCTACCCTTGCTGATAGTAGGCTCCCGAGATATGGAAAATTATCCACGTTGTCCAAGGCCACGCTGTGGATTTTGATGACCGGCGGGCAGTGCTGTGCGGCGGGGTCAGGTTGCTGGATAGATAAGGGAGGACCAGTGGATGTGGTGTATTTGGATTTTCAGAAGGCATTTTATAAGGTGCCACGCAAGAGGTTATTGAACAAAATTAGGGGTCAACGGATTGGGGGTGATATACTAGCATGCATTGAGGATTGGTTAACAGACAGAAAATGGAGAATAGGAATAAATGGGTCATTTTCGGTTTGGCAGGCTGTAACTAGTGGGGTGCCGCAGATACAACATCTCAAATCCGGCTGCCCGAAAACCGGAATTGTCGAAAACCAGGCATTTTTGAGAAAATTGCATTTGCTATTCAGTAAAATTAAATCCGGAATTATTGTCTAAAAACCAAAAATTTTTGTGAATTTTTTTTGATAAAATACCATTTGATATTCAGTAAAATAATATCCGACCTGACCCACATCACCATTAGCACTTTGTCTGTCTCGGTAGCTTTATCACAGGCACTCCTGTGCCCCACCTGCTCCTCCTCCCCACCCCGCTCCAGATCTTCTCTCCGCCTCCCGAGTGGTGGCACTGCGCACGCGCGAGACCCACACCTGTGCACCAGGCCCCCACAGCACTGATGGGGCCTATTCTACGTCATGGAGTGTTCTGGGTAACAAGCGCCGCCATTGTCTTCATTGTGCCCGAAATCCGGAAAAATCCAAAAACCGGCACGGTCTCGGTCCCGAGGTTGCCTGATTTGAGTCGTAGTGCCTGTATATCCAAGTTTGCGATGATACAAAACTACTTGCGAATGTAAGTTGTGAAGAGGATGCAAAGAGACTTCAAGGGGATATAGAGGTAAGTGGGCAAGAACATGGCAAATGGAATAATGGTGTCAAGTTTCAGCCTGAGTTGCTCCTATTTTTTGGAGCAACTAGTTTAGAATGGAGTATCTTAGAAATTGCAATTCTTGGCCTTTAGTTTGCTCCAGTTCGAGTGAGTTAGAACAGTTTCATTTTAGAACATATTTATTTTTTTCAAAAGGGGGCGTGTGCGGCCACTTATGCCTGTTTTGCAAGTTTAGGCAGCAAAAACTTACTCAAAACTAACTTAGAATGGAGTAAGTGTAGATTTTTGTACGCTCAGAAAAACCTTGCCTACACTTAGATAATCAGGGGTAGGGAACGAGAGATAGGGGGCCCAAGTTTCCACATGATTCGCGCCTGATTTTTAGGAGCAACTGGTGGAGAACGGACTATTTTAGAAATCGCAATTCTCCACATTTTTTTTTCTGCAGTTCTAGTCAGGTCGAACAGTTCTAGTTTAGAACAGAATTTTTTCTTCAAAAGGGGGCGTGTCCGGCCACTGACGCCTGATTTGAAAGTTTCCACAGTGAAAATGTACTCCAAACTAAAGTAGAATGGAGCCAGTGAAGATTTTTGTAGAACTAAAAAAACCTGTTCTACACATTAAAAAATCAGGCGCAGGTTACAAATTAGGCGTCCAGAACGAGGTGGGCGGAAGAGGGCGGGGGAAGGGAACTCATTCAATTCGACAATCAATCCTTATTTATACTTCTACAAATATTATACAAATAAATCCAACCTGAATAAACATTTATAAGCCATGAAAAGATTAAATAAACCATCTTCCTACCTGTGTGAAAGTGCTTCAGCCAGGGAGAATTCTGCAGCCGTTCGTGCCGCTGAGCGGGAGGGGGAGAGAGAGCGAGAGAGAGAGGGAGGGAGAGAGAGGCGGGGGGGGGAGGGAGGGAGAGAGAGGGGGGAGGGAGGGGGGGGGATGGAGGAAGAGAGAGGGGAGGGAAGGAGGGGGAGAGAGAGAGAGAGAGAGGGGGAAGGAGGGAGAGAGAGAGAAAGAGAGAGAGAGAGAGAGAGAGAGAGAGAGAGAGGGAGAGAGAGAGAGAGAGGGAGGGAGGGAGGGAGAGAGAGAGAGGGGGAGGGAGAGAGAGAGAGGGGGAGGGAGGGAGAGAGAGAGGGGGAGAGAGGGAGAGAGAGAGAGGGAGGGAGGGAGAGAGAGAGGGGGGGGAGGGAGGGAGAGAGAGAGAGAGAGAGGGGAGGGAGGGAGAAAGAGGGGGGGAGAGGGGGAGAGAGGGAGGGAGAGAGAGAGAGGGAGGGAGGGAGAGAGAGGGGAGGGAGAGAGATGGGGGAGAGAGAGGGAGGGGAGAGAGGAGGAGAGAGGGGGGAGAGAGAGGGGGGAGAGGGGGGGAGAGAGGGGGGGCGGGGAGAGGGGGGAGAGAGGGGGGGGTCGAATCGGGGAACAGGAGCGCGGGTCGGGTCGGGTCAGTCGGGTGGGGGGGGGAGCGGGTGTCGGGTCTCGGGTCGGGTCGGGGCGGGGGGGGGGGCGGGTGTCGGGTCGGGGCGGGGAGCGGGTGTCGGGTGTCGGGTCGGGGCGGGGGGGGGGGCGGGTGTCGGGTCGGGGCGGGGAGCGGGTGTCGGGTGTCGGGTCGGGGCGGGGGGGGGGAGCGGGTGTCGGGTCTCGGGTCGGGGCGGGGGGGAGGAGCAGGTGTCGGGTCGGGGCGGGGGTGGGGGGAGCGTGTGTCTGGTCGGCGGGGGTGGGGGAGCGGGTGTCTGGTCGGCGGGGGGGGGGGGAGCGGGTGTCGGGTCGGTTCTGGTCGGCGGGGGGGAGCGAGTGTCGGGTCTGGTCGGGGGGTGGGGGGGGGGGAGTGGGTGTCGGGTCGGGGGGGGGGGGGAGCAGGAGCTGGCCGTGGGAGGAGCCTCATTCACGCAGCCCCAGTGAGGCCATTCAGCCAGGGCTAGGGGCTGCGTGCTTCGGGCCCCTCCCACACAGTTTGGCGCCTGGAGCTACTGCACTTGCATGCCGACTGTAGCGCGCATGTGCAGAGGTCCCGGCACTGTTTTCAGCGCAGGGACCTGGCTCCGCCCCCCCACAGCTCGTGCTGGCTGCGCCGAGGGCCAGAGGACCTGTAAGTAGGTGGAGAATACCGAGGATTTTTTTAGGCGCTGTTTTAAGCGCGAAAAACGAGCGCCCAGCTCAGAAGGGCGCCCGTTTTTTTTCTTGTGGAAACTTGGGCCCAGGGTGTGGCGGGGGGGCGGAGAGGTGGGTTTACAAACATTAAACACTTCACTTTTACAAACAAAGAGCCATCATCAATAATAAATGATAAATAAATCAATAAATAAACCAATGAATCAATCCAAATAAATAAAAAATTAAAAAAAATTAAAAAAATTAAAAATCACTCAATAAATAAAAAATTATTTCTACTCGCCTACTGCAGTACCAGGGAGAAGAGTGGTGGGTGGGGGGGGAGGGGGGGGGGGATGGAGAAGAGAAGAAGATTGTGGGGGGGAGAAGAGAGGAAGATGGGGGTGGGGGAAGAGAGAAGACGATGATGAAGCCCCGCACACAGCCGATGCCGGGCTGCCGACGCCGTCGACTCTTTGGGCTGGGACCGCCCCAGCGAGATGCGGGCAGGGGGGCCCCGCCGACAATGAAGAAGCCAGCCCCCGCCGAGGACTTCGGGCTGGGCCCGCCCCAGCGAGATGCGGGCAGGGGGGCCCCGCCGACAATGAAGAAGCCAGCCCCCGCCGAGGACTTCGGGCTGGGCCCGCCCCAGCGAGATGCGGGCAGGGGGGCCCCGCCGACAATGAAGAAGCCAGCCCCCGCCGAGGACTTCGGGCTGGGCCCGCCCCAGCGAGATGCGGGCAGGGGGGCCCCGCCGACAATGAAGAAGCCAGCCCCCGCCGAGGACTTCGGGCTGGGCCCGCCCCAGCGAGATGCGGGCGGGCGGGCCCCTCTGACGACAATGACGACGCCGGCTGCCAGGAGTTCTTTGGGCAGGGCCCACCCCCAACGAGAGGCCAGACGGGCGGGCCCCACCACCGAGGTAAGATGCACAGGCCACTCGGCCGGGGATAGGGGCGACATCCCCTTGGCCTTGGATAAGGTCGTCGCCCGGGAGACAGGACGCTGACAGCTACTGCGCATGCGCGCAGCTGCCGGCACTGTTTTCGGCGCAGGGTTGTAGCTCCGCCCCCTCCAGCTCTTGCTGCGCAGCGCCAAGGTGGAATTGGGCCTACAGCTATCGGAGAATTGCGAGATAAGTATTTGGCATAATTTTTGTTCTATAAATTAGGCGGGCCTCTCCGATATTCGCCGTTCTAGCGGGCGGCCGGAACTTGACCCCATAGTGTGGAGAAATGTGAAGTTACCCACTTTGGTAGGAAAAATAGAAAATCAGAGTATTTTTTAAATGGTGAGAGATCGGGAAGTGTTTGTGTTCAGAGGGACCTGGGTGTCCTTGTACATGAATCACTGAAAGTTAACATGCAGGTACAGCAAGCAATTAAGAAAGCAAATGGTATGCTGGCCTTTATTACAAGAGGATTTGAGAATAAGAGTAAAAATGCATTACTGCAATTATATAGGGCTCCGGTGAGACCGCACCTGGAGTATTGTGTACAGTTTTGGTCTCCTTACCTAAGGAAGGATATACTTGCCATTGAGGGAGTGCAACAAAGGTTCACCAGACTGATTTCTGGGATGGGGGAATTGTCCTATGAGGAGAGATTGATTAGTTAAGGCCTATAATCTCCAGAGTTTAGAAGAATAGATGGTGGTACTTGTGGATGAAGCACAAAGGATAGTGTTATGTATGAATAAAGAGTCTGACTGGATACTGTGAGCTCAAAGTAAAGTGTGACCTTAATCTTTTATCGCAGGTCTCCAGAGTGCCTCTCGAGGCTGTGAGGCCTCCTTAAGTACAGGTGCTTCCAAGGGATTGTGGGATGAGCCCTCTGGTGACGACACAAGGTATATACAGGTTTACATATATAACAACACTCCCCTCCCCCCACCCCCCCACCCCCAACAAAGTCAATAGTGTAACTATTTATAAGGTGAGTCGATCTGGGGCCTTTCTTTCCTTGGTTGACCGTCTCAGTGCAAATGCTGGTTTTGGTGAATCGTTTGCTGGGCCCTCGCTGGGCTGCTGTGCAGCTGGCCTTACTGGGCTGCCTGGTGTGGTGAGTCCTGCTGGGCTGCTGAGGGTGATGGGTTCTGCTTTGTGGCCAACTGCGGTGTCGGTTGTCACTGGTGTGTATGTTGGGGGGTCAAAGAAGGTGGGGTCCAAAGTGGGTTGCTCAGGATAGTCCGTGAATCTGAGTTTGATTTGGTCCAAGTGTTTCTGGTGAATGAGTCCATTTGAAAGTTTGACCAGAAACACCCTGCTCCCCTCTTTGGCCACAATAGTGCCGGAAAGCCACTTGGGACCTTGTCCATAGTTCAACACAAATACAGGATCATTGATTTCAATCTCGCGTGACACATTTGCTCTATCATGATATGTGCTTTGTTGAAGCCACCTGCTCTCTACTTGTTCATGTAGATCAGGGTGGACTAACGAGAACCTTGTCTTAAGTGCCCTTTTCATGAGCAGTTCAGCGGGTGGAATCCCAGTGAACGAGCGGGGTCTCATGCGGTAGCTAAGCAGGACTCGGGATAGGCGAGTCTGCAGTGAACCTTCAGTTACCCTCTTCAAGCTCTGATTGATGGTTTGCACTGCTCGCTCTACCTGACCATTCGATGCTGGTTTGAACGGGGCAGATGTAACATGTTTGATCCCATTATGGGTCATGAGCTCTTTGAAATGTGGCCCGTTGTCGCTCACAAGGACATCAGGCAGGTCGTGCGTGGCAAACATGGCCCGCAGGCTTTCAGTAGTGGCAGCGGACATGCTTGCTGACATTATCTCACATTCAATCAATTTGGAGTACGCATCTACAACCACTAGGAACATTTTACCCAAAAACGGGCCTGCATAGTTGACATGGACCCTGGACCACAGTTTGGAGGGTCAAGACCATAAACTTAGTTGCGCCTCCCTGGGTGCATTGCTTAACTGCGAGCATATGTTACATTTGTGCACGCAGGACTCTAAGTCCGCATCGATACCAGGCCACCACACGTGGGTTCTGGCTATCGCTTTCATCATTACGATGCCTGGGTGAGTACTGTGGAGATCACTGATGAAAGTGTCTCTGCCCTTCTTGGGGACCACTACCCAACCCCACAGAAGGCAGTCTGCCTGTATAGACATTTCATCTTTGTGCCGCTGGTACGGCTTTATCTCTTCCTGCATTTCCACTGGGACACTGGACCAGCTCCCGTGAAGCACACAATTTTTTACTCGGGACAGTAAGGGGTCCTGGCTCGTCCAGGTTCTAATCTGTCGGGCTGTGACGGGTGATTGCTCACTCTCGAATGCTTCCATTACCATGACTAAATCTGCGGGCTGTGCCATTTCCACCCCCGTGGTGGGCAATGGCAGCCTACTGAGAGCATTGGCACAGTTTACTGTGCCTGGCCTGTGGCGGATGGCGTAGTTGTACGCAGACGACATGAGCGCCCATCTCTGGATGCGGGCCGATGCATTCGTATTCATCCCCTTACTTTTGGAAAAAAGGGATATCAGTGGCTTATGGTCAGTTTCCAGTTCAAATTTGAGCCCAAACAGATATTGATGCATTTTCTTTACCCCATCAACACACGCTAATGCTTCTTTTTCAATCATGCTGTAGGCTCTCTCAGCCTTAGACAGATTTCTGGATGCATAAACAACCGATTGAAATTTCCCAGATTTATTAGCTTGTTGCAATACACACCCGACCCCGTACAACGATGCATGACATGCTAGTACCAAACGCTTACATGGATCATACAACGCAAGCAATTTGTTTGAGCATAACAATTTTCTAGCTTTAACAAAGGCATTTTCTTGGCTTTTGCCCCATACCCATTCATCTCCTTTATGCAGTAAAGTGTGCAGTGATTCTAACAGTGTGCTGAGACCCGGTAAGAAGTTACCAAAGTAGTTCAGGAATCCTAGAAACGACCGGAGCTCCTTCACATTCTGTGGCCTCGGTGCGTTCTCGATTGCCTCCGTCTTCGAATCGGTGGGCCTGATGACGTCCGCAGCGATTCTTCTCCCCAGGAACTCCACTTCAGGCGCCAGGAAAATGCACTTCGAGTGTTTTAACCTGAGCCCCAAGCAGTTGAGTCAACTAAGAACCTCCTCCAGGTTCTGCAGATGTTCTACTGTAGCTCGACCTGTAACCAAGATGTCGTCCTGGAAGACCACAGTGCACGAGACTGACTTCAGTAAGCTTTCCATGTTTCTCTGGAATATTGCCGCGGCTGATCGAATCCCAAATGGGCATCTGTTGTAAATTAAGAGACCTTTGTGTGTGTTGATGCAGGTGAGGCCCTTCGATGATTCTTCCAGCTCCTGCATCATGTAGGCAGAAGTCAAGTCCAGCTTCGTGAATGTCTTTCCTCCCGCCAGCATTGCAAAAAGGTCATCAGCTTTCGGTAATGGGTATTGATCCTGCAGGGAGAAACAATAGATAGTTACTTTGTAATCACCACAGATTCTGATGGTGCCATCTCCCTTGAGGACTGGGATGATGGGACTGGCCCACTCGTTGAATTCGATCGGCAAAATGATGCCCTCTCGTTGCAGCCGGTCCAGCTCGATCTCCATCCTCTCTCGCATCATGTACGGTACTGCTCTCGCCTTGTGATGGATGGGTCGCGCCCCCGGAATTAAGTGGATCTGCACTTTTGCTCCTTGGAACTTCCCAATGCCTGGTTTGAACAGCGAGGAGAACTTGGTTAAGACCTGGGCTCATTAAGTGTCGTCAGTGGACGAGAGCGGTCGGACGTCATCCCAGTTCCAGCGTATCTTTCCCAGCCAGCTCCTGCCAAGCAGCGTGGGACCATCGCCCGGTACCACCCAGAGTGGTAGCTTGTGCACCGCTCCATCGTAGGAGACCTTTACAGTAGCACTGCCGATTACGGGAATCAGTTCCTTTGTGTAAGTTCTCAGTTTCGGGCGAATGGGAGTCAGGACTGACCTTGAGGCCTTGCTGCACCACAATTTATCGAAAGTCTTTTTGCTCATAATGAACTGGCTCGCTCCCGTATCCAGCTCCATTGACACCGGGAGTCCATTTAATTCAACCTTCAGCATTATCGGGGACACCCCATATACCTCTGCCTCCTCAGTCTGAGGCTCTGGTTCATCGTGATCCACCGTGGATCTGTCCTCCTCTGCAACATGGTGATTTGCAGGATTAGCAGGGTTTGCAGCTCGCCTGCACACTCGTTGGAGGTGTCCGATTGTCCCACAGCCCTTGCAAACGTACCCTTTGAAGCAGCATGAATGGAAACGATGATCACCCCCACAGCGCCAACAAGGTGTTAATGGCCTTGCATTCATCACCCTTGATGGTGGAATATGAGATATCTACGGATGTGCAGCTGCAGGCATGTGGGGCCTGCCCTGTACATTGCGATTTGAAAACAACATCATTTTGTTCACTGTACTTGTAGCAGCACTCGTGTGCTGAAAGATTTGCTTAGTATTGTCACTGGTGGCAATGAACACCTGGGCTATCGCTATGGCTTTACTCAAGGTTGGGGTCTTTATAGTCAAAAGTTTGCGAAGTGGCCAATGCCAAGTACAAAGTAGTCTCTGAGCATGTGCTCCAAATGTCCTTCAAATTCACAATATCCTGCAAGGCATCTTAGCTCGATGACATAGCTCGCCTTCAGACCTTTTGTAGGTGTAGAACCGGTACCTCGCCATCAGAACGCTTTCCTTTGTGTCCAGATGCTCCCAGACCAGTGTGCACAAATCATCGTATGATTTCTCTGTGGGTTTCGCTGGAGCAAGCAGATTTTTCATGAGGCCAAACGTTGGTGCTCCGCAGACGGTGAGGAGAAACGCCCTTCGTTTGCCAGCATTCGCTTCTCCTTCCAGCTCGTTGGCCACAAAGTATTGGTGGAATCGCTCCACGAAGGTTTCCCAATCATCTCCCTCCAGGCATCCTGGAGAAATTTTCATTGTTCTCTGCATCGTTGGGTTCGTCATCTGTATCGCATCGCCAGTTGTTATGTATGAATAAAGAGTCTGACTGGATACTGTGAGCTCAAAGCAAAGTGTGACCTTAGTCTTTTATTGCAGGTCTCCAGAGTGCCTCGTCAGCCTGTGAGGCCTCCTTAAGTACAGGTTCTCCCAAGGGATTGTGGGATCCCTTGGGACTCCAAGGTTTACATATATAACAGATAGTATGCAGATACAGCAACTGATCAGGAAGGCCAATGGTATCTTGGCCTTTATTGTAAAGGGGATGGAGTATAAAAGCATGGAAGTCTTGCTACAGCTATATAAGGTATTGGTGAGGCTACACCTGGAATATTGCGTGCAGTTTTGGTTTCCGTATTTACTGTTGGTACTATGACAAGGTGTGCCACCAGAGGGCTCAGCAGTGGGAGACTTGTAGGTTACCTGTACAGGTGTGCCTGGCCTAGTATAAAAGGCAGGCCACCAGGTGTGATCCTCACTCTGGAGTTAACAAATAAAGGACTAAGGTCACTACAGTTCAAGTACAACACATTGTCTCGTGGAGTCATTATTAGAGCATCCAAGGACACAACAATTGGCGATGAGATTACAAAATTTCACGCGAAAATGGCTGCCCTTGGTATGTTGCAGCAGTTTGTCGATGGTGATGATTGGGACGCTTTTGTGGAAAGGCTCAACCATTTCTTCACAGCAAACTACCTGGCAGGAGACGACCTGGCCACACTGGTTGATAAGCGCAGAGCTATCTTGCTAACCAGTTGTGGGCCCACCGTCTATGGCCTCATCAGGGACTTGCTGGCACCAGCAAAGACAATGACCGAGACGTACAAGGAGCTCGTAACCCTGATCCATGAGCAACTCAAGCCACAGGAGAGCATCCTCACAGCCAGACACCGGTTCTATACCTACCGAAGGCCCAAAGGCTAGGAAATCGCGAAATACACCGCAGACCTCAGGAGGCTGGTGGCACCGTGTGAGTTTGGCAACCACCTCAACGAAGCGCTGTGGGACATTTCTGTCATTGGAATCGACCACGAGGGCCTTCTTCATAAGCTACTGTCGGCGGATACCACAGTCACACTGCAGACGGCCATTTCTGTGATCCAGGCATTCATGACCTCGACCTGCGGCTCTAGGCAGATGACTCACCCTCAGGACTCAAACCCGGCAGAAGGTGGATGGAGAAGATCCATTGGATGTGGAAAGATTTAAACCCTCCAGCTATCGACGTCCTCCACGTTCGGAGGCACAGCAAGCCCTCACTTGAGGGTGGATCCGGAACCAGAGAGCAGACCAGCACAGCACCCGAGGCACAGACCACTCAGCACGACTGTGTGGAGATGATCCAGCTGAGACGACCCGAGCGCACATTCCAAGCTCCAGTGGCAGGACTCCGGAGGAAGAAAATCGGATCCAAAGGCGACTTCCCAGTTTCGGTGACAGAACCCGAGAAGAAGAGGATCACCGCAGTCGACATCGTGGATGCAGGAAAGATGGCGCCCAAACCACGAGGTGAGGCGCTGAAGAAAAAGATGGCCGCGGCCAGATCACGACGTGCAGCGCTGATGGAGCAACATGTGGTAACAGAGAAGAGTATTGGGGTAAAGCAAGCAAGGCTCTCTTAAAGGAGGCCTGCAACCCACTACAATTAAAGGGACAGTTTCACACATTTAAGCAATGTAACAGTAATTGTAAGTTAGAGACAAAATGTGTAACTGACGATCAGAGTTGTGTACATGCAATAAGCAAGGAAAAGTCGCGCAATCATGTAAAATGTGTAATTGATGATCAGAATTGTGTACACGCAACCAGCGAGGAAAAGTCACGCGATCGCGATCGGAGCTGCAGTGTATCCACAATAAGTAATGAAAAGTTATGTGATGTAGGATTTCAACTGCATGCAGCCAATGCAGCAGGCAAACACCTTTCGGGAGCACACAGTTCCAGCGAGCTACCCAATGTTGCAGCCTGCGTCCCGGGGACCAGAGTTATGCACCATGGAGTGTGGCCACAAGCAGCCAATACACACGAGCTGCAGAGCAAGCGACCTCAACAGGGCAACGGCACAGGTATCGATACCCTGCCCCGATCGGCTCCACCTCTCAGGCACCCGATGGCACCAACCGGCACGAGCCTGAAAGAGCAAACTGTGCTAAGGCACAGCCCCCAGACCCCATCGCCACCAAGGCCATACCCGGAAACGAAGGGTCACCCGCTACAGTCCCCCCAAAGGGGACCGGGACCAACCAAACAACGCCCAGGCTAGCGAGTCAGCAGTTCCCTGTGCACTGCTAGACGACAGCCCCTCAGGGAGCAGCAGCAACCCAGGGCGCAAAGAAAGGACAGGAAGGTCACAGGCATCTGTGAACCTGCCCGACACTAGGAACCACGGCAACAGCCCCAAGAGCAGGCAACTTGAGCCAACCGGGTTCCCACTGCCAGCACTGGGCACCGCGCCGCCACCAGACTGCAGGGACACCATCCAGCAGTTTTGGAACTAGTGTCCTTACGCACCGGTCACCACATCGATAATGTATCTCACCAGTCTAACTTACTTGTCTCACAACGGAACTACAAATGTAATGCAATCTTGTTTTTCTGAACTTGAATATATATGAATGCAATGAACCTCCAGCATAATCTATATGTGTGGGAGGTTGTGGGGGGGGGGGGGCGGTGGAGGGTGAGAATGCAGTGGTCAGGGACACACACAAACAGAAACGACCAGCACTCTACTGAACCAAACACACACCCAAGATTGAAACGACCTGCCAAGGGTCAATCAGATAGAACCCAGATAGTTGAATGGCGGAGCAGGCTCGAGGGGCTAGATGGCCTACTCCTGTTCCTAATTCTTATGTTCTTATGTTCAGATAGAGCCAAGCCCAGAGCACAATCAATGCAGAGGCAATTTGCACTGAAGGCTTAGGGGAGAGTGATGTCATGTATCCTACATGGTCACTGTTGGTACTATCACAAGGTGTGCCACCAGAGGGCACAGCAGTGGGAGACTTGTAGGTTACCTGTACAGGTGTGCCTGGCCTCGTATAAAAGGCAGGCCACCAGGTGTGATCCTCACTCTGGAGTTAACAAATAAAGGACTACCGTCACTACAGTTCAAGTACAACACATTGCCTCGTGGAATCATTATTAGAGCATTCAAGTACACAACATTTACGAAAGGATATACTTGTTTTGCAGGCAGTTCAGAGAAGGTTCAGTCGGTTGATTCCAGAGATGAGGGGGTTGACTTATGAGGAAAGGTTGAGTAGGTTGGGCTCTACTCATTGGAATTCAGAAGAATGAGAGATGATCTTATCGAAACGTGTAAGATTATGAAGGGGGCTTGACAAGGTGGATGCAGAGAGGATGTTTCCACTGATGGGGAGACTAGAACTAGAGGGCATGATATTAAAATAAGGGGCCGTCCACTTAAAACAGAGATGAGGAGAAATTTCTTCTCTCAGAGGGTTGTAAATCTGTGGAATTCGCTGCCTCAGAGGGATGTGGAAGCTGGGACATTGAATAAATTTAAGACAGAAATAGACAGTTTCTTAAACGATAAGGGGATAAGGGGTTATGGGGAGCGGGCGGGGAAGTGGAGTTGAGTCCAGAATCAGATCAGCCATGATCTTATTGAATGGCGGAGCTGGCTCGAGGGGCAGTATGACCTACTCCTGTTCCTATTTCTTAAGTTCTTTTGTTATTATAATGAGAGGTGATCTTATTGAAACGTACAAAATTCTTATAGGGCTTGACAGGGTAGATGCATGGAGGATGTTTCTTCTGGCTGAGGAGTCAAGAACCAGCGGTCACAGTCTCAGAATAAGGGGTCGGCCATTTCGGACTGAGATGAGAAACTTCTTCACTCAGAGGGTGGTGAATCTCTGGAATTCTCTACCCCAGAGGGCTGTGGAGGCTGTCTTTGAATATATTCAAGACAGAGAGCGATAGATTTTTGGATATTAAGTGAATCAAGGGATATGGGGATAGTGCAGGAAAGTGGAGTTGAGGTCGAAGATCAGCCATGATAATGAATGGTGGAGTAGGCTCGAGGGGCTGAATGGCCTGTTGGAAGGTATTAGCCCAGATTTTGCTGGAGTGGGGCATCTCGTGACATGCTCTGTTAGCTAGACTTTTCCCTCATCCTTCAGCTTGAGACTTTTTTGCCCTGTAAGTTGCTGGAAGTGCAAGCTGATAAGCGAGGGCAACGGTGCACCTGGGACCATGGTGACCAATGGGACAAATGGTCAATCTCCTTAAATAAAAACTGGACTCAGCAGGTCCGGCAGCATCTGTGGAGAGAAACAGAGTTAACGTTTCAGGTCAATGATCTTTTATCAGTGTCAATGGGGCGAAATTGGGTAACGCTCTGTTTGGGGGCGGTAACCGAGTCGTGGCATTACTTCCTACGCTTGGAGCAGATGTCCCGCCTCGGCCGCGAAAATTGGGTTACCGCCCCTCACAGGAAGTGGGGCACAATGTCACGCGCTCCACTTCCTATTGGTGCGGTGTCCGTGGCGCTACATGTAGTGCTAACGAGTTTCAATGCCCCTCCCCTTCCGTTAAAGGCTTCTGTGAACTCTGCAGATCTTTTGATGGCCTCCACTGGGCCACCAGGGCTGAGTGGTGCCGTGGCCGCAACCCGGTGCCCAAACGGAGTGTCAGGCTGCACGATAGCAGCCCGGACCACGCAACAGGCAAGCAGAACGGGCCAACCAGTGAGTCGGGCCCCCCCAAAAATGAAAATGACGTGCACGGCGCAGTGAACCTCCCCTTTAACGTCCACCCTGGGAGTGGAGGTCAGCCTGGTTCGCAACCTGCATGGCTGGCATGGGCATCGCCCACCGCAGCCTCACGGGACGCTAGCCAAATTGTGCCACGGGGCGCAACTGTTTCGCCACTCACGGAGATGACGTCATCGCCGAGGCACGGCGCGACCGTGCTCATGCTCCGCTAACTCCCGCGCAATATCACGGGAGCTGGTAGCGCCCCCCTCCCCCCAGTGAAAACAGTTTTGCGCCCCGTTAGCGCCCGCCCGGAGGCACTTACGGGAGGTGCAGAACAGGGCAATTTCAGCTCCTATCTCTTTAACCATTGCAGTTTAAAGATTGAAATAGAAATAGAAGAATAACCGAGAAGGAATTTAGGGTAAAGTCAAATCAGGCACAGAAAAATAAATAGAGGAAAAGAAAGATTGGATTAAAAGAGAGAGAAAAATAAGACAGGAAGAAAAATTAAAAGAATATATCTAACAACAATTTAGTAGATGTAGGAATTGGACGCCACAGTTTAAATTGCTTCCTATCTGGACCGGATGTTGAGTGGCATTGCAGGAACATAAATCTCCTCACTAAAAAGGAACTCCTCACTGTTAAGACGCAGCCCGTACTTTCTACGGCGAGTTTAATGAGCAATTAATGCGCAAATGCAGCAACTTCATAGAAACATAGAAACATAGAAAATAGGTGCAATGGCAGGACATTCAGCCCTTCTAGCCTGCACCGCCATTCAATGAGTTCATGGGTGAACATGAAACTTCAGTACCCCATTCCTGCTTTCAAGCCATATCCCTTGATCCCCTGAGTAGTGAGGACTTCATCTAACTCCCTTTTGAATATATTAGTGAATTGGCCTCAACTACTTTCTGTGGTAGAGAATTCCACGGGTTCACCACTCTCTGGGTGAAGAAGTTTCTCCTCATCTCGGTCCTAAATGGCTTACCCCTTATCCTTAGACTGTGACCCCTGGTTCTGGACTTCCCCAACATTGGGAACATTCTTCCTGCATCCAACCTGTCCAAACCCGTCAGAATTTTAAACGTTTCTATGAGATCCCCTCTCACTCTTCCGAACTCCAGTGAATACAAGCCCAGTTGATCCAGTCTTGCTTGATAGGTCAGTCCCACCATCCCGGGAATCAGTCTGGTGAATCTTCGCTGCACTCCCTCAATAGCAAGAATGTCCTTCCTCAAGTTAGGAGACCAAAACTGTACACAATACTCCAGGTGTGGCCTCACCAAGGCCCTGTACAACTGTAGCAACACCTCCCTGCCCCTGTACTCAAATCCCCTCGCTATGAAGGCCAACATGCCATTTGCTTTCTTAACTGCCTGCTGTACCTGCATGCAAACCTGATGTACCATGACACCCAGGTCTCGTTGCACCTTCCCTTTTCCTAATCTGTCACCATTCAGATAATAGTCTGTCTCTCTGTTTTTACCACCAAAGTGGATAACCGCACATTTATCCACATTATACTTCATCTGCCACGCATTTGCCCACTCACCTAACCTATTCAAGTCACTCTGCAGCCTCATAGCATCCTCCTCGCAGCTCACACTGCCACCCAACTTAGTGTCATCCGCAAATTTGGAGATACTACATTTAAACCCCTCGTCTAAATCATTAATGTACAATGTAAACAGCTGGGGCCCCAGCACAGAACCTTGCGGTACCCCACTAGTCACTGCCTGCCATTCTGAAAAGTACCCATTTACTCCTACTCTTTGCTTCCTGTCTGACAACCAGTTCTCAATCCACGTCAGCACACTACCCCCAATCCCATGTGCTTTAACTTTGCACATTAATCTCTTGTGTGGGACCTTGTCGAAAGCCTTCTGAAAGTCCAAATATACCACATCAACTGGTTCTCCTTTGTCCACTTTACTGGAAACATCCTCAAAAAATTCCAGAAGATTTGTCAAGCATGATCTCCCTTTCACAAATCCATGCTGACTTGGACCTATCATGTCACCATTTTCCAAATGCGCTGCTATGACATCCTTAATAATTGATTCCATCATTTTACCCACTACTGAGATCAGGCTGACCGGTCTATAATTCGCTGCTTTCTCTCTCCCTCCTTTTTTAAAAAGTGGGGTTATATTGACTACCCTCCACTCGATAGGAACTGATCCAGAGTCAATGGAATGTTGGAAAATGACTGTCAATGCATCCGCTATTTCCAAGGCCACCTCCTTAAGTACTCTGGGATGCAGTCCATCAGGCCCTGGGGATTTATCGGCCTTCAATCCCATCAATTTCCCCAACACAATTTCCCGACTAATAAAGATTTCCCTCAGTTCCTCCTCCTTACTAGACCCCCTGACCCCTTTTATATCCGAAAGGTTGTTTGTGTCCTCCTTCGTGAATACTGAACCAAAGTACTTGTTCAATTGGTCTGCCATTTCTTTGTTCCCCGTTATGACTTCCCCTGATTCTGACTGCAGGGGACCTATGTTTGTCTTTACTAACCTTTTTCTCTTTACATACCTATAGAAACTTTTGCAATGCGCCTTAATGTTCCCTGCAAGCTTCTTCTCGTACTCCATTTTCCCTGCCCTAATCAAACTCTTTGTCCTCCTCTGCTGAGTTCTAAATTTCTCCCAGTCCCCAGGTTCGCTGCTATTTCTGGCCAATTTGTATGTCACTTCCTTGGCTTTAATACTATCCCTGATTTCCCTAGATAGCCATGGTTGAGCCACCTTCCCTTTTTTATTTTTACGCCAGACAGGAATGTACAATTGTTGTAATTCATCCATGCGGTCTCTAAATATCTGCCATTGCCCATCCACAGTCAACCCCTTAAGTATCATTCGCCAAGCTATCCTAGCCAATTCACGCCTCATACCTTCAAAGTTACCCTTCTTTAAGTTCTGGACCATGGTCTCTGAATTAACTGTTTCATTCTCCATCCTAATGCAGAATTCCACCATATTATGGTCACTCTTCCCCAAGGGGCCTCGCACAATGAGATTGTTAATTAGTCCTCTCTCATTACACAACACCCAGTCTAAGATGGCCTCCCCCCTAGTTGGTTCCTCGACATATTGGTCTAGAAAACCATCCCTTATGCACTCCAGGAAATCCTCCTCCACCGTATTGCTTCCAGTTTGGCTAGCCCAATCTATGTGCATATTAAAGTCACCCATTATAACTGCTGCACCTTTATTGCATGCACTCCTAATTTCCTGTTTGATGCCCTCCCCAATATCACTACTACTGTTTGGAGGTCTGTACACAACTCCCACTAACGTTTTTTGCCCTTTAGTGTTCTGCAGCTCTACCCATATAGATTCCACATCATCCAAGCTAATGTCTTTCCTAACTATTGCATTAATCTCCTCTTTAACCAGCAATGCTACCCCACCTCCTTTTCCTTTTATTCTATCCTTCCTGAATGTTGAATACCCCTGGATGTTGAGTTCCCAGCCCTGATCATCCTGGAGCCACATCTACGTAATCCCAATCACATCATATTTGTTAACATCTATTTGCACAGTTAATTCATCCACCTTATTGCGGATACTCCTTGCATTAAGACACAAAGCCTTCAGGCTTGCTTTTTTAACACTCTTTGTCCTTTTAGAATTTTGCTGTACAGTGGCCCTTTTTGTTCTTTGCCTTGGGTTTCTCTGCCCTCCACTTTTCCTCATCTCCTTTCTGTCTTTTGCTTTTGCCTCATTTTTGTCTCCCTCTGTCTCCCTGCATAGGTTCCCATCCCCCTGCAATATTAGTTTAACTCCTCCCCAACAGCACTAGCAAACACTCCCCCTAGGACATTGGTTCTGGTCCTGCCCAGGTGCAGACCATCCGGTTTGTACTGGTCCCACCTCTCCCAGAACCGGTTCCAATGCCCCAGGAATTTGAATCCCTCCCTGCTGCACCACTGCTCTAGCCACGTATTCATCTGCGTATCCTGCGATTCCTACTCTGACTAGCACATGGCACTGGTAGCAATCCCACGATTACTACTTTTGAGGTCCTACTTTTTAATTTAGCTCCTAGCTCCTTAAATTATTTTCGTAGGACCTCATCCCTTTTTTTACCTATGTCATTGGTACCAATGTGCACCACGACAACTGGCTGTTCTCCCTCCCATTTCAGAATATCCTGCACCCGCTCCGAGACATCCTTGACCCTTGCACCAGGGAGGCAATATACCATCCTGGAGTCTCGGTTGCGGCCGCAGAAACGCCTATCTATTCCCCTCACCATCGAATCCCCTATCACTATCGCGCTCCCAATCTTTTTCCTGCCCTCCTGTGCAGCAGAGCCAGCCACGGTGCCATGAACTTGGCTGCTGCTGCCCTCCCCTGATGAGCCATCCCCCCCAACAGTACTCAAAGCAGTGTATCTGTTTTGCATGATACTGACGGGGAGGTTGACAGCAAGCTGTCATTTTCGCGAGGCTAACGGCGGAGTAGTGCAAATTGTCCAACAACTTGTGACGATTCATAATTCATGGGGTGGCTCTTTCTCGCCACAAGTTGCTGCCGATTTACATACTAATAACGGTGTGCACATTAAACTCGCCATTATTCTGGCAGCAAAATCTGGGCAATATGATTCACTATCTCACCATTTGCTTATTTCCTGCCACTGTGCAACAAGGTGGAAAAGTCGATCATACGGTTAAGTGAAACATTTAATTAGCTGCTGTTTGAAATATGATTCATACACTCTTGACGTAAAAAGAAATGTGTGCAATTTGCATTGCTTGTGATTCCCATTGCCTGATGGAGCAGAAGCAACTAATGTAAGCAATTTAATATCAACACTGGGCCAATTCTCTTGTTTTGCTGATCATACAGTCTTTACAATTGTTGAGTTACTTGCCATTTGTCTGTGAGAAGAGAATATTAAAATTAAAAATGTTCGATATCTAGAAGAGATTACAAGGAATTAATCCAATCCAAGAGTTCAAATAGCAGCTGTTCAAAAACTACCATCCAAATCCCTGGATAAGATTATGAGGTCGATTTTAACCCTACCCGCCCAGTGGCCAGTTAAAAACGAGCAGGTTGTTTCCCTGCTCAGTTTCCGATGTTAACTTGCAGGGTTTTGCAGGCGGATGAGATGTCACCTAAAGCAGAAAGGAGTCTCATAAATTGATGCGAAGCAGGATCCTATTACGTCAGTAAGATTTAGATGCGCTTTTAATCGGGGCCTGACTGGGGAAGAGGGGCTAGGGGACATACATACAAAAGACTGAGGTATTCAGGAGAAGAAAAAGTGTGAGAGAGGCATACTGAGCGAGTGGGAGATTTAACGTCGAGAGAGGAGGCAAAACAAAGAGGCAGAAAGAGAAAGAGGCGTGAGAGTAGGAGTCAAATAAATAGAGGTGTTGAGAGAAAGTATGTGAGAGACATAGAGAGAGAGAAAGAGCAGGACAGAAAGGGTTAGCTTTTCATGCTTGCTGCAGGATATCGGGGACAGGACGTCCTTTCATCTTGTCACAACCCTAACTAATTTGCCTGGTCAGGAGTCATTGGACATGGGGGTGTGTGCTCCCAGCGGTCTCCATGGAGATAGGAAATTGAGTCCACCACAGGGAGGTGGTGTAGGTCTCACCAACTCCAGTTTCCTGCCAATTATGCTGCTAACCCATCCGATTTATGATGGGACAGTGAAGGAAAATTGGGTCGGAGGAACTGAAGAGAGGAGAGGGGGAGATGTCTCTTCTTCTTCTTAGGTAGTCCCCCAGAATCGAGGATGACTTGCTTCCACACCAAAATGAATTCTAAGGTGACTGATGAGACTAATGCGGGATCTACAGTCTCTGTCGCGGGTGGGGCAGATGGTGGTTGGAGGGACAGGTGGGCGGGGTGCTTGATTTATCGTAAACTTATTCCACTGTTTGTACTTGACTTCCGCGTGCTCCCGACGAAGAGACTCGAAGTGTTCTCCTCCACTTTGAGCGGTCTTGGGCCAGGGATTCCCAAAAGTCGGTGGGGATGTTACATTTGTTCAAGGAGGCTTTGAGGGTGTCCTTGATGTGTTTTCTCGGCCCTCCTGGGGCTCGCCTGCCGCGACGTAGCTCGGAGTAGCGTGCTTGTTTTGGGAGTCTAGTATTGGGCATGCGGACAATGTGGCCTGCCCATCAAAGCTGATCGAGCGTGGTCAATGCCTTGATGCTGGGCATGTTGGCCTGAGAGAGAACACTGATGTGGTGCACCTATCCTGCCAATGAATTTTCAGGATTTTGCGGAGGCAGCATTGGTGGTACTTCTCCAGTGCTTTGAGGTGCCTATTGTACATAGTCCATGTCTCTGAAGCACATAGGAGGACAGGTATCACTACTGCTCTGTAGACCATGAGCTTGGTGCCAGGTTTCAGATCCTGGTCTTTGAACATTCTTTTCCTCAAATGGCCAAAGTCTGCACTGGCACACTGAAGGTGTTGTTGGACTTCGTCATCGATGTCTGTCCTTAATGATAGTAGGCTCCCAAGGTATGGGAAGTGGTGCACATTGTCCAAGGCCCCAATTTTGAAAATCAGGGAGCAGTACTGTGTGGTGGTGGCAGGTTGGTAGAGAACCTTTGTCTTACTGATGTTTAATGTAAGGCCCAGACTCTCATACGCTTCAGTGAAGGTGAATGATGGTTTGTGTTATGTATGTATGTAAACCTCACCAATGTGTAAGACTTGGCACTAGGGGGCACACCTGTGGGAGAGCTAAGGGTCTCCTGTGCACCCTGAGGCAAGCAGATGAATACGTGGCTAGAGCAGTGGTGCAGCAGGGAGGGATTCAAATTCCTAGGGCATTGGAACCGGTTCTGGGGGAGGTGGGACCAGTACAAACCGCACGGTCTGCACCTGGGCAGGACCAGAACCAATGTCCTAGGGGGAGTGTTTGCTAGTGCTGTTGGGGAGGAGTTAAACTAATATGGCAGGGGGATGGGAACCAATGCAGGGAGACAGAGGGAGACAAAAAGGAGGCAAAAGCAAAGGACAGAAAGGAGATGAGTAAAAGTGGAGGGCAGAGAAACCCAAGGCAAAGAACAAAAAGGGCCACTGTACAGCAAAATTCTAAAAGGACAAAGGGTGTTAAAAAAACAAGCCTGAAGGCTTTGTGTCTTAATGCAAGGAGTATCCACAATAAGGTGGATGAATTAACTGTGCAAATAGATGTTAACAAATATGATGTGATTGGGATTACGGAGACGTGGCTCCAGGATGATCAGGGCTGGGAACTCGACATCCAGGGGTATTCAACATTCAGGAAGGGTAGAATAAAAGGAAAAGGAGGTGGGGTAGCATTGCTGGTTAAAGAGGAGATTAATGCAATAGTTAGGAAAGACATTAGCTTGGATGATGTGGAATCTATATGGGTAGAGATGCAGAACACCAAAGGGCAAAAAACGTTAGTGGGAGTTGTGTACAGACCTCCAAACAGTAGTAGTGATGTTGGAGAGGGCATCAGACAGGAAATTAGGGGTGCATGCAATAAAGATGCAGCAGTTATAATGGGTGACTTTAATATGCACATAGATTGGGCTAGCCAAACTGGAAACAATACGGTGGAGGAGGATTTCCTGGAGTGCATAAGGGATGGTTTTCTCGACCAATATGTCGAGGAACCAACTAGGGGGGAGGCCATCTTAGACTGGGTGTTGTGTAATGAGAGAGGATTAATTAGCAATCTCATTGTGCGAGGCCCCTTGGGGAAGAGTGACCATAATATGGTGGAATTCTGCATTAGGATGGAGAATGAAACAGTTAATTCAGAGACCATGGTCCAGAACTTAAAGAAGGGTAACTTTGAAGGTATGAGGCGTGAATTGGCTAGGATAGATTGGCGAATGATACTTAAGGGGTTGACTGTGGATGGGCAATGGCAGACATTTAGAGACCGCATGGATAAATTACAACAATTGTACATTCCTGTCTGGCGTAAAAATAAAAAAGGGAAGGTGGCTCAACCGTGTCTATCTAGGGAAATCAGGGATAGTATTAAAGCCAAGGAAGTGGCATACAAATTGGCCAGAAATAGCAGTGAACCCGGGGTCTGGGAGAAATTTAGAACTCAGCAGAGGAGGACGAAGGGTTTGATTAGGGCAGGGAAAATGGAGTACGAGAAGAAGCTTGCAGGGAACATTAAGGCGGATTGCAAAAGTTTCTATAGATATGTAAAGAGAAAAAGGTTAGTAAAGACAAACGTAGGTCCCCTGCAGTCAGAATCAGGGGAAGTCATAACGGGGAACAAAGAAATGGCAGACCAATTGAACAAGTACTTTGGTTCGGTATTCACTAAGGAGGACACAAACAACCTTCCGGATATAAAAGGGGTCAGGGGGTCTAGTAAGGAGGAGGAATTGAGGGAAATCTTTATTAGTCGGGAAATTGTGTTGGGGAAATTGATGGGATTGAAGGCCGATAAATCCCTAGGGCCTGATGGACTGCATCCCAGAGTACTTAAGGAGGTGGCCTTGGAAATAGCGGATGCATTGACAGTCATTTTCCAACATTCCATTGACTCTGGATCAGTTCCTATCGAGTGGAGGGTAGCCAATGTAACCCCACTTTTTAAAAAAGGAGGGAGAGAGAAAACAGGGAATTATAGACCGGTCAGACTGACCTCAGTAGTGGGTAAAATGATGGAATCAATTATTAAGGATGTCATAGCAGCGCATTTGGAAAATGGTGACATGATAGGTCCAAGTCAGCATGGATTTGTGAAAGGGAAATCATGCTTGACAAATCTTCTGGAATTTTTTGAGGATGTTTCCAGTAAAGTGGACAAAGGAGAACCAGTTGATGTGGTATATTTGGACTTTCAGAAGGCTTTCGACATGGTCCCACACAAGAGATTAATGTGCAAAGTTAAAGCACATGGGATTGGGGGTAGTGTGCTGACGTGGATTGAGAACTGGTTGTCAGACAGGAAGCAAAGAGTAGGAGTAAACGGGTACTTTTCAGAATGGCAGGCAGTGATTAGTGGGGTACCGCAAGGTTCTATGCTGGGGCCCCAGCTGTTTACATTGTACATTAATGATTTAGACGAGGGGATTAAATGTAGTATCTCCAAATTTGCGGATGACACTAAGTTGGGTGGCAGTGTGAGCTGCGAGGAGGATGCTATGAGGCTGCAGAGTGACTTGGATAGGTTAGGTGAGTGGGCAAATGCATGGCAGATGAAGTATAATGTGGATAAATGTGAGGTTATCCACTTTGGTGGTAAAAACAGAGAGACAGACTATTATATGAATGGTGACGGATTAGGAAAAGGGAAGGTGCAACGAGACCTGGGTGTCATGGTACATCAGTCATTGAAGGTTGGCATGCAGGTACAGCAGGCGGTTAAGAAAGCAAATGGCATGTTGGCCTTCATAGCGAGGGGATTTGAGTACAGGGCCAGGGAGGTGTTGCTACAGTTGTATAGGGCCTTGGTGAGGCCACACCTGGAGTATTGTATACAGTTTTGGTCTCCTAACTTGAGGAAGGACATTCTTGCTATTGAGGGAGTGCAGCGAAGATTCACCAGACTGATTCCCGGGATGGTGGGACTGACCTATCAAGAAAGACTGGATCAACTGGGCTTGTATTCACTGGAGTTCAGAAGAATGAGAGGGGACCTCATAGAAACGTTTAAAATTCTGATGGGTTTAGACAGGTTAGATGCAGGAAGAATGTTCCCAATGTTGGGCAAGTCCAGAACCAGGGGTCACAGTCTAAGGATAAGGGGTAAGCCATTTAGGACCGAGATGAGGAGAAACTTCTTCACCCAGAGAATGGTGAACCTGTGGAATTCTCTACCACAGAAAGTAGTTGAGACCAATTCACTAAATATATTCAAAAGGGAGTTAGATGAAGTCCTTACTACTCGGGGGATCAAGGGGTATGGCGAGAAAGCAGGAAGGGGGTACTGAAGTTTCATGTTCAGCCATGAACTCATTGAATGGCGGTGCAGGCTAGAAGGGCTGAATGGCCTGCTCCTGCACCTATTTTCTATGTTTCTATGTTTCTATGTATAAATGCTGATCCACCATGCTGCTTCCTCACTCTGGAGTCTGAATAAAGAGACCAAGGTCACAACAGTTTGAGCTTGCAATACAGTCTTGTGGAGTTATTTTGAACATAACAAATTGGCGACAAGTAACAGATCACGAACTTTCACGCAGTAATGGCTGACGTTGGTATTCTTGAGAGATTTGTTGAGGGTGATGATTGGGAAGCCTTCGTTGAGCGTCCCGACCAGTACTTCGTGTCCAACGAACTGGACAAGGCTGAGATGGCGATCAAGCGCAGGGCGATTCTCCTCCATGTATGTGGGTCTTCGATATATGGCCTCCTCAAAAATCTGCACACACCAGTCAAACCAACGGACAAGACTTACACAGAACTGTGTACGCTGGTTCAGGAATGCCTCAAGCCGAGGGAGAGCATCTTAATGGCCAGGTATTGCTTTTACACGCACCATCGCTCCGAGGGCCAGAACATGGCGAGCTTTGTCGCTGACCTGAGATGCCTTGCGGGACAGTGTGAATTTGCAGGATCTTTGGGGGAAATGTTGCGGGACTGTTTCGTGCTTGGAATCGGCCACAAGGTCATTCTTCGCAAACTGCTGTCTGCCGAATCCCTAGATCTGAGCAAGGCCATCACGAGCGCCCAAGCCTTCATATCCACGAGCAACAACACGAAACAGATATCTGCACAGAATCGAAGCTCACCAGCAAGTACTGTGCATAAAATAATATTTTCAGCAAGCAGAACTGTACAGGGCAGGCCCCACACGACCGCGAGGCCAGACCTAGGCCTAGGGTGACTCAGAGTCCACCGTGGGGCATGAATGAGTATCCATTAACACCATGCTGGTGCTGCGGGAGCAGTCATAGAGCTCATCAATGTCGATTCGAGCACTATGTGTGCAAGAGCTGTAGAACAATGGGGCACTTCCAGCGAATGTGCAAACAACCTGTGACTCACCATGTGGCAAAGTCAGGAGAGGACAACCGATCGAGCGAGTATCACGCTGAATGGGCAGGAGAGGCAACTCAACCTGAGGATGAAGAGGAATTATATGTGATACACACCTTCACCACCAAAAGCCCTCCAATAATGTTAAAAGTTAAACTCAACGGCACTCCAGTCTCCGTGGAACTGGACACGGGGGCGAGTCAATCAATAATGAGCCAGAAAGCGTTCGAGAGGTTGTGGGGCGACAGAGCACAACGACCCAAGCTGATCCTGATTCAGGCAAAGCTGCGCATCTACACCAAGGAACTGATACCAGTTATTGGTTGTGCGGACAAAAGAGTATCCCATGAGGGAGCAGTGAATGATTTACCACTGTGGATTGTTTCAGGTGATGGGCTAACACTGCTTGGCAGAAGGTGGATGGGGAAGATGCGATGGAACTGGGAAGACCTCTGTGTAACTTCTCCGGCGAACAACGTCTCCCTTGGTTAAAGGCTGAGCAAACCCCCACCTTCAGCTGAACCAGGTATCGAAGTGCAGGTCCATTTGCAGATCCCCAAGGCACAGGCTGCTCATCACAACCACAAGGAGGTGAAGATCAACTGAGCAGCGGTACAGGCGCGGTACCCAGCACCCAAAGCCGACGACCTCTTTGCGATGATGGAAGAGGCTCCAGGTCGACCAAGCAGAGTGGGACTATGGCTGAAACGATCCGAATGCATCTTCCCGATGCCAGAAGCAAAATCCCTGGGGAGGAAGATTGTGGCAGTCAGCATCACGGACACGGACGAGAGTGCATCCAGACCACGGGACGAGAGTGCATCCAGACCACGGGACGAGAGTGCGTCCAGACCACGGATGACAGAGCGTCCAAACCACGGGATGTCGCCGCAACGAAACAGAGCATGTGTTGCCCAGCAAGGAGGATGACTGGGTTTAGGGCAGAGATAAAGGGGTGGCCGCTGAGAAGGCCAGGAACCCACCACATTCCAATAAGTTGTTTGCACTATGTAACCCATGTGCGCGCTCTTTCGCGGCCAATGATGTATTATCATATGGGGTCGGGGGGACTTTACAACAAGCCAAAGTAGCAGGCAAACACCAATCGGTTGTATATGTATCTGACAAAGTACTTGTAGCAAGTGATGTGTTATCACACGGGGTCAGGCGTGTCGTGCAAGAAGCCAAAGTAGCGGGCGATCCCCAACTAGTTGTACATGTATCCAATAAGTTAACCAAGGCAGTAGCTTGGGTTCTCGGGACAAAAGAGACGTACCAAAGAGTGTCCCAATATTTGAATCTGCTTCCACCACCATTTCAGACAGTGTATTCCAGATCACAACCCACTGTGAAAAAAAGGGTTTCCTCATGTTGCCGCTGATTTTTTTGTCAATCATCTTAAATCTGTGTCCTGTCTGAACTCATTCTTGTATTCAACAACTTCTCCTTTAATTCTTCTTACTTCCTCCAAAAAAGGCATTGCTATAAGAACCTAGATGGGTCCTGGAAATGCCTGCATTTTTGTGGGATACAAGGAACATTTTTTGTTCCAATCCTACACAGATCCACTCCATCACTTCTTTTTCAGGTACACTGATGACTGTATCAGTGCTTCTTCCTGCTGTCGCCCCGAGGTGAATCATGTTATCAACTTTGCTTGCAATTTCCACCCTTCCCTCACCTTCACATGGTCCATCTCCGACTCATCCCTTTGCTTCATCGACTTCTCTGCCTCCCTTTCTGTCAACCAATATCTGCTACTTACTCCAACAGCTATCTTGATTACACTTCCTCTCACCCTGCTTCCTGTAAGGATTTTATTTCATACTCTCAGTTTCACCGTCTCCATCGCATCTTATCTGACGATGTCACCTTCCACACCAATGCATCCGATATGTCTTCCTTTTCCTCAACCGAAGATTCCCCTCTACCGTGATTGACAGGGCCTTCGATCGTGTCCATCACAATTGCCGCACTTCTGTTCTCACCCCTTCCCCTTCCCCCCCCCCCTCCCAGAATCATGATAGGGTTCTCCTTGTCCTCACCTTCCACCCCACATTAAATGGATCATCCTTCACCATTTCCATTACTTCCAGCGTGTTGCCACCACAAAAACATCCTCCCCTCCCCTTTCAACATTCTGAAGAGACCGTTCCCTTTGCGACACCCTGGTGTGCTCCTCAATCACCCCCAACATCACCTCCCCTTCCCATGCAACATAAGGAGATGCAACACTGCCCTTTTACCTTCTCCCTTCCCACTGTCCAGCACCCCAAACACTCCTTCCAGGTGAAACAACGATTTCTTTGTACTTCTTTCAATTTAGTATATTGTATTTGGTGCTCACGATGCGGTCTCCTCTACATTGGAAAACCACACGCAGATTGGGTGATCATTTTGCTGAATACCTCTGTTTAGTCCGCAAGCATGACCCTGAATGTTCGGTTGCTTGCCATGTTAATTCTCACTCCCACTCCGACCACTCCGTCCTTGGCCTCCTACACTGTTCCAATGAAGCTCAACGGAAGCTCGAGGAACAGCACCTCAACTTTCGATTCGGCACTTTCAGACTCAACATTGAGTTCAACAATTTCAAATCATAATCACTGCTCATATTTTTTAGGACTGCAGGTGCTTGTAATGATTCTGCTGTTCATTAAATCACTTTTGCCTTCCACCTTATCACAGACCTTCCCATTTGTTCTTTCCTCCTGTCATGTTTGTAACTACAATGTAACACCACTGTATTACTGTATACACTCAACTTAGATGCACACCTTGACCACCGGGGGTAAACTTGTGAGAGACACTCCTTACCTGATCTCACAGGTATATAAAAGGAGGTCCCACGCAGGGTCATCACTTCTGGAGTCCTGTAATAAAGAGTTAAGGTCATAGAGTGGCCTTGTCCCTGGAATGTGCCTCGTGTGGTTTCATGCTGTAGAGTAAGGACTTTACATTGGCGACGAGAAACGGGAATTCACGACCCACGAGAATGGCCACCGGTAGCACAGAGGAACGGTTCTGTGTTGGGGAAGACTGGGACAATTTTGTCGAGAGGCTTCATCAAAGTTTTGTAACTAAAGACTGGCTAGGGGATGCAGCGGCCGACAAGCGATGGGCTCATCTCCTGACCAGCTGCGCTCATGAAGGACTTACCGGCACCCGAAAAGCGGTCGGACAAAACCTTTGAAGAGCTCAGCAAACTAATTGGGGAGCACCTCAAACCAGTGAGCAGCATACACATGGCTCGACACAGATTCTACACCCACCGACGTTGTGAAGGACAGAGCATACCGGACTTTGTAGCGGACCTCCGGCGTTTGGCCAGCCTCTGTAAGTGCACAGATGCCTGCAGGGGGGAGATGCTAAGGGACTTCTTCATCGAGGGTATCGGTCATGCGGGAATTTTTCGCAAGTTAATCGAGACCAATTAGTTCAAACTTTCATGGCGGAGGAGGAAGAGACGAAAATGATTTACGCGCGCAATTTTGCCTCTAACGCGGCGATGGATCAGGGAGTCAACATCATAAATGCTACTCAGAACCCCACGGGCAGGCACGGGCAGTCCAACATTTACCACGCAGCAATAGATCCCAGAGCAGCTTCTCAACAGAGACAGTGGCAGGCTGAACGGACATTCACGCCATCACAGTGGACAATGCGGCCCGGGATGGGGCCATTGACACCCACTAATAGGGTACTCAAGAGCAGTCAAAGGGACAATCAAAGTGGAATTCCTGGCCATAGTCCCTTTGTCCCCAACAATAGAAACTTTAACTCATGTTGGAGGTGTGGGGGAAAACACTCAGCCAGATCTTGCAGATTCCAACATTTTGTCTGCAGAAACTGCAATCTCAGTGGCCATTTAGCTCGAATGTGCAGAAAACCTGCAACCAGACTGATATATGAGACAGAGGGACCAGAAGAGAGTTCTGTGAGGTCGGATGACTTTTGGGGCAAATCGATGGATGCCGAGGTTCAGCGGGTCCATGCGGCAAATATTCACAGTTCATACACCAAAACGCCACCAATGATGATGAGGGTTTTGTTGAACGGCATCCCAATATGCATGGAGCTGGACACTGAGGCCAGCCAGTCACTAATGGGCGTTCAGCAGTTTGAGAGGCTATGGCCACGCAAAGCCAGTAGACCCAAATTAGAACGTATTGAGACATAATTACGGACTTACACCAAGGAAATCATTCCGGTGCTAGGCAATGCAATGATGGCTGTCACACACTAGTGAACCGGCTGCTACTCTGGATTGTCCCGGGCAATGGTCCCGCTCTGTTGAGGAGGAGTTGGTTAGACGAGATGAACTGGAAATGGGGAGATGTTCACACAATGTCCTCTGTGGAGCGAAGTTCGTGCTCACAAGTCCTACAACAATTTGAGTCACTATTTCAACTGGGCATCAGGACTTTCAAAGGCACTAAAGTAAGGATACACACCACCCCGGATGCCAGGCCAGTGCACCACAAAGCCAGAGCAGTGCCGTATGTGATGTGGGAAAAAAATCGAGAGCGAATTGGACCGGCTATTGCTAGAGGGCACCATCTTGCCTGTTGAATTCAGTGACTGGGCGAGCCCCATCGTTCCCGTTCTAAAAGCGGATGGCTTTGTCAGGATCTGTGGCGACTACAAGGCCACCATCAATCGGGTGTCCCTACAAGACCAATACCCGCTTCCAGGAGCAGAGGATCTTTTCGCCACGCTGGCAGGCAGCAAGCTGTTCACCAAGTTGGACCTCACTTCAGCCTATATGACCCAGAAACTGGCCGACGAATCCAAACTACTGACCACCATCACCACGCACAAGGGATTGTTTGCGTATAACAGGTGCCCGTTTGGCATTCGATCAGTGGCCGCGATTTTTCAACGTAACATGGAAAGCCTGCTTAAATCCATTCCTGAAACGATCGTATTCCAGGACGACATCCTCATCATGGGTCGAAATACCGAGGATCACCTCCACAACCTGGAGGAGGTGCTACGCCGACTGGACCGGGTAGGCCTGCGACTCAAGAAGTCTAAATGTGTGTTTTTAGCTCCTGAGGTTCAGTTTCTGGGCAGGAGAATTGCTGCAGATGGGATTCGGCCCACCGAATCCAAAACAGAGGCGATTCGACGAGCACCCAGGTCCTGCAACACATCGGAGCTGCGTTCATTCCTGGGACTGTTGAACTATTTCGGGAACTTTCTGCCGAACTTAAGCACGTTGTTGGAGCTGCTACACGTGCTCCTGCATAAGGGTTGCGATTGGTTTTGGGGGGACTGTCAGGAACGGGCTTTTGATCGGGCACGAAACCTACTTTGTTGACCCTGTACGACCCCTGTAAACGTTTAGTTCTGACTTGTGATGCATCGTCCTATGGGGTTGGTTGCGTGTTGCAGCAGGCTAATGCTGAGGGTCAACTACAACCTGTGGCTTATGCTTCCAGGTCGCTCTCTCAAGCAGAACGGGGAGATGGCAAGGTCGAGAAGGAAGCGCTTGCATATGTCTATGGTGTAAATAAAATGCATCAGTACCTCTTTGGTAGGAAGTTTGAATTAGAGACGGACCACAAGCCACTCACATCCCTGTTGTCAGACAGCAAGGCTGTCAATGCCATCGCATCAGCTCGTATACAGCGGTGGGCCCTCACGCTAGCTGCTTATGACTACTCCATCCGGCACCGGCCCGGCACTGAAAACTGCGCTGACACACTCAGCAGGCTCCCACTGGCCACCACCGAGGGGGCAGCTGAGCAAAGCGCTGAGATGGTCATGGCTGTCGATGCCTTTGACAGCGCAGGCTCCCCCATCACAACCCGCCAGATCAAAATCTGGACAGAGATCCCCTCCTATCCTTGATTAAGAAATGTGACCTGACTGGAGATTGGGCGCCCGCACACGGAGCATGCCCTGAGGAGGTCAGACCATTCCACAGGTGGATGGATGAGCTCTCCATCCAAACCGACTGCCTACTATGGGGCAGCCGGGTAGTCATGCTCCAGAAGGACAGGGAGGCGTTCATCAGAGAACTCCACAGCGAGCACCCAGGCATTGTGCTGATGAAGGCCATTGCCCGTTCACACGTTTGGTGGCCTGGAATTGATTCAGACCTGGAACACTGTATTTGCAGGTGCGCGACCTGTGCCCAGTTGGGTAATGCCTCCAGGGAGGCCCCGCTTAGCCCGTGGCCCTGGCCCACAAAGCCATGGTCACACATTCCCGTTGACTACGCGGGCCCGTTCATGGGGAAGGTGTTCCTCATTGTAGTAGATGCATACTCGAAATGGATTGAGTGCATCATCCTGAATTCATGCACGTTATCCACCACCGTGGAAAGCCTACGTGCGATTTTTGCAACCCATGGCTTGCCGGACATCCTGGTTAGTGACAATGGCACGTGTTTCATGAGCTATGAATTCCAGGAATTTATGTCAGGCAATGGCATCAACCACGTTAGGACTGCGCCATTCAAAGCCAGCCTCCAATGGCCAGGTGGAACATGCAGTCCAAATCATTAAGCAAGGTATGCTCAGGATTCAAGGACCCTCCCAACAATGGCGCCTATCGCGCCTCCTGCTGGCCTATAGATCCCGCCCGCACTCGCTCACGGGGGTCCTGCCCGCAGAGCTACTCATGAAACGGACACTCAAAACTCGGTTGTCCCTCATCCACCCAGTCCTGACCGACATAGTTGAGGGCAAGCGCACGTCACAAAACGGGTACCATGACTGAAATTCAAGGGGGAGATGTATAGAAATAAATGATCCTGTATTCGTCCTCAATCATGCCATAGGGCCCAAATGGCTTGAGGGTACTGTAACTGGCAAAGAGAGGAATAGGATCATCGTGATAAAACTTAACAATGGCCAGATATGCCGTAAGCATCTGAACCAAGTAAAAAAAAGGTTCAGCATGGACACGGAGGAACCTGAAGAAGACCATGAGATGGAGCTCACACTACCACCAGCGAACATGCAACAAGAGCAATCGGAAGAATGCACAGTCCTTGAGGTCAGCTCGGACAGGCCGGAATCACCACAGGTGACAGACACTCACATCAGCGTCCAACGACCAGAGCCCCAACTGCGGCGTTCCATGAGGGAGCGTAGACCACCTGAAAGACTGAACCTATGATCCCAGTAAGACTTTTGGGGGGAGGGAAGGTGATGTCGTGTTTGTAACTACAATGTAACACCACTGTATTACTGTATACACTCAACTTAGATGCACACCTTGACCACAGGGAGTGAACTTGTGGGAGACACTCCTTACCTGATCTCACAGGTATATAAAGGGAGGTCCCACACAGGGTCATCACTTCTGGAGTCCTGTAATAAAGGTTAAGGTCACAGAGTGACCTTGTCCCTGGAATGTGCCTCATGTGGTTTCATGCTGTAGAGTAAGGACTTTACACCTCCACTCCCTTTCCCTGCACCTGCACTTGCTTAAGACCTGATACTTCTAAAGATTTTCAGTTCTGATGAAAGGCCACAGACCTGAAACATTAACTCTGTTTCTCTCTGATGCACAACATCAACTGCATTACCCACATCAACCCTCTCCATTACTTCATCAAAGACGATTTGCCATCTGGTCAATGGTGACCCCCAAGATGTTGTTGGTGTGGGAACTCAGCAATGTTGGTAGCATTAAAGATCAGGGGGAGATGGGTGGGTTTTCTCTTGTTGGAGATGGTCATTACCTGTCACTTGTCTGCTTAATACTGTAAGCTGGTATGAACTGTTTCATTATCAGAGGAATTGTGAATGGATTTGAACACTACGGAATTGTCAGCATACAACCCAACTTCTGACCTTCTAACAGAGGGAAGATCAATGAGGAAGCAACAGGTGGCTGGGCTGAGAATGCTTCCCTAAGGAACTCCTGTAGTGACATCCTGAGGCAGTGATGACTGGCCTCCAACACCCACAACCACTGATTGAATGAAAGACTGGATCGACTAGGCTTATATTCACTGGAATTTAGAAGAATGAGAGGGGATCGCATAGAAACATATAAAATTCTGACGGGATTGGACAGGTTAGATACAGGAAGAATGTTCCTGATGTTGGGGAAGTCCAGAACCAGGCGTCACAGTCTAAGGATAAGGGGTAAGCCATTTAGGACCGAGATGAGGAGAAACTTCTTCACTCAGAGAGTTGTGAACCTGTGGAATTCTCTACCACAGAAAGTTGTTGAGGCCAGTTCGTTAGATATATTCAAAAGGGAGTTAGATGTGGCCCTTACGGCTAAAGAGATCAAGGGGTATGGAGAGAAAGCAGGAATGGGTTACTGAAGTGCATGATCAGCTATGATCATATTGAATGGTGGTGCAGGCTCAAAGGGCCGAATGGCCTACTCCTACAACTATTTTCTATGTTTCTATGTTTCTAAGTGTAGAAGAACAAAGGGACCTTGGAGTGCATGTCCACAGATCCCTGAAGGTAGCAGACTGGAAAGTGGGATTGGCTGGATAGCTCTTTGTTGGCCGACACGGAAACGATCAGCCGAAATGGCCTCCTTCCATGCTGTAAATGTCTATGAATCTATCCTTGGTGCCATACTCAGTTGAATGCTGCCTTGATATCAAATGCAGTTACTCTCACTTCTCCTCTGATCAATGTCTGGATCAAGGCTGTGATGAAATCTGGGAATTGGTGAGCAGGGTATCGTTGAGTAGGTTTTGCTTGATGGCCCTATTGATGAATACTTCTATCACTTTAGTGATTATTGAGAAGAGGCTGATAGGGTAAGAAATTGCAGGGTTAGATTTGTCCTGCTATTTGTGGATAGGACATAACTGAACAATTTTCCATATTGTTGGTTAGATGCCACTGTTATAGCTGTACTGCTTGGAGATCAGCTCTCTCTGGTACACAGGTCTTCATCACTACAGCTGGGATGTTGTTAGGGTCCATATCCTTTGCTGTGTCAAGTACACTCAGCCATTTCTCAATGCCACTTGGCTTAAACTGAATTAGCTGGACATTGGTATCTATGATGGAGGGAACATGAGAAGGAGGCCGAGTAGGATCATCCACTTGGCACCTTTGGCTGAAGACATTTGCAAACTCTTCAGCCATGTCTCTTGCCGTTGCATGCTGGGCTCCACCAAGATGTTCCTCCTCCTGTTAGTTGCCTGGTTGATGACCACCATTTTCAACTGGATGTGATAGAGCTGCAGAGCTTTCCTCTGAACCACTAGTTATGTGGCCGCTTAGCTCTGTTTTTTACTTCATTCTTTACTTCTGGTACTGCTCCCGGCACGCATTTCTACAACCCCCATTAAATCAGGGTTGATCTGCTGGCTTGATAGTGATAAAAGTGTGGGGGGTGTGCTTGGCCATGAGATTACAGATTCTGGTGGAATATAATTCTGCTGCTGCTGATGCCAACAAAAACTTATGAATGACCAGTTATCTATCATTACTCTATCCCACTTAGCAGAACATGTAAGAACTGCGGCATACAGAATGGACTCCTTATAGAGGACCCCACAGTGCAACCTGAAGGATCAACCTTCCTCGCAAACAGTGGACAACCGTCTCAGAACTGGTCATGGTAAATGCTGCCACCTTCTCCATAGATGGAAGATTAAAGTATCCCCATCATGCAACTGTGGAGCTCCTAATCAGACCCTGGAGCACATTATGGAGCATTGCCCTCAGATGAAATTTGCAGGCAGCCGACAAGATGTCCACACTGTTACACCGGATGCTTTGGCCTGGATATCCAACTTAGATACTGACATTTGATTAGCTTTGCTACTACCATACGAAAAAAGTAGTGCCATGTGACACACTGGAGTATGTCTTCATGGTGGAGATGAGACTTTTTCTTTACAAGAACTATGTGGTGGTCACTTCTACCATTGCTATGATGGACAGATGTGTCTGCCACGAGTAGGTTACTTCCTCATACTGGTTCTCTCACCACGTGACAAGCTTAAACTGGCAGCTTTCTCCTTTAGGACTTGGCTACCTGACTGCTGTCTTTGTCCTAAACCATAGTATAGCTTACTACTATTGCCACTGAGGAAAGGTAGAAGATCAAAAGCATAATGTTAATAGCTTTCTGACAGTTACTGTCTCACAAACTTCTAACATTAACCTTCTCATGAGCATTTACTAGTAATATAAAAATATTTTTTTTTACTCATTCAGGATGTGGGCATTGCTGGCAAGACCGGCATTTATTATCCATCCTAGTTGCCCTGAGATGGTGCTGGTGGGCACCAGGTGGTGGACAGTTGACTTTAATTCACCCTATTTCCATCTCTGTCATTCACTCTCCTTCGTTCTCTAACTGTATGTTTTATTGGTTGAGATAGACTATTGGTTCCATTGTTCACCAAGGTCCAGATGCCCCGTTGACCTCGCATTTCCAGCAATTTACTGCGCAAAGATAATACAATCTAAAGGATTTTTAAAAATCGAATTCACGGCAATCTTAGGTGTGCCGCTCCAGTAATCTCGAGGCCAGTGTGCATTTTTAATGTCAAATCTCCCGTCATGCTTTAGCCATCACACTCAGTCATCACACTGTAGCATACGCACGAACTCACCATTATCAACCTCACAGGAACTTTGCTAACATAGACATTTGAGTGAAGTAACTAATTAAATATTGCGGCAGCGCTATAATGGATGTGACATGACAAGCAAGATTGCATAACACACAGATGGCTGGAATAAAGCCATGTTAACCTAAGCCCAGTTCTCAACATTGATGAATGAATTAGGCAATGTTCTTGAAGTGCTTTGCAGTCCGTGTGGTGAAGATACTTCCACAGTGCTGTTAGGTAAGGATTTCAAGGATTTTGGCCCAGCAACAGTGGAGAAATGGCGATATATTTCCAAGTCAGGATGGTGTGTGACTTGGAGGGGAACTTGGAGGTTCCCATACACCTGCTGCCCTTGTCCATCTAGGCGGTAACGGTCACGTGTTTGGTAGGAGCTGCCAATTTCCAGATTTAGGTTTTGTTAAAAAAATTGAATTCACATTCTCAATATACTGACCCAGAATTTGCTGGAGAAATAACAGTGAGTTCACAGTGCCCACTTTAATGTATAAAGAAACATGCAATTTCACAGGAACTTTGCTAATATAGACATTTGAGTGAAGTAACTAATTGCGGCAGCGCTATAATGGATGTGACATAACAAGCAAGATTACCTAACACACAGATGGCTGGAATTAAGCCATGTTAACCTAAGCCCCGTTCTCAGCATTGATGAACGAATTCGGCAATGTTCTTGAACATTTTCGACTATGTTTGCCTTAGTTCTAGCCTTGTAATTTTGTGAGCATTTGTCGATTTTTACAAGTCAACCTGAATAAAAATGTTTGCTGCAGTAGGTGGAATAAATTAAGCATTAATTAAAAATAAAGGCTATTCTTTTTGGGAGCAAACCAGTTTTCAACGATGTTTGTACCGTCCCCTTTGGACCTGTGCCGAGGTGTGGAAATTCCTAGATTTCTAATCCAGTTTCCAGTCAGCCTATAAATTCAGTGACTTTATGGTAAAGAAGCAGTTTGTTACCTGAGTTGGTATAAGTAGCAGCCAAAAAAGAGATGATGAACTGCAGAGTTATCGCCATCATATTAACCGTACTTGTGCTTTCTGGACTTTCGACAGACGGTAAGAGAATTGTTGTGCTTGTCATGTGTTATAATCATTTTGTTCACTTATTGAGCACTAAAGGCTGTCAGCGGAAATCTTCTATTTGATTCAACATTGGATGTATCTCACCCTGTCGGTGCTGTTCTCTGTCAAAGAGAGTTCAGGAGATCAGCCAGAATGGATCTGTTCTCACTGTTCTTTGTGATGGAGCAGTGTGAGGTGCAGAGTTCAGGTCTCCCTGTTGGCGAGAACACAGGATGGTCACACTCATTAACTGGGATGCAGCTCCCGCAGATATGAAGCTTGGATGCCCCTGTTTTGATGCTGCTACCTGTCAGCATGTTACTCCTTAACAATCAAATAGGCGTAAATACTGACTAGAATGTTTCACAATGTAAGGGAAAAATCTGCAAAGAGTAAAACTACACAGACTATGATATAGACTTAGATACTAACCTTTTATATTGGTCCCTGTGCAGCCCGAGCCATAGGAAACGTGAAAATGGATCTGCGCTGTAAATGCATCAGTACGACATCTTCCTTTATCGCTCCAAAGCACATGAAGAACCTGGAAATCATACCTCGCGGACCACACTGCCCTCAAATTGAAATCATGTGAGTAACTTCACCACAAATAACCTTTTATTTAAACACACATGAAGATTTGGTTTCTCAGTTTAGCCATTAATGGATCCTTTCCGTGAATGCACAGCATGAAACAAGGGCAGAGAGATTGGCACAATAGTCTTTACTACTTCTTTCGCAGCTTTGAGGAAAAATTGAGTTTTTCAGTGAAATTTGCTGCAGCATTTTAAGTTCTCCACAAACCTTGAGCCAAAACTAATATTGTCTTTTTTTCAGTGCAACTCTTAGAAACAAAAAGAAGACCTGTTTGAATCCAAATTCGCCTTGGGTGAAGAAAATAATGAACAGGATTATGCAATGGTACATTTTTATTTTTGATATAAGAAAAACAATGCAGGGTGTTACATTTTAAGGGGCGTTGTATTTATGAAGTATTCCTAAACTTTAAACCAGCATTCCATTGTTACTAATAAATTCCTTTCTTTTTATAGAAAAGAAGATTATTGAGAAAAGATGGACAAGCCCATCCAGAGCCTGCTACCTATGTCTGCTACGTTGCATTTGCCTGCATCGGTTACATTGGTTGAGTCTTTCCAAACTTTCCAGATCACAATATTTGAATCCACGCAGTTAGTGGCACTAAAACTTGGCTGAAATAGAACCAATGAGCAATTCATTTCTTGCCCTGACTGGTCAAGCACTGTGACTGATTTATTTGTGTCTGCAACCCTACTCTGTGATTGTTGGTGGGCATTTGGTTACAGGCCCCATGTTTCGTCTACTGCCTCCCCATCCCCCAGGCCATAGTGTACGCACTTTGTAGTGTGGAGTGAGAGGGGTTACAGGGCCACTGATGAGGGGGGGGGGGGGGGGGTCTTCATGCTGCTAAAATTTGCACTAGTGCAGGTCTTGTCTTTGTTAATATTTCATTCGTTACTCATATGAGTAAATTCATGTGTACTTTTAAGAATATCTATTTTATCATAGAACTTTGAATCTCAGTTTTCAAAAAACAGTATAGTATAGTTGTTAATCAAACTACATAGAATTATTTAAGCACAGTGTTACAATACAACACTGTATACACTGAAAGTAATGAGTTAATGTGATGGGGAAACAAGAGCTCACACTAGCCGTCCTGTCTGGTGTTGAATCTTTCGTGTTTGGATTATTCTCCATAATTATGTAGGTACCAAGTGTAGTTGGCACGTGTAGTATGTTATCACACATTTGTAGTCAGATCAGTAAACTGAGGGCTACTGGTAAACCACACAGCGTGGAAAGAACAAGTGATAGTAGTTTATTTGTACATACAAATAAATTATGATTATTTTTAATAAATATTATTTTCTCACTTAACTTGCACAGTTTGATGTAGTTTGGGATCTGTTGCCTATCAGATTTAGTCATTGAAGAATCCAATTAGCTGTTACTACTTGAGACTAGTACTCATATTGAATAGCGCTCACACTCAGTGACATTCGTATTCAGTCACATTCAGCAACTGTGTGAACTCATTTATTTTATATTATTTCTGTACATTTTTAAAATACATTTAATATTATTTTACTACACCATTGATCTTTTTCTGATCCATGAAAAGATGTGTTTTTAATTATTTGCTGTCATTTACTATAATGGTTGTACTCATTTTAATTTTATGGACAAATAAAATATATCGTATTTGTTATTTGCTTGTTTTTGGTACTTTTTTGTTGATTTTCTACTTTTAATGGTAATGTCTGTCTCTTATTGGGGTTCTCTAATAGTAAGACTAGCCGAAGCACACTGAGAATGAATTAATATAGCATGTATGCATTCTGACTTGTCAATGAAGAGCCAACTTAGTAAGGCTGACTCTCTGACCCACTCTTCCATATAGTGAGTTTCTGTCTGGGGCACAGTCTCACTGAATTAGTGTTTAATATCCAATAGTTAGAAAGAGGGGTCATCACAGTAATTGCCACACAGCCCTGAACACAGTGGGGCACAATTTCAAATGCTAACGACTGTTTCACGGCCGGCAGTTGAAAATTAAGGTGGGGAGGGCAGTAGGGCCGAGTGTGTGCGGTGATAGAATTTTGTAAATGGGCGAGCAGCTCGCCCGCCTGCTTCACGTGTAAGGCTGTCTTAATATGCAAATCAGGGCCTTACTCCAGTTGTAGACCCGATTGCAATTTTCAGGCACAAATGTGCAGAGTATGCATAGAGCATTCTCCTCCTATTTGTATCAGGGGGCTGAGCAGCCTAACCTAACCCAAGTGAGGCCCAAGCCCACAAATGGTTCAGGCCTCCCGACACCGGGTTCGGACCGGTTTTGGGCAGAAGTCGAAAATTGCCACTAGCATACCTACTTAAACAGTATAATCCAAACATATGAATGGAAGGTGGGTAAAGATTATAAAGCCCATCCCATCCAGTCAACGATGTAGCCTCACACACCATTCAGTCGCCCTCTGAACTATCTCCTAGGAGAAGGCCAAAATAGAGGAAACAAAACCTGCAGCCAATTCAGGAAAAAATCTAGAAATTCCTCTCAGACTCTCAAAGGCAAATCGATCAAAGCCACAGTAAACCCTAAGCCAGTGATCAAGGTCACAGAACCTTACACACCATAATTCTCTGCACCGCTGAACAACAGAAACATAAAACTTTAATGTTTGCATATGCGTAAATAATGCATTTGTACAAAATTCCTTTGCTTGTTCTGAACAGAGGCGCTAATCTTTTTTAAATAAATGGATCAATACCCAATAAATTCAGTGATGGAAGGAGTATAATCATGGATGGCACATTGGGAAAACTGTTACTTGTCGGAATTGTTGTCTATGGGTCCAAAAATGAGCCTTGTGTTCACCATCATTGCCACAAGGCAAGAACGAACAGTTGGCACAGGATTATGGGGTATGGGTGGCACCTGGCAATCGGGGCCACAGGGGCACTGCTGGCTGGGAATTCTTTTCGAACAAGATAGCTTGCTTTTCAGTGCCCATTCTAAATGGGAGCTGTCTTAAAGAAGAGCAGGACACCGCTCCCCAGTGCCCTGGCCAATATTTCTCCCTCATCCAATATTACTGAAACAGATTATCTAGTCATTTATCTCATTGCTGTTTGTGGGACATTGGTGTGTGTAAAATTGGTTGCTGCGTTTTCCTACATTATAACAGTCATCACACTTAAAAATGACTCCATTGGCTGTGAAGCGCTTTGGGATGTTCTGAGGATATGAAAAGTGCTATATAAATGCAAACTGTTTCTTTAATAAGGTGCAAAAAAAGAAGCAATAATAAAAGTTACACAATTGGGCAAGGGAAGCAAAACTAAATTCTAACAAAAGTACAGGGTTGAGATCACTTACCCAAGGCAGCAGGCCTGTAACAAAACATGTGTGTATAATATATTGAAATGGGCGGAATGCATTCTACTATTCATTGTGCCAGCAAAGCTCTGGGGTGATGATCCCCCCCACCCCCCACCGCAAGAGATGCACGATGGAGAGGTTGGGGGAGATCACCCACTACAGAGAGATATCTGTATAGCAATGGTGTATGATGTGAGGATAGCAGACGTACAAGGCCTTCATATATCTGCAGCTCCCTCTCCCTTCTGCATCAATAGTAATGCCAAGCTGCCAGTTCACAGTAGATTGTCTGTCATGCATTATTTTCTCCCTTGTGCTCTCCCTTCAGGCAAAGGCAGTGCTAAAGAGAATTGAGAAGGGAGCCTCACATATGCAATGAATGACAGACACTCTACAGAGCATGCTGCTTGGTGTCAACTGCACGTGCACATCACTTCCTGACTAGGAATGCACTTTACCAGGTGGCAGTGCCACAGCCCAGAGAATGCATCTGGGACAGGCTTTGGAATGGGCAGCAGGGTCCCTGCAGTGATCCATACCCCAGCTGCTATTCCTGTAATGCCAAGGGACAAAGATGAGAGTGCTGATGTCAAAGCTTTGGAGAGGGGTCAGAGGAGATTTACTGGAATTTTACCAGGGATGAGGAACTTCAGTTATGTGGAGAGATTAGAGAAGCTGGGATTTTTCTCCTTAGAACAGAGAAGGTTAAGGGGAGATTTAATAGAGGTGTTCAAAATTATGAATGGTTTTGATAGAGTAGATGGGGAGACATTTTTATGCATCCAATACTGGATGTCGTTCAAGCAGCTTAACAACACCAGGCAGTAGAGCGGTCGAGAGTGGTGGTGGTGATGAGGTAGAACTGGGTGTTGTCAGCGTACACGTGGAACCTGATGTGTTTTTGGATGATGTCGCTGAGGAGCAGCATGTAAATGGAAAATAGGAGGGGGCGAAGGATAGATCCTTGGGGAACTACATAAGAACATAAGAAATAGGAGCAGGAGTAGGCCATACGTCTCCTCGAGCCTGCTCCACCATTTAATACGATCATGGCTGATCCAATCATGGATTCAGGTCCACTTCCCTGCCTGCTCCCCATAACCCCTTATCGGTTAAGAAACTGTCTATCTCTGTCTTAAATTTATTCAATGACCCAGTTTCCACAATTCTCTGAGGCATCGAATTCCACAGATTTACAACCCACTGAGAAAAGCAATTTCTCCTCATCTCAGTTTTAAATGAGCGGTCCCTTATTCTAAGATTATGCCCGGTAGTTCTAGTCTCCACTATCAGTGGAAACATCTTCTCTGCATCCACCTTGTCAAGCCCTCTCATAATCATACGTTTCGATAAGATCACCTCTCATTCTTCTGAATTTCAATGAGTAGAGGCCGAACCTAATCAACCGTTCCTCATCTCCGAAATCAACCTGGTGAACCTTCTCTGAACTGCCTCCAAAGAAAGTATATCCTTTCTTAAAAATGGAAACCAAAACTGTACACAGTATTCTAGGTGTGGCCTCACCAATACCCTGTATAACTGTAGCAAGACTTCCCTGCGTTTATACTCCATCCCCTTTGCAATAAAGGCCAAGATTCCATTGGCCTCATGAACACTTGCTGTACCTGCACACTAACCTTTTGTGTTTCATGCACCAGGATCCTCAGGTCCCTCTGTACTGCAGCACTTTGCAATTTTTCCCTATTTAAATAATAACTTGCTCTTCGATTTTTTTCTGCTAAAGTGCATAACCTCACACTTTCCAACATTATACTCCTTCTGCTAAATGTTTGCCCACTCACTTAGCCTGGCTATGTCTTTTTGCAGGTTTTTTGTGTCCTCCTTACATATTACTTTTCCTCCCATCTTTGTATTGTCAGCAAACTTGGATACGTTACACTCAGTCCCTTCATCCAAGTCGTTAATATAGATTGTAAATAGTTGGGGTCCCAGCACTAATCCCTGTGGCACCCCAATAGTTACTGATTGCTAACCCGAGAATGAACCATTTATCCCAACTCTCTGTTTTCTTTTAGTTAGCCAATCCTCTATCCTTGCTAATAATATATTACTCCCAACCCCGTGAACTTTTATGTTGTGCAGTAACCTTTTATGTGGCACCTTATCAAATACCTTCTGGAAGTCCAAATACACCACATCCACTGGTTCCCCTTTATCCACCCTGTTCGTTACATCCTCAAAGAATTCCAGCAAATTTGTCAAACATGACTTCCCCTTCATAAATCCATGTTGACTCTGCCTGACTAAATTATGCTTTTCCAAATGTCCTGCTATTGCTTCTTTAATAATGGACTCCAACATTTTCCCAACAACAGATGTTAGGTTAACTGGTCTATAGTTTCCTGCTTTTTGTCTGCCTCCTTTTTTAAATAGGGGCGTTACATTTGCAGTTTTCCAATCTACTGGGATCTCCCCAGAATCCAGGGAATTTTGGTAAATTACAACCAATGCATCCACTATCCCTGCCGCTACTTCTCTTAAGACCCTAGTGTTATGTATGTATGTGGACCTTACCCAAGTGTAAGAATTGCCACTAGAGGGCACACCTGCGGGAGACCGAAGGGTCACCTGTGCACCCTGGGGCAAGCAGATATAAAAGGTGATTCATCATGCTGCTTCCTCACTCTGGAGTCTGAATAAAGAGACCAAAGTCACAAAAGTTTGAGCTTGCAATATAGTCCTGTGAATCTATTCTAAACATAACAAATTGGCAACGAGTAACGGATCAAGAACTTTCACACGGTAATGGCTGCCGTTGGTATTCTTGAGAGATTTTTTGAGGGTGATGATTGGGAAGCCTTCGTGGAGCGCCTCGACCTGTACTTCGTGGCCAACAAATTGGACAAGGCTGAGACGGCGACCAAGCGCAGGGTGATTCTCCTCACCATATGTGGGTCATCGGTATATGACCTCCTTAAAAATTTGCTGGCACCAGTCAAAATAATGGAGAAATCTTAGGCAGAGCTGTATACCCTGGCCAAGGAACATCTCAAGCCAAAGGAGAGCATCCTGATGGCCAGGTACCGCTTTTACACGCACCGTTGCTCCGAGGGCCAGAACGTGGCGAGTTTTGTCGCCGACCTAAGACGCCTTGCGGGGCAGTGCGACTTTGCAGGATCCTTGGGGGAAATGTTGCAGGACTTTTTTGTGCTTGGAATTGGCCACATGGTCATCCTTCGCAAACTGCTGTCTGCCGAATCCCTAGATCTGAGCAAGGCCATCACAATAGCCCAAGCCTTCATATCCACGAGCGATAACACGAAACAGAGATCCTCACAGAATCGAAGCTCACCGGCAAGCACCATGCACAAAATAATGTTTGTAGCAGGCAGAACGACACAGGGCAGGGCCCACCTGATTGTAGACGCCAGACCTAGGCCTAGAGCGACTCAGAGTCCGCCGTGGGGCATGAATGTGTATCCATTAGCACCATGTTGGCGCTGCGGGGGCAGCCATAGAGCTCATCAATGTCGATTCAAGCCTTATGTGTGCAAGGGCTGTGGAACAATGGGGCACCTCCAGCAAATGTGCAAACGATCTCTGACTCACCACATGGCAGAGTCAGGAGAAGACGACCGATCCAGCGAGGATCACGATGAACGAGCAGGAGAGGCAACTGAACCTGAGGATGAAGAGGAAGTATATGGGATACACACCTTCATCATCAAAAGCCCTCCGATAATGTTAAAAGTTGAACTTAATGGCACTCCAGTCTCCATGGAACTAGACATGGGGGGCGAGTCAATCAGTTATGAGCCAGAAGGCTTTCAAGAGGCTGCGGTGCGACGAAGCATAGCGACCCGAGCTGATCTCGATTCAGGCAAAGTTGCGCACCTACACCAAGGAACTGATACCAGTTATTGGTAGTGCGGACATAAGAGTATTCCATGAGAGAGCGGTGCACGATTTACCACTGTGGATTGTTTCAGGTCATGGTCCAACACTGCTTGGCAGGAGATGGACGGGGAAGATGCGATGGAACTGGGAAAACCTCTGTGTACCCTCTCAGGCGAACGAGGTCTCCCTTTCTCAAAGGCCGAGCAAACCCCCACCTTCAGCTGAACCAGGCATCGAAGTGCAGATCCATTTACAGATCCCTGAGACACAGGCCGCTCATCATGACCATGAGGAGGTAAAGCTCAACCGAGCAGCAGTACAGATGTGGTACCCACCACCCGAAGCCGACGGCCCTTTCGCAACGATGGAAGAGGCTCCAGGTCGACCATGTGGAGTGGGACTCCGGCCGAAACGATCTGAATGCGTCTTCCCGACGCCAGAGGCAAAATACCTGGGGAGGAAGATCATGGCAGACGGCATCACGGACACAGACGAGAGGGCGCCCAGACCACGGGATGAGAAGGTGCCCAGACCACGGGACGAGAAGGTGTCCAGACCATGGGACGAGAAGGCGTCCAGACCACGGGACGAAGTTGCGTCCAGGCCACGGGACGAGAGAGTGTCCAGGCCACGGGACGAGAGTGTCCAGGCCACGAGACGAGAGAGCGTCCAGACTATGGGACGAGAGAGCGTCCAGACCACGGAAGGTCGCCACAACGGAACGGAGGAATGTGTCGCCAGCAAGGAAGACAACTGGGTTTGGGGCAAAGGTAAAGGGGCGGCCACAGTGAAGACCAGGAACCCACTACGCTCAAATAAACTGTGTGCACCATGTAACCCTTGCGAGCGGTCTTTCGCGGCCAATGATGTACCATTATATGGGGTTGGGGGTACCTTGCAACAAGCCAAAGTAGCAGGAAAACACCAACCAATCGTATATGTATCTGACAAAGTACTTGTAACAAGTGATGTGTTATCACACAAGGTCGGGTGTGTTGTGCAGCAAGCCAAAGTAGCAGGCGAACCCCAACCAGTTGTATATGTATCTGACAAAGTATTCACAGCAAGTGAGATGTTACCGCACGGGTCGGGAGTGTTGTGCAGCAAGCAAAAGTAGCGGGCGAGCCCCAAACGATTGAACATGTATCAAATAAGTTAAACAAAGCGGAACTAAAGAGACGTACCAAAGAGTGTCCCAATATGTGCTCGAGTCAGACAAGCTGCTCATCCCACAAGCTTGGGAGAGCAGAGGCATCATTATCGATGCGTTGTTTCGAGAATGTCTAACACTGTCTGTGCACTGTAACATGAACTGTCACGGGCCAGGCACAGAGTACGGTACCTATGCTCTCAGATGGCCACCATTGCCCACCCCCAGGGTGGAAACAGCGCAGCCTGCAGACCCACTCGCGGTCGTGGAAGTGCTAGAAAGTGAGGGGTCAACCGTAACGGCCCCCCAGCTTAAGACACAGACCAGCCAGGAACCCATGTTAACGCCGACCAAAGGTGAACTACTAGACGGGATGTGGCAACCTATCCTCCGCAGAGATGATACACTCATCCCAACGTTGCAAAGCAAGGCAGGGTGGCTACACACAGTCAGTGGTCCGGGGCTCCCATACTATGGCCCAAGGTCCACAGGGACCACCAGGCCTCCCGCCACTACCGAAAGTCTCAAGGCCATTGCGGCCATCCTAGGCTTGCCAGACCTCAGGGTCAGCGCCCAAATCACTAAACCTAGCACCACGCGTGTCACGGTAGACTCCCTACAGACCCGGCTATCCTGGGTGCTACGCAGTCACCAGACAGAATCACTTAGAACCGAGCCTTCTGCATGCCATCAGCAGAGAATGCACCATAATTGCACGGCTCCTCCACGCGACATCAGAATAAGTGATGTAGACCATGTTCAGGGCACCAGTTGGGCCGCTAGCACCACATTAGTCAAGGGGGGGAATGGAGTGTATGTGATGAAAACGGAGCGTTTGATTGTGAAACCATGTACCGGGCTAACGAGTAAAGCAGTTGGACAAGACCAAACTGCGAACGACAGATAACCAGGAACCACTGTGAAAGGACCTGGCCCCCAGCGACCCACTAACACGATCGATTTCACCGTCAACCACGAGGATGAACCCACCATGTCAGGACTTCAGCTCAGGTGATCGACCCGGGGGCGCAGGGTGCCAGATCGCCTCAACTTGCAAATAACTTGCACAATAAGACTTTGGGGGGGGGGGGGGGGGGGAGTGATGTTATGTATGTATGTAGACCTTACCCAAATGTAACACTTGCCACTAGGGGGCACACCTGTGGGAGACCTAAGAGTCACCTGTGCACCCTGGGGAAAGCTGGTATAAAAGGTGATTCACCATGCTGCTTTCTCACTCTGAATAAAGAGACGAAGGTCACAACAGTTTGAGCTTGCGATATAGTCTTGTGAATCTATTCTGAACATAACACCTAGGATGCAAGCCATCAGATCCAGGGGATTTATCCGCCTTTAGTCCTATTATCTTACTGAGTACCACCTCCTTGGTGATTGTGATTATGTTAAGTTCCTCCCCCACTATAGCCCCTAGACTATCCACTGTTTGGATATTTTTAGTGTCCTCTACCGTAAAGACTGATACTAAATATTTGTTCAGAGTGTCTGCCATCTCCATGTTCCCCATCACTAATTTCTCGGTTTTGTCCTCTAAGGGACCAATATTTACTTTAGCCACTCTTTTCCTTTTTATATACCTGTAGAAACTCTTGCTATCTGTTTTTATATTTCGTGCTAGTTTACTTTCATAGTCTATCTTCCCTTTCTTAATCATTTAAGGACCCTAGAGGTCACGGTGTGGAAGTTGGAAAAGAAGCTTTTGCAGGAGATTCTCTGGCTACGACTAGATAGATAAGAATAGAAGCAGACAAGGGCATTCCCAGTCAGCCGGGCAACAGAGCAGAGACATTGGAGGAGGATGGTGTGGTCAATCAGTAGACAAAAAGAGCCTGGCTCCAAATCGCAGAGGTGGTGAACTGCAGGGATGTGGTGAGGAGGATCTGGGTGCAGTGCCGGAAATGCTTCAATGATCTCATTAGATCAGGAAAGATGAGTACAAAGCCATACTCAACTTCATCTTGCTGTGCCTCTCATCACATCCCCATCACTCTGCCTTCCCAACCTTACGCCTGCACATCCTTGCTCACACCAACATACCTTGCATGTCCACCCATCCTTCTCTATCTACATTATCACATCCCCATCGTACCAGCCACCCCTCGCACTCACCCTCATCCTAAAGTAATCATACCAACTAACACACAAGGAGGCCATTTGGCATTGACACCCCACTTCATCATAGTCTCCCTCTAAAGATGCAACTCATCCATTCCTTACACTTATTCCATCACTCTCCTTGCAGAAAAGAGAGCCCACAAAAGATGCAAAGGGAGAGAACTGGAGGTGGCCCTCCATCATTTGCCACCCTCACAACAGCAGAGGAGGCTGTCTGGGAGGAAGTGGAAGACGACTCCTCAGATGAGCCTCCAGCCTTTGAGGGTGCAGCACCACCAGAAATAAGCACACCCAGCTCATGCTATCTATGGAGAATAGATGCCAGAGGCCCATAGACCTCCTCTCTAGGATGTCAACGTAGACATGGATTCTCACGGCCCCACTGCTGTGCAGCAAGATGCTCTCCTGCTAGTAGGGAAATGCGGGTGGCCCATGAGAGGGATGATGGTGAAAGAGGCCAAGGAAGTGGAGCTCTCTCAAAGCGCTTATACTTCTCCACCATTTCCACCCCCTTAGTCAGAGCCCCAGATGCCTCCTCGGATGGCCGAGTCTGCCCCTGCACAGTCACAGGTGGAGCAGACTTAGGCGGGGCCATCACAGGTTCTAAAACCCAGAGGACATCTACCAAAAGTGTCTAAGCAGTCACAACAGGGAAGTGAGCAGGTTGCCTCTACCTCTGCTGAAGGCACAGGGGTAGCACCTTGTAGAAGCACAGGTAAAATAAAAATGGCATGCAAGTAGATTCACAAGGGATGCCACTTGGTTGTTTTATTCAATGTTAATGTCAAGTTTCCGTTAATGTGCTCTCAACCATAAAAATCTTTATTTATTTTCACCATCTTTGGAAGTGGCTTAGTGAATGGTGAGACATAATGATACCTCCAGCAATAAGAACATAAGAACATAAGAATTAGGAACAGGAGTAGGCCATCTAGCCCCTCGAGCCTGCTCCGCCATTCAATAAGATCATGGCTGATCTGGTTGTGGACTCAGCTCCACTTACCCGCCCTCTCCCCATAACCCTTAATTCTCTTATTGCTTAAAAATCTATCTATCTTTGACTTGAAAACATTCAATGAGCCAGCCTCAACTGCTTCCTTGGGCAGAGAATTCCACAGATTCACAACCCTCTGGGAGGAGAAATTCTTTCTCAACTCGGTTTTAAATTGGCTCCTCTGTATTTTGAGGCTGTGCCCCCTAGTTCTAGTCTCCCCCACCAATGGAAACAACCTCTCTGCCTCTATCTTGTCTATCCCTTTCATGATTTTAAATGTTTCTATAAGATCACCCCTCATCCTTCTGAACTCCAAGGAGTAAAGACTCAGTCTACTCAATCTATCATCATAAGGTAACCCCCTCATTTCTCGAATCAGCCTAGTGAATCGTCTCTGTACCCCTTCCAAAGCTAGTATATCCTTCCTTAAGTAAGGTGACCAAAACTGCACGCAGTACTCCAGGTGCGGCCTTACCAATACCTTATACAGTTGCAGCAACACCTCCCTGCTTTTGTACTCCATCCCTTTCGCAATGAAGGCCAACATTCCATTTGCCTTCCTGATTACCTGCTGCACCTGCAAAATAATCTTTTGGGATTCATGCACAAGGGCCCCCAGGTCCCTCTGCACCACAGCATGTTGTAATTTCTCCCCATTCAAATAATATTCCCTTTTACTGTTTTTTTTCCCAAGGTGGATGACCTCACACTTTCCGACATTGTATTCCATCTGCCAAACCTTAGCCCATTCGCTTAACCTATCCAAATCTCCTTGTAGCCTCTCTGAGTCCTCTGCACAACCTGCTTTCCCACTAATCTTAGAGTCATCTGCAAATTTTGTTGCACTACACTCTGTCCCCTCCTCTAGATCATCTATGTATATTGTAAACAGTTGTGGTCCCAGCACTGATCCCTGTGGCACACCACTAATCACTGATTTCCAACCGGAAAAGGACCCATTTATCCCGACTCTGATTTCTGTTCGCCAGCCAATTCTCTATCCATGCTAATACATTTCCTCTGACTCCACGTACCTTTATCTTCTCCAGTAACCTTTTGTGTGGCACCTTATCGAATGCCTTTTGGAAATCTAAATACACCACATCCATCGGTACACCTCGATCCACCATGCTCGTTATATCCTCAAAGAATTCCAGTAAGTTAGTTAAACATGATTTCCCTTTCATGAATCCATACTGCGTTTGCTTGATTGCACTATTCCTATCCAGATGTCCCGCTATTTCTTCCTTAATGATAGTTTCAAGCATTTTCCCCACTACAGATGTTAAACTAACAGGCCTATAGTTACCTGCCTTTTGCCTGCCCCCTTTTTTTAAACAGAGGCGTTACATTAGCTGCTCTCCAATCCACTGGTACCTCCCCAGAGTCCAGAGAATTTTGGTAGATTATAACAAATGCATCTGCTATAACTTCCGCCATCTCTTTTAATACCCTGGGATGCATTTCATCAGGACCAGGGGACTTGTCTACCTTCAATCCCATTAGTCTGTCCAGCACTACCTCCCTAGTGATAGTGATCATCTCAAGGTCCTCCCTTCCCACATTCCTATGACCAGCAATTTTTGGCATGGTTTTTGTGTCTTCCACTGTGAAGACGGAAGCAAAATAATTGTTTAAGGTCTCAGCCATTTCCACATTTCCCATTATTAAATCCCCCTTTTCATCTTCTAAGGGACCAACATTTACTTTAGTCACTCTTTTCCGTTTTATATATCTGTAAAAGCTTTTACTATCTGTTTTTATGTTTTGCGCAAGTTTACCTTCGTAATCTATCTTCCCTTTCTTTATTGCTTTTTTAGTCATTCTTTGCTGTTGCTTAAAATCTTCCCAATCCTCTAGTTTCCCACTAACCTTGGCCACCTTATACGCATTGGTCTTTGATTTGATACTTTCCTTTATTTCCTTGGTTATCCACGGTTGGTTATCTCTTCTCTTGCCGCCCTTCTTTTTCACTGGAATATATTTTTGTTGCGCATTATGAAAGAGCTCCTTAAAAGTCCTCCACTGTTCCTCAATTGTGCCACCGTTTAGTCCTTGTTTCCAGTCTACTTTAGCCAACTCTGCACTCATCCCACTGTAGTCCCCTTTGTTTAAGCATAGTATGCTCGTTTCTGACACAATGGGAGTGGGGGGTGGGGGGAGTTGTCAGTGTGAAAGGAATGGCTTGGTCATTGTAGGGATTCTTTATGATGTTGCTGTGGGGTGGTGGGAACCTGGTGCGGCATGTGGCAGCCATATGGGTGTACTACGTAAAGTTAAGTAAATCTGGCCATGATGAGGCCATTCCTGGCCTCCCAGGCAGCAATGTGCTCAGGTGCCTGTGGGATCTGACCCACAGGTTCCTCCAGCTCCTGTTCCTCCTCGTCTTCCAGATGATACTCCTCTTCCTCCTCCTACTCCTCATCCTCTGAAGAGGCTGTGTGCTCAGTGCTTTGCTCCTCATGCAACACTAATCCTCGCCGTTGTGCTATGCTCAGCAGACCATGAAGATTCTGCAGACCCTGGCTGGTGCATACTGAAGGGCTCCTCCAGATCTGTCAAGGCATCTGAAGTGCATTTTGAGCATGCCTATTGTCTGCTCTATGACACATCTGGTGGAAATATGGCTTTCATTATATCTCTCCTGGCCTCAGTAGTTGGCCTCCTCAAGGGTGCCATGAGCCACGTCTTCGTTGGATAGCCCTTGTCTCCAAACAGCCAGCCAGAACGTCTGTTTGGAGGTGGACTAACAAAGGGTGAAAGAGTCATGATAGCTGCCAGGGAATTTAGCGCACACATGTATGATGATCTTCCTATGGTTGCAGACCAGCTGCACATTGTGGGAGTGGAAGCCTTTGCGGTTGACAAAGACTCCTGGGTTATGATGGGGTGTCATGATGGCCATATATTAGTCGATGATACCCTGCACCCGTGGGAAGCCAGCGAGCGGTGTAAAACTTGCTGTCTAACAGTTTATAGAGTTCAGACTCGTGGAACAGACAACTCAAAACACAGAGATCTCGATTCTCCTCACAGGGTAATCTTTACTTAAAATCAACAAGAGAGTACAAATAACCATTCCAATAGCATGCACTCAATCCTGTAAGATGTGCTGTCTAACAGTTTATTTACTTTACACTCAAGCAATTTTTAAACTTCCACATAACTAACACCAGTGGTGGTCAAGCGTCCAGTAGTCTGTACAGTAGACACCTCAAGTTGCTGGAGAAATATCACCAACGATGTCGCCGCAAGATCCTACAAATCCCCTGGGAGGACAGGCGCACCAACATCAGCGTCCTCATTCAGGCCAACATCCCCAGCATTGAGGCACTGACCACACTCGATCAGCTCCGCTGGGCAGGTCACATAGTCCGCATGCCAGACATGAGTTTTCAAAAGCAAGTGTTCTACTCGGAGCTCCTTCATGGCAAACGAACCAAAGGTGGACAGCTACAAGGACACCCTCAAAGCCTCCCTGATAAAGTGCAACATCCCTACTGACACCTGGGAGTCCCTGGCCCAAGACCGCCCTAAGTGGAGGAAGTGCATCCGAGAGGGCGCTGAGCACCTCGAGTCTCAACGCTAAGAGCATGCAGAAATCAAGCGCAGACAGTGGAAAGAGCATGCGGCAAACCAATCCCACCCACCCCACCCCTCAACGACTATCTGTCCCATCTGTGACAGAGTCTGTGGCTCTCGTATTGGACTGTTCAGCCACCAAAGAACTCCTTTCAGGAGTGGAAGCAAGTCTTCCTCTATTCCAAGGGACTGCCTACGATGAAGATGAATTAGTTTGTGGATCTTTGGTTAGCAACTGACCAGGTCACTCTTCCGACTGCATATTGTCTTTTCACAGTCCGGTTATACCTAAAATTTTGGCAACCAGCCCACTGCGTGCATGTTCCAAACTATACAAATAATAGTGGAATAATTGGTCTTCAGTTCCCCCTATCTAAAGTTCTGCATAGACATAGAAACATAGAAACATAGAAAATAGGGGCAGGAGTAGGCCATTTGGCCCTTCAAGCCTGCACCGCCATTCAATGAGCTCATAGCTGAACATGCAACTTCAGTACCCCATTCCTGCTTTCTCGCCATACCCCTTGATCCCCCTAGTAGTAAGGACTACATCTAACTCCTTTTTGAAAATATTTAGTGAATTGGCCTCAACAACTTTCTGTGGTAGAGAATTCCACAGGTTCACCACTCTCTGGGTGAAGAAGTTTCTCCTCATCTCGGTCCTAAATGGCTTACCCCTTATCCTTAGACTGTGACCCCTGGTTCTGGACTTCCCCAACATTGGGAACATTCTTCCTGCATCTAACCTGTCTAACCCCGTCAGAATTTTAAACATTTCTATGAGGTCCCCGCTCATTCTTCTGAACTCCAGTGAATACAAGCCAAGTTGATCCAGTCTTTCTTGATATGTCAGTCTTGCCATCCCGGGAATCAGTTTGGTGAACCTTCGCAATACTCAATAGCAAGAATATTCTTCCTCAAGTTAGGAGACCAAAACTGTACACAATACTCCAGGTGTGGCCTCACCAAGGCCCTGTACAACTGTAGTAACACCTCCCTGCCCCTGTACTCAAATCCCCTCGCGATGAAGGCCAACATGCCATTTGCTTTCTTAACCGCCTGCTGTACCTGCATCCCAACCTTCAATGACTGATGTACCATGACACCCAGGTCTCGTTGCACCTCCCCTTTTCCTAATCTGTCACCATTCAGATAATAGTCTGTCTCTCTGTTTTTACCACCAAAGTGGATAACCTCACATTTATCCACATTATACTTCATCTGCCATGCATTTGCCCACTCACCTAACCTATCCAAGTCACTCTGCAGCCTCATAGCATCCTCCTCGCAGCTCACACTGCCACCCAACTTAGTGTCATCCGCAAATTTGGAGATACTACATTTAATCCCCTCGTCTAAATCATTAATGTACAATGTAAACAGCTGGGGCCCCAGCACAGAACCTTGCGGTACCCCACTAGTCACTGCCTGCCATTCTGAAAAGTACCCATTTACTCCTACTCTTTGCTTCATGTCTGCCAACCAGTTCTCAATCCACGTCAGCACACTACCCCCAATCCCAAGTGCTTTAACTTTGCACATTAATCTCTTGTGTGGGACCTTGTCGAAAGCCTTCTGAAAGTCCAAATAAACCACATCAACTGGTTCTCCCTTGTCCACTCTACTGGAAACATCCTCAAAAAATTCCAGAAGATTTGTCAAGCATGATTTCCCTTTCACAAATCCATGTTGACTTGGACCTATCATGTCACCTCTTTCCAAATGGGCTGCTATGACATCCTTAATAATTGAGTCCATCATTTTACTCACTACTGAGGTCAGGCTGACCGGTCTATAATTCCCTGTTTTCTCTCTCCCTCCTTTTTTAAAAAGTGGGGTTACATTGGCTACCCTCCACTCGATAGGAACTGATCCAGAGTCAATGGAATGTTGGAAAATGACTGTCAATGCATCCGCTATTTCCAAGGCCACCTCCTTAAGTACTCCAGGATGCAGACCATCAGGTCCTGGGGATATATCGGCCTTCAATCCCATCAATTTCCCCCACACAATTTCCCGACTAATAAGGATTTCCCTGAGTTCCTCCTTCTCCAGTTGTTAATATGTTATGTTTCAATTCAGTGTAACTTCTGTAAGAAAGAGTTGTTTTTGCACAGCCTTATCAATAGTTCATTAAATCATCCATGGGTTCCAAGGACAATTACTTCACTTGTCGTCCTATCCTATTTTCAGACTTTCCCAGGACTCCTATCGGTGATAAATGTTTTCACAGCTGCAGCAGTTCTTCAAGTTCAGCAAAGAGGTCTCTTAGTCTCACAAGGTTTACTGGGTTGAGAATTTGGTCAATTTTATAAGTTCAGCCATACTAAAACACAGTTACAGCAAAAATAAAACAGAAATTTGGGCATTCTTACAGGATGGCAAAGCCGAATGCCTGCTCAGTAACATTGGCTTCATCAGTGGCAAAGTTAATATAATTGGCTGACTTGTCAAACAGAGCATTGGTAACCTGTGTGATACATCTGTGGGCGGCCGACTGTGAGATGCCACAAATGTCTGCTGCAGATTCCTGGAAGGAGCCTGAGCAAAGAATTGAGGATGCTGGTGACTTTGACAGCCAATGGTAAGATGTGTCCACCCGCTCCTTTGGGCTGCAGTTCTTACTCCAGTAATGTGCAAATGTCTGCGATGGCCTGGCGCAATAGTCTGAGTCTTCTTTGGCACTGTTGCTCAGTCAGGTTGAGGAAGCTCATCCTCTGCCTGTACACCCTGTGCTGGGGGTAGCGCCTCCAGTGTGGTGCAACCCTGAGCTGATGCCCTCTGTCCTGTGCTGGTGATTCTCACAGCCAATGGTAAGACGTGTCCACCTGCTCCTCTGCAGCCAAATGAAGGCAATCCTACTGCTGAGACTCCCGTGTAGCCTCCGAGTTCTGAGTGTCTGTATGCTTTGGACACCGCCACTTCCTTGCGGGGAAGGGTAACAGTGTTTCTGGCCAGTCCTTAGTGAGATTCAAAAGAGGTGTTCAAAATCATGAAGGGTTTTGATAGAGTAAATGAGAAGCTGTTTGCAGTGACAGGAGGGTCAGTAACAAGAAGTCACAGATTTAAGGTGATTGGCAAAAAGAACCAGAGGCAGAATGAGAATTTATTTTTTAATGCAGTGAGTTGTTCTGATTTGGAATGCACTGCCTGATACAGTAGTGGAAGCAGATTTAATAACACAGGGCTATGGGGAAATGGCAGGGTATTGGGACTAATTGGATAGCTCTACCAATGAGCTGGCACAGGCACAATGATCCGAATGGTGTCCTTCTGTGCTATATCATTCTTTGATTCTGTGTTGTCAGGTCTTCCCACTGCCCCCAGTCAGGTAAAGATGCCGTTCTTTGATTTTAAAATTCATTATGTCAATGGTCTTATAATCAGTGAAACTCTAGTTTTTGATATAGTTCTCACTGTCGTGATCCTCAGTCCGTTTGTGTGACAGGGGAATTAGTGTCATCAGCCAAGGTCAAAGGAAGTACTAGGGGAACAAATAATACTGTACACAGGCAAAAATTGATCTTAATAAGCATACCAGCATGAATAAAGCATGAATTTGTGGTAAAGGTTTTAGCTCACCTTGGAGATGCCACTGCTTACTTAATTTTCGTTGCTACCTGACAGATTTAGCACCAGAGGCAGTTTGGCATGAGCAAAAAGAAAAATCACACATTGAACTTATTTCCTGTTCTCACACTCTTAGAAACGTGCACTTTTTCACTCTGTCTGGTTGACTCATATTCCATGACATTTGATTCAGGAAATAATAGTTTCAAATATTGAGCAACAAAAATCTCAAACCATCTCTTTGCTTACTTAGCAGAGATTGCTGGAAATCACAGCAGGATTATCGACCCAAAATGTTAACTCTGTTTTTCGTTCCACAGATGTTGCCTGGCCCGCTGAGATTTCCAGCATTCTCTGTTTTTATTTCAGATTCCAGCATCCGCAGTATTTTGCTTTTGTCTTTGCTTACTTTCTTTTTTTCGGCCAACTTTCTCACCACACTGTCTGTTATCTGTAGCTCTGTCCTGAGGCATATCAAGATATTATATAAAAACTACTCCCAGCCCTCAGATTTCTTACAAGGTTAGTTGACAACGCAAGTATATGACTAGATGTGACAATAGTTCATTTGCTATTATATACAATCAAAACAAAATCATATGACACGTAAAAACCAATCAAACAATCCAGCCAGTCTCATCTGTCAAGGCTTCATTCTGAAAATAATACCTAGACCAGCAACAATTAGAGTAACAACTTCCATTTATATAATGCCTTTAACAGAGTAAAAAGTCCCAAGGCACTTCACAGCAGCTTTATCAAAAGAAAATTGACACCAAGCCACATAAGAAGATATTAGGACAGGTGACCAAAAGTTTGCTCAAAAAGGTAAGTTTAAAGGAGCATCTTAAAGGAGCAGGGAGAGGTAGCGAGACGGAGAGGCTTCGATAGGGAATTCTGGAGCTTAGGGCCTAGGTGCTGAAGGCACAGACACCAGTGATGGGGCAAAGGAAATCGGCTAGAGGAACCCAATCATTATGAAGAAGAATGCTAGAAGTGCTCTGAGGCAACTGGAGGTGGAAAATTTGAAATAAGTTGGAGCGGGTCGGGATCCCGCTAATATCCCTCGGGTGCATTTGCTGGTGCAGCAGCGACCCAAACTTCAGAGGCGGGCGACCTAATGATTGTCAGACCCTCAAGTGCTTTTTTTTTTCAGCATACATTTCAAATTTCCTTGTATGATCATGAGATTCATGCAGCTCAGGAAACACGTCTGTCAGCCTGAGGTAGTAACTATGTGGCCATTGCTCCAGCTGATCAGTTGACAGCATGAAATGTACTATAAAACCTCCCACCTCACAGCTGATCACTTACCTCAGGCAGCATTCCCAGCACACATTTAGCTTTCTACAGGCCGCAAGTGTTTCCAGCAAAGTCACCATCCAGTCTCACCTCATTGGAAAAACCTATCACACCATTGACAGATTGCTGTTCTCATCTCTACTTGACCTGCCATTTATTCTATAGGTGCCGTTTATATTGTCTCACTTGGTCCTCAAAATTGGACCACAATGAGCCCCAATACCAGCAATACCAGGCACACCAGCAGCATCAAGAAAAACACCACCAATCTTCTCCTCAACCACCTGATGCTGCACAGGACAGAGGGCATCAGTCAGGGCTGCACCGCGCCAGAAGCAGTACCCCCAACACAGGGTTTACAGGCAGAGGATGAGCTCCCTCAATGTTATGGAACTGCTGCGCCAAAGGAGGCTCAGACTATAACGCCAAGTCATCGCAGACATTTGCACATTGCTGGAGCAAGACCTGCAGCCAGAGGAGCAGGTGGACATGCCTTACCAGTGGCTGTCAAAGTCACCAGCATTCTCAACTTCTTTGCTTCATGCTCCTTCTAGGGATCTGCAACAGACATTTGCAGCATACTCATTTTCTTTCAGTTCTTCATTCTCGCTGGACCCTTGGTTCTCCCCTATTTCTGGCAGGTTCTTTGTGTCTTCTTCCGTGAAGATAAACACAAAGTATTTGTTTAATTTCTCTGCCATTTCCTTATTCCCCATTATAATTTCTCCTGCCGCAGCCTGTAAGGGCCCCATAGTTACTTTCACTAATCTTTTCCTTTTTACATACCAATAAAAGCTTTTACCGTCTGTTTTTATGTCTCTCTCTAGTTTACTCTTATTCTATTTTCCCTTAATCAATTTCTTGGTCCTCCTCTGCTGAATTCTAAAATTCAGGCTTATTGCTCTTTTTGGCAACATTATAAGCATATAAATGCAAGTTATTGTTCTTACTGTCAAACACATCCAATGCGCCTCCCATCATAATCTGGTCAGATTGAAAGTTTCTACACAAGAACACTCAATCAAAAGTTTGCGAGGGAAATGGGAGACCAGCTGTAATATGTGAGCTTTTATTCAGATGTGGTAATCACAACTTTAAATACCCACCTGAATTGCGGCTCAATCCTGCCTCCGTTTCACTGGTCAGTTTCTCGAGTCCTGGGAAACCCCTGCTGGAGATCTTAAATTTAAAGATACGTCAAATTCAATTCGATAATGTATCCCAAGGATGTTAATTGCCCGCCTGCACTAATTAAGGTTCAGACTTTGGCGAGTAGGTTACTCTCAGCATCCAAACACGCCTCCGTTAAACCCAAAAGTGGCCGTGTGGATGTGGGTTGCAGTCGCGATCTAAAAATAACTTGCCTTAACCACCCACTTCTCGGAGATTAAGATTCCAACTTTAAAATTGTTATACTTTTTTTGAAAAAAGCTCTAAACATGACAAGGATCAACAGAGATGATGTGCATCGGGACTGCTCATGACTCTCCATGGCTTCTTGTGGTGCTTGCAGTTTTTAAAAGTACAGGTTGAACCTCTCTAATCCGGCACCCTCGAGATCTGCCATACGCTGGACAAGAGAATTTGACGGACCATGGGAGGTCACGCCCCCCCCCCCCACCCCCCCGCCAGACTTGAAAATCCCATTGTCAGCAAAGTTTTAAATTGTTTCCTACAAAAGGTATTTGTGCTAATCTGTAACTGTAGTACCATGGGCTCCATACCTTCTATATCAGCCGCGTTGTGGCTATTTTGATGTAAATAGGACGGATCTGGGAGTGTGCTTGCAGGTTGGAAGTGAGATTCGCCGACGGGTTGCACGGCGAGAGGGGCTGCTGTTTGATGAAAGGAGCCCCGTTGTTCAGCGCAGAGGCCGAAGGAGCCCATGCTGATGCCGAGGACGTGTACATGGAGTGCGGCTCCATCACCCCACCGCCGGTCAGCAAGGGAGACGCTAGTAGTGAACTGGCGGTGTGGTTGGGGTAGTCTCCGACCGAAGATCCCATACAGCTTCCCATATAGTGACCGTTGTTGGCCGAGAGGTGAAAGACATAATATCCCGGTAAACCCATCCCGTCAACGTTGCTGGCCAAATGTCCATTCATCATACTGATGCTACTGCCCAGAGAAAGTCCGCTGGGGGTGCAGGGGATGAGTCCTCTTGACCCTTGGAAGTTATGGGTCTCTGGGATGTGGTACATGGGCTTAAGGACTTGGCATTTGCTGCGAAAGCCCCTCGGCCTGCGCCTGAAGGAGCCCTCCTCAAACATGAACTCGCTGGCCGGGTCAATGGTCCAGTAATGGCCTTTGCCGGGTCTGCCCAGGCCCTTGGGCAGTTTGATGAAGCTCTTGTTCGAGGAGAGGTTGTGACGCACGGAGTTCTTTTGGCCTTGGTAGGAGCCTCGGAAAAAGGGGAAGAATCTCTGGAGGAACTGGCAGATCTCACTGAGCGTCAGCTGCTTGGTGGGAGAGCTCAGGATAGCCATCACAGTCAGGACTATGTAGGAATATGGCGGCTTCTCTGGGCGCCGCATGCCAGCCTTTGCTTTCTTAGTTTTGGCAGTGGAGGTCGCTAATTCCATCTCAGAGGTCTGACAACGGTCGGGTCGTTGTCAGCAGCGCTGTCAACAGTACCGGTTTCAATAAACACTAATATCCCTTCATCTAACACTCGGTCAGGCCCTCGCCTGCTCTCTGACCCGGCAGGCTCACTGGCGTCTGTGCCCCAGATCTGTGGCAGCGTTCAGCCTGTTTTGCTTTGCGCCTTTTGGAAGAATCGGCTTTCTTGGGCACCCAAGTGCTTTATTGCGTACAGGGATCTGTGTAAATAGAGCACTCGGCCTTTCCCTGTCGTCTTTCTTAATCTCCATACTCTTAAAAATTACTGAACTTGATGAACACAGGACACAGCGTGGGTCTCGACCCCTCTCTGGGCATGATGCCGGACCAGGGAGGTTGCCAGACAGGGAGTGCCGGATTCAACCTGTATCCTCACAACATGCCCAAACTGCAAAACTTCCATTCGATCAGGAAACAGAAAACTCAACAGCACCACACAGGAGACTATTAAAGAAGATTAATGGATATGGCATTAGGGAGAGGGTAGTGAATTGGATTAAAAACTGGTAAGAAGGGAGCAAACAGAGCAACATTTACAGGCAGTTTCTCAGAGTTATTGGAAGTGGGTAGCGGTGTCCCACAGGGTTCTGTTCTGGGACCGCTTCTGTTTCCTGTGTACAGCAATGATTTGGATATCGGGTTAGGGGTGTCCAAATTTGCAGACTATACTGAAATAGGAGGCATAGTACATAATTCTGACGACTAAAGGAATCTGCAAGGGGATATTGATAAGAAGATGGCATTGGCAAAAAAGATGCACATGACAAACACGTTCTGAGATATCAAGAGAAACAGCTGAGGCCCAATGAAGCAAGATGCAAGTCACAATTCCTGCAGTAACTCTGACACATTTTAAAAAGGTCAAAGTTGTTCAAAATATGAAGCCACAAAAGACAAAAGCAGAGCTTGAGACAATCACGAGTAAGTTGAACTGTATGGAATTTGCTCCAACTGTAAGACAGGTGATAGAATGTGATGTCACCTAATCAAGTGGGACATCGACCTTGATAAAGCTTTTGAAGAAACAAAAGTCGCCAATCATAAATTCTCCAGAACTAGTGTCACATATTTTTCCAAAAGCAAACACCAGAAATAAATGAATCACAGATTGAGCTAGATACTTTGATCATCTGAGATGGCATCCCCATCCATATGAAAGTTGAGTCCAAATGGAAACCGAGCACAAACCTCTTGACAGCATCATAAAGAAATCATTAGCTGCAGGATTATTATATCTAGGGAGCATGACTGTAAAACTACAAAAGCCTAAAAGGGTGGTGGAGGCAGACTTAATCACGGCTTTCAAAAGGGAGTTGGATAAGTACCTGAAAGAAAAAAATTGCAGAGCTACGGGAAAAGGATGGGAGAGTGGGACTAGCTGTGGTGCTCTTGCAAAGAGCCGGCATGGGCTCGATGGGCCTTCTTCCGTGCTGTAACCATTCTATGATTCTAAGTACTTGTTGCAGTCCAACAGAATCCAGAGAATGAATCGCAGTCCAGACTCACTTTCTAGAATCTTTCAATTAAAGTATGAAGTCTCGGAGGAAGAACTGTGTGACGAGCATGGACACAGTGTAATGGCAAATACTACCACATCAGGAAATATGTTGGAAATACAAGACAAGACAGCAGAAGATTCAAAGATGTAAGAATTGGTTGTAATTATAATGTCAAGCTGGCTGAAAGTAAAAATGGAAGTACCCTCTGTTGTCAAAGAACTTTGGCATCAAGTATCACTTGGACTACATCAACAGTGATGTAGATGGCCAAAGCAACCAATGGATCCAGCCTGGAGCAAGATGCTCCAAAATATGAGCATAGGCTACAACAACAACTTGTATTTATATAGAGCCTTTAACCGAGTGAAACATCCTAAGGTGCTTCACAGGAGTATTATGAGACACCGAACCACACAAGGAGAAATTAGGAGGTGACGAAAAGCTTGGTCAAGGAGGTAGGTTTTAAGGAGCATCTTGAAGGAGGAAAGAGAGGTAGATAGGCGGAGAGGTTTAGGCAGGAACTTCCAGAGCTTGGGGCCTAGGCAACAGAAGGCACGGCCACCAATGGTTGAGCGATTATAATCAGGGATGCTCAAGAGGGCAGAATTGAGGAGCGCAGACATCTCGGGTGGATTGTGAGGCTGAAGGAGATTACAAAGATAGGGAGGGGCGAGGCCATGGAGGGATTTGAAAACAAGGATGAGAATTTTGAAATTGAGGCATTGCTTAACCGGGAGCCAATGTAGGCCAGCGAGCACAGGGACGATGGGTGAGCGGGACTTGGTGCGAGTTATGACACGGGCAGCTGAGTTTTGGATCACCTCCAGTTTACGTCAGGTAGAATGTGGGAGGCCAGCCAAGAATGCGCTGGAATAGTAAAGTCTAGAGTTAATAAAGGCACGGATGAGGGTTTCAGCAGCAGATGAGTCGAGGCAAGGGCGGAGATGGGCAATGTTACGGAGGTGGAAATAGGCAGTCTTAGTTATGCTGCGGATATGTGGTCGAAAGCTTACTTCAGGATCAAATATGACACCAAGGTTGCGAACAGTGTGGTTCAGCCTCACACAGAAGTTGGGGAGAGGGATGGAGTCAGTGGCTAGGGAACGGAGTTTGTGGTGAGGACTGAAAACAATGGTCTTCCCAATATTTAATTGGAGAAAGTTTCTGCTGATCCAGAACTGGATGTCGGACAAGCAGTCGGACAATTTGGAGACCATGGAGGGGTCGAGAGAAGTGGTAGTGAGTTAGAACTGAGTATCATCAGAATACATGTGGAAACTAATGCTGTGTTTTCAGATGATGTCGCCAAGCGGCAGCATTAGATGAGAAATAGGAGAAGGCTAAGGATAGATCCTTGGGGGGACTCCAGAGGTAATGATGCGGGAGTGGGAAGAGAAGCCGTTGCAAATGATTCTCTGGCTACGATTAGATAGGTAAGAATGGAGCCATCCGAATGCAATCCCACCCAGCTGGATGACGGTGGAGAGGTGTTAGAGAAGGATGGAGTGGTCAATCGTGTCAAAGGCTACAGACAAGTCAAGAAGGATGAGGAGGGATAGTTTGTCTTTATCACAGTCGCAAAGGGTGGCTAAAACCCAAATGCTAGCGCAATGATATTAGAAAATAATTTTCTGTGCTATAATTAATAAAGTTGCATCAAATAAGAGGGCTGTGTTCATCTTTACTGTCCTCCCGCCCCCCAAAACTACCTCCATTATTCAGCAGGACCAGGCATGAAAACTGAGAAGAAAGTTTGAGCTGAATTTTCAGCAGAGACCCGCTTAATGAGATTTTCCAGTGGGCATCGGGAGCCTAATAAATGTACGAATTGGGGTTTCATGCTGGTTTAAGGACCCAAATGCCATTGTCATTATAGTCACTTTGCTTTTGACAATTTGGGTAAGGCATAGGGTGAATGTAATTTTCATTGCTATTTAAAAGGGCCCTCAACTGCTTTCAGGTAAATCACTGGAAAGTTTTGGCAGACTTTTGGCAACTTGCAATGTTTCAAACTACTGGGGACTGTCTCTACACTGGTAAAGGGCTTCTAGTAACTCACTTTGGGCACCATGAACTCGCAGGAGAGCAGACAGAAGGACCTGAGCTCGTAGGAAGCAAACAATTAGCGGAGAGATAGCAGGGCGAGCAGGCAGAGGCAGAAGCAGGAGAGATAGCAGGGAGAGCAGGCAAAGGAGAAGAGGAGGCAGAAGAAGGAGCTCACAGGGAACAAACATTTGGAAGTAGGCAGAAGGACTGCTCCTTCAGGCTCCACAAAATCAACCCAGGCCACTGCCACATTCCCCAGCACCCCCATCCCAGAGACTGGTGACCTCCCAGGAACCTATCATCTTGAATTTTATTAGAATATAGGAATAATAACATGTGCATCTGCATAGATGTTAGTTAATTTATATTAATGACTTTGGAATCAAAAACACAATTTCTAAATTTGCGGATGGGGTGGTGGGGGCAGTCAATACTGAGGAGGACTGCAACAAATTACAGAAAGACATTAATAAACTTGCAGAATGGGCATATAATTGGCAAATGAATGTCAACACAGATAAATGTGAGGTATTACATTTTGGTAAGAAAAATAGGGAAGTCACTTATTACTTAAAGGGTGAGAGTCTCGGTGGGGTAGAGGAACAAAGCGATCTCAGAGTACAAATACACAACTCACTAAAAGTTGCGACACAGATTAACAAGTGCATAAAAAAGCAAACCAAGCACTAGGATTTATTTTTAGAGGGATAGAATGGAAAAGTAATGAAGCTATGCTAAATTTGTATCAAACCTTGGTTAGACCAAACTTGGAGTACTGTATACAATTCTCGTCACCATGTAAAACGGATAAGAGGGCACTGGAAAGGGTGCAAAGAAGATTTACAAGGATGATACCAGAAATGCGAGGGTATATCTATCGGGAAAGAATGAAAGACTGGGTTTCTTTTCTCTTGAAAAGAGAAGGCTGAGGGGTGACCTAATGGAGGCCTTTAAAATTATGAAAGGTTTTGATAGAGTAGACACAGAGAGTATATTTCTACTGATACGTATGCTTATCACTATAATAAATCACACGTGGCCCATGCTGGAGCTGATCACCTTGTGACCTTTAGGTTCAATGTAAACTCCAAAAGTGAGCACTGCAGGGGGAGCCTGCTTTATATAGGGAGACAGCACGAGGTGCAGTAATGTGTGCCTCTCAGGCTTTCCCCATCTGTTGGCTATTACATGTAATTACATGATACAATGCATGGTACAGAGTATATCTATCAGGAAAGAATGAACAGGCTGGGTTTCTTTTCTCTTGAAAAGAGAAGGCTGAGGGGTGACCTAATAGAGGTGGTTAAAATTATGAAAGGTTTTGATAGAGTAGATACAGAGAGTGTATTTCTACTTGTGGGGAAGAGCAAAATTAGAGGCCATCAATATAAGATATACATCAATAAATCAAAAAGGGAATTCAGAAGAAGCTTTTACCCAGAGAGTGGCGAGGATGTGGAACTCCCTACTGCAGGGAGTGATTGAAGTGAATAGTATAAATGCATTTAAGGGGCATTTAGATAAGCACATGAGAGAGAAGGGAATAGAGGGTTATGCTGATAAATGAGGAAAGACGGAAGGAGGCGAGAGTGGAGCATAAATGTCGGCATGGACTAGTTGGGTCGAATGGCCTGTTTCCGTGTTGTATATCCTATGTAATCATATTTGCTGTGGTCAGTATCCAGGTTACTTAATTTGAGCATGCAATCCATTTTCTGATTTGGACATACCCAACAAGCATCATAGTTTATTTAGCAACATTTGGATAGTGTATTAATAATCAATGTTGTTGCAAAGACATACTCGATTAATCTTTCATGGCAAGTGCAGATCTATAAAAAAAGGAAGTGCTGCTCGATGGAAGAATTTATCCACAGTGTTCATGTCTAGTACCCATGGGTGATAGCATGGCAGACACAGCCTAAACATACAGTGTATCCCAGGATAGAATGGTATACTGCTCCAATCTCTTGAAAGAATGTATGGAACAAGGAGAGGTCAATCAATCCATGAAGCATATTCCAGCCATAGAACCGCAGATGTTTATAACAGAGAAGGAGGCCATTGGGCCCATTGTGTCTTTGCTAGAACCAACAAAGGCAGGGTGACATTGAGGAGCTGAGTAATCACAGGTAAAACTCCGGAGATAATGTTTTGAAAATTATTTTCTTCACAACCGAAGGTAATTGAACAGACAGCGAGGGTAAGACATCTCAGAAAGAAAAGAGTTGGTGGAAGGAGATATTGGAAGACACTGATCAGGGAAAGGAAAGATGGTTTCTTCCACAGACCACATTTGAAAATTGTGGAAAAGAATCAATTCATTCTGGGTAAATGATAATTTTTTTGCAGTCTTTCGAAGTAAAATCCTATCTCAGAGAGGATACTGTGCCAATGTCAAGTCCTTGTGTGTGCGGTGCTTGTAAGAGAGATGAAATGAATGTGTGTGATGTTGTCTATGTCATTTGCCTACTTGTGGATGAGAGACATCACTCCGAGATGAGTCACATTACCCATTTAGATCCCTGCTCCGTGGGCACTGGTCTAACACCACTGGAATTCCGTTTAATAGTATGAAATGACCATGAGTGTGGTGATCACGTAATCTGTAAACTACACATCTACTAATGATTATTAAATGTAGATTCATAACAATATTAAAATGAATGGTTTCTCTTTTAACTCTAGATTTAGAGTAGTGCAATTGAGACTGTGAATTTCAGCTGCCTTATTGTGCACTGAGATTACTTGCTGCCATCTCATGGTACCCTCAAGGATTGCAACCATTTCCTACTTTTATGTATGCTTCATGGACCACTTCCCTTATCTTGGGAGCCTCCAATCAACAAGAGCAGGCATTGACGACGAGATCCAACACCGCCTCCAGTGCGCCAATGCAGCCTTCGGCCGTCTGAGGAAAAGAATGTTTGAAGACCAGGCCCTCAAAACTGTCACCAAGCTCATGGTCTACAGAGCTGTAGTAATACCAGCCCTCCTGTATGGCTCAGAAACATGGACCATGTACAACAGACATCTCAAGTCGCTGGAGAAATACCACCAACGATGTCACCGCAAGATCCTACAAATCCCCTGGGAGGACAGATGCACCAACGTTAGCATCTTCGACCAGGCCAACATCCCCAGCATTGAAGCACTGACCACACTTGATCAGCTCCACTGGGCAGACCACATCGTTCGCATGCCAGACATGAGACTCCCAAAGCAAGCGCTCTACTCTGAACTCTTTCATGGCAAACGAGCCAAAGGTGGGCGGACACCCTACAAAGACACCCTCATAGCCTCCCTGATAAAGTGCGACATCCCCACTGACACCTGGGAGTCCCTGGCCAAAGACCGCCCTAAGTGGAGGAAGTGCATCTGGGAGGGCACTGAGCTCCTCGAGTCTCGTCACCGAGAGCATGCAGAAATCAAGCGCAGGCAGCGGAAAGAGCATGCAGCAAACCAGTCCCACCCATCCCTTCCCTCAACGACTATTTGTCCCACCTGTGACAGAATCTGTGGTTTTCGTATTGGACTGTTCAGCCACCTAAGAACTCATGTTAAGAGTGGAACCAAGTCTTCCTCAATTCCGAGGGACTGCCTATGATGATGATGCTTTTGGTTGTGAAGTATTTGCTTTCATATGTTTGCTTTTATTTGCCTCAATTTTTAGAATCCTACCCTCTCCATACTTCTGCCTTTATCTGAGAAGATAGAATTTTCTAGAACCTAGGCCCCCACCACAAACTTCATACCCTTGTTACTGATTCAATAGGGTAGATGTAGAGAAGATGTTTCTATTGTGGGGAGTCCAAAACTAGGGACCATAAATATAAGACAGTTACTAATAAATCCAATAAGGAATTCAGCAGTAACTTCTTTACTCAGAGAGTGGTTAGCATGTGGAACTTGCTGCCAGTTGAGAGGAATAGCATAGATGCATTTGAGAGGAAGTTAGATAATTACATGAGAGAGAAAGGAATAGAATGATATGGTGATAGGGTGAGATAAAGTTAGGTGGGAGGAGGCATGAGTGGAGCATAAACACTGGCATAGACCTGTTGGGTCAAATGGCCTGTTGCTGCACTGTAAATACTAAGTAATATTATGTATGGTGTCTTGTAGCTAGCTTGCAGTCCATTTTCCTCTTTTTCTCCTGTATATGAAAGTTTATTTTCTTGTCCTGCAATATTTGACTGATAAACATATACAGAGTAAACCAGTGTGCTTCTGTGACAAAAGCAGAAAATGCTGGATACACTCAACCCATCCCGTATTATCTGTGGAAAACAAAAGAGATAATGGCCAGTAATTTGTGGTCAGCAACAAAGCAAAGGCCCTCACTGCTGGCCCTGAAGAAATAAATTGTTGCACTCAATATTGTCCGGAAACTGCATAATTGAAAGAGAAAGTGGTGTTCCTTGATCTCACATTGAGCTTCATTGGAACAGTGCAGGAGGCCGAATTCAGAGAGGTCAGAGTGGGACTGAGAATTAAAATGACAGCTGACCAGAAGCTCAGGGTCATGATTGCAGACTGAATGGAGGTATTCTGCAAAGCTGTCAGTAAATCTGTATTTGGGCGTAGTTTATAGGCCCCCAAATAATAACTTCACGGTGGGGCGGGCAATAATCAAGGAAATAATGGAGGCATGTGAAAAAGGAAAGGCAGTAATCATGGGGGATTTTAACCTACATATCGATTGATCAACTCAAATCGTACGGGGTAGCCTGGAGGAGGAATTCATAGAATGCATACGGGATTGTTTCTTAGAACAGTATGTTACAGAACTTACAAGGGAGCAAGCTATCTTAGATCTGGTCTTGTGTAATGAGACAGGAATAATAAACGATCTCCTAGTAAAATATCCTCTCGGAATGAGTGATCACAGTATGGTTGAATTTGTAATACAGATTGAGAGTGAGGAAGTAGTGTCTCAAACTAGCATACTATGCTTAAACAAAGGGGACTACAGTGGGATGAGGGCAGAGTTAGCTAAAGTAGACTGGAAACACAGACTAAACGGTGGCACAATTGAGGAACAGCGGAGGACTTTTAAGGAGCTCTTTCATAGTGCTCAACAAAAATATATTCCAATGAAAAAGAAAGGCGGTAAGAGAAGGGATAACCAGCCGTGGATAGCCATGGAAATTAAGGAGAGTATCAAATTAAAAACCAATGCGTATAAGGTGGCCAAGGTTAGTGGGAAAATAGAAGATTGGGAAAATTTTAAACGACAGCAAAGAATGACTAAGAAAGCAATAAAGAAAGGAAAGATAGATTACGAAGGTTATCTTGCGCAAAACATAAAAACGGATAGTAAAAGCTTTTACAGATATATAAAACGGAAAAGAGTGACTAAAGTAAATGTTGGTCCCTTAGAAGATGAGAAGGGGGATTTAATAATGGGAAATGTGGAAATGGCTGAGATCTTAAACAATTATTTTGCTTCGGTCTTCACAGTGGAAGAAACAGAAACCATGACAGAAATTGCTGGTCACAGGAATGTGGGAAGGGAGGACCTGGAGACAATCACTATCACTAGGGGGGTAGTGCTGGACAGGCTAATGGGACTCAAGGTAGACAAGTCCCCTGGTCCTGATGAAATGCATCCCAGGGTATTAAAAGAGATGGTGGAAGTTATAGCAGATGCATTAGTTATAATCTACCAAAATTCTCTGGACTCTGGGGGGGTACCAGCAGATTGGAAAGCAGCTAATGTAATGCCTCTGTTTAAAAAAGGGGGCAGACAAAAGGCAGGTAACTATAGGCTGGTTAGTTTAACATCTGTAGTGGGGAAAATGCTTGAGACTATCATTAAGGAAGAAATAGCGGGCCATCTAGATAGGAATAGTGCAATCAAGCAGACGCAGCATGGATTCATGAAGGGGAAATCATGTTTAACTAATTTACTGGAATTCTTTGAGGATATAACGAGCATGGTGGATAGAGGTGTACCGATGGATGTGGTGTATTTAGATTTTCAAAAGGCATTCGATAAGGTGCCACACAAAAGGTTACTGCAGAAGATAAAGGTACGCAGGGTCAGTGGAAATGTATTAGCATGGATCGAGAATTGGCTGGCTAACAGAAAGCAGAGAGTCGGGATAAATGGGTCCTTTTCGGGTTGGAAATCGGTGGTTAGTGGTGTGCCTGGAAGAGGGTACAGAGTGTAGTGTAACAAAATTTGCAGATGACACAAAGGTTAGTGGGAAAGCGGGTAGTGTAGAGGACACAGAGAGGCTGCAAAGAGATTTAGATAGGTTAAGCGAATGGGCTAAGGTTTGGCAGATGGAATACAATGTCGGAAAGTGTGAGGTCATCCACCTCGGGAAAAAAACCAAAAAAAGGGAATACTATTTGAATGGGGAGAAATTACAACATGCTGCGGTGCAGAGGGACCTGGGGGTCCTTGTGCATGAATCCCAAAAAGTTAGTTTGCAGGTGCAGCAGGTAATCAGGAAGGCGAATGGAATGTTGGCCTTCATTGCGAGAGGGATGGAGTTCAAAAGCAGGGAGGTCCTTCTGCAACTGTACAGGGTATTGGTGAGGCCGCACCTGAAGTATTGCGTGCAGTTTTGGTCGCCTTACTTAAGGAAGGATATACTAGCTTTGGAGGGGGTACAGAGACGATTCACTAGGCTGATTCCGGAGACGAGGGGGTTACCTTATGATGATAGATTGAGTAGACTGGGTTTTTACTCGTTGGAGTTCAGAAGGATGAGGGGTGATCTTATCGAAACATTTAAAATAATGAAAGGGATAGACAAGATAGAGGCAGAGAGGTTGTTTCCACTGGTCGGGGAGACTAGAACTAGGGGGCACATCCTCAAAATACGGGGGAGCCAATTTAAAACCGAGTTGAGAAGGAATTTCTTCTCCCAGAGGGTTGTGAATCTGTGGAATTCTCTGCCCAAGGAAGCAGTTGAGGCTAGCTCATTGAATGTATTCAAGTCACATATAGATAGATTTTTAACCAATAAGGGAATTAAGGGTTACGGGGAGCGGACGGGTAAGTGGAGCTGAGTCCACGGCCAGATCAGCCATGATCTTGTTGAATTGCAGAGCAGGCTCGAGGGGCTAGATGGCCTACTCCTGTTCCTAATTCTTATGTTCTTATGTTCTTATGTCTCCCCAATGTAGTGGAGGCCATACCGTAAGCAGCGAATACAGTATACTAAATTGAAAGAAGTACAAGTAAATCGTTGTTTCACCTGGAAGCAATATTTGGGGTCCTGAACGGTGGGAAGGGAGGAAGTAAAAGAGCAGTGTTGCCTCTCCTGTGCTTGCACAGGAAGGTGCTGTGGGAAGGGGAGAGGGTGATTGAGGAGTGGGCCAGGGTGTCGCAGAGGGAACAGTTCCTTTGGAATGCTGCAAAAGGAGGGGAGGGGAAGTTAAGATTGGTGATGGCGGAAATGGCAGAGAATGATCCATTGAATGTGGAGGTTGAAGGGGTGGAAGGTGAGGACAAGGGAACCTTATCGTGGTTCTGGGAGGGAGGGGAAGGAGTGAGAGCAGAAGTGCGGAAAATAGAATGGATACGTTGAGGGCCCTCTCAACATGGTAGAGGGGAATCTTCAGTTTAGGAAAAAAGAAGACATCAGAAGCACTGGTATGAACGTGGCATCATCAGAACAGATGCGACGGAGATGGAGAAACTGGGAGAATGGAAGATAGTTCTTACAGGAAGTGGGGTGGGAGGAAGTGTAGTCAAGGTATCTGTGGGAGTCAGTGGTCTTATAGTGGATATTGGTCAATAGCCTAGCCCCAGAACTGGAGACAGAACAGTCAAGAAAGGGAAGGGAAGGGAAGAGTTGGAGATGGACCATGTGAAGGCGAGGGAACGGTAGCAATTGGAAGAAAAGCTGATTAAATTTTCCAGTGCCAGGCGATAGCAGGAAACAGCACCGATACAGTCATCAATGTACCAGAAAAAGAGGTGAGGAAGGGGACCTGAGCAAGCATAGTTAGGATCCATATGGGTTCCCATAGCAATATAAGAAATGCGCTGTTCATTGTAACTTGACTGAATTTGATGTACTAGCATGCTTTGAGAGGCCAAGATGCCATGATGCTGGGCAAACACAGTAAAGATAGAACTGCTGCTGTTTACAAATCTACGGTTGGGACAATCTGCATGACCTTGGTAATTCCGCAAAACAAACCTTTGAGCTGTTGTAAAATGATTGAACAATAGCCAATGTGGTCTGAGACAGAAGAGATGCCAATGATTGAACAATAGCCAACGTGGTCTGAGACACATATGCATTGGGAGGCCTGACAAGTTTTGGGTATAAAAAAAAGTTAGAAAAACACTTGGGGTTGCTGCAGTGAGTCGGGCGACTTGACCGGTCACACAGGAAGACTGGCCTTCTAGGCCCCGCCGATCTGGTCACACACCAGTGTTAGTATATATGTATGCTTGTCGCTCCTGGGCCTCGACCTCACTTTGACATACGCAGCCAATCAGCTACCTGGATTCCGGTGACGTTGCCTTCTCAGCACGGCTCGTGCTGCTCCCTGTCCTGGCTAGCTGTTTTTATCCCCGGTGTTGTCTTCACCCAGGTCGGGTTGGCGCTGCCCAGGAGCAAGGTCGGGAGGAGCAGCAAGGTTGAGCGAGATCCGGATGAGCGAGGTCGAGCGGAGCGGGGCTCGGGAGAGACGCAGCGATGTTCGGACCCAGGAGTGGGGTCGGGACCCAGGAACGAGGTCGGGGCCCAGGCACGAGGTCGGGGCCCAGGAACGAGGTCGGGGCCCAGGAACGAGGTCGGGACCCAGGAATGACATTGAGGCCCGGGAGAGTGGTCGAGAGGAGCAGTGAGATCGGGACCCAGTAGCGAGGTCAGGACCCAGGAGAGAGGTTAAGGCCCAGGAGTGGGGTCGGGATCCAGGATTGGCACAGCGTGGACTAGCAGCATGGGCCAACAGCAAGGTCGGGAGGACTACACTGCATCCTATGAAACCCAGGGAGAGGGGACCTGTGGGAAGGAGGGAGGAGGACAGTAGGAGTATGCTTGTGTGTGTGTACTAGGTTGATGCAGCAGAGCCTGGTCTCCAATCGTCTTGGATCACATTGCCATGGACCAAGACCTTGATCTGTCAAGCCCGTGTGGTACCATGTATGCAACGGCCTCCCCGCGATAAAATAATTCATGCACAGGCATCTTCCACTCTTCAAAATGAAGTTCGGGACCTGGAGCATCAGGGCCCTCATGGACAACCCCAACAACTCCGTACTGCTATCGTTGCTCAGGAACTTAGACGTTTCGACATAGACATCGCCGCCCTAAGTGAGACTTGGCGGGCAGGGGAAGGCCAGCTCAAGGAACATGGTGGTGGTTACACCTTCTTCTGGAAAGATAAACCATAAGAAGAACGCCACCTCCATGGGGTGGGCTTCGCCATAAAAAATGATCTAGTTGGGCATCTCAGAGACTCCCCTTGTAGAATAAACAAACTCCTCATGACTCTTTGGCTCACCCAAGCACGGAACCAGAGCGCTAGTCAGCGCATATACCTCAACACTGGAAGCTACAGATGAGACCAAAGAGAAATTCTACTCCAGCCTTGAACAATCCCTGTCCCAAGTCCCAATGGGTGACAAGCTGATCCTCCTTGGCGACTTTAACACCAGAGTTCGAAAGAACACAGACCTCTGGGAAGGTATGATTGGCAGAGAGGGGTTGGGAAAACCAACTCCAGCGGTACCCTCCTCTTGACAAAATGCTTAGAACATGGCCTTGTCATAACCAACACTTTGTTCCGTCAGAGAGACAGTACAAGGCCTCATGGCAACATCCTCGCTCCAAGAACTGGCATAGAAACATAGACATAGAAACATAGAAAATAGGTGCAGGAGTAGGCAATTCGGCCCTTCGAGCCTGCACCGCAATTCAATGAGTTCATGGCTGAACATGCAACTTCAGTACCCCATTCCTGCTTTCTCACCATACCCCTTGATCCCCCTAGTAGTAAGGACTTCATCGAACTCATTTTTGAGTATATTTAGTGAATTGGCCTCAACAACTTTCTGTGGTAGAGAATTCCACAGGTTCACCACTCTCTGGGTGAGGAAGTTTCTCCTCATCTCGGTCCTAAATGGCTTAACCCTTATCCTTAGACTGTGACTTCTGGTTTTGGACTTCCCCAACATTGAGAACATTCTTCCTCCATCTAACCAGTCTAAACCCGTCAGAATTTTAGACGTTTCTATGAGATCCCCTCTCATTCTTCTGAACTCCAGTGAATACAAGCCCAATTGATCCAGTCTTTCTTGATATGTCAGTCCCACCATCGCGGGAATCAGTCTAGTGAACCTTCGCTGCACTCCCTCAATAGCAAGAATAGCACTTCCTCAAGTTAGGAGACCAAAACTGTACACAATACTCCAGGTGTGGCCTCACCAAGGCCCTGTACAACTGTAGTAACACCTCCCTGCCCCTGTACTCAAATCCCCTCATTTGCTTTCTTAACCGCCTGCTGTACCTGCATGCCAACCTTCAATGACTGATGTACCATGACACCCAGGTCTCGTTGCACCTCCCCTTTTCCTAATCTGTCACCATTCAGATAATAGTCTGTCTCTCTGATTTTACCACCAAAGTGGATAACCTCACATTTATCCACATTATACTTCATCTGCCATGCATTTGCCCACTCACCTAACCTATCCAAGTCACTCTGCAGCCTCATAGCATCCTCCTCGCAGCTCACACTGCCACCCAACTTAGTGTCATCTGTAAATTTGGAGATACTACATTTAATCTCCTCGTCTAAATCATTAATATACAATGTAAACAGCTGGGGCTCCAGCACAGAACCTTGCGGTACCCCACTAGTCACTGCCTGCCATTCTGAAAAGTCCCCATTTACTCCTACTCTTTGCTTCCTGTCTGACAACCAGTTCTCAATCCATGTCAGCACACTACCCCCAATCCCATATGCTTTAACTTTGCACATTAATCTCTTGTGTGGGACCTTTTAGAAGCCTTCTGAAAGTCTAAATACACCATATCAACTGGTTCTCCCTTGTCCATTCTACTGGAAACATCCTCAAAAAATTCCAGATTTGTCAAGCAAAATTTCCCTTTCATAAATCCATGCTGACTTGGACCTATCATGTCACCTCTTTCCAATTGCGCTGCTATGACATCCTTAATGATTGATTCCATTATATTACCCACTACCGATGTCAGGCTGACCGATCTATAATTCCCTGTTTTCTCTCTCCCTCCTTTTTTAAAAAGTGAGGTTACATTGGCTACCCTCCACTCCATAGGAACTGATCCAGAATCTATGCAATGTTGGAAAATGACTGTCAATGCATCCGCTATTTCCAAGGCCACCTCCTTAAGTACTCTGGGATGCAGTCCATCAAGCCCTGGGGATTTATCGGCCTTCAATCCCATCAATTTCCCCAACACAATTTCCCGACTAATAAGGATTTCCCTCAGTTCCTCCTTCTTACGAGACTCTCTGACCCCTTTTATATCCGGAAGGTTGTTTGTGTCCTCCTTAGTGAATACTGAACCAAAGTACTTGTTCAATTGGTCTGCCATTTCTTTGTTCCCCATTATGACTTCCCCTGATTCTGACTGCAGGGGACCTATGTTTGCCTTTACTAACCTTTTTCTCTTTACATATCTATAGAAGCTTTTGCAGTCCGTTTTAATGTTCCCTGCAAGCTTCCTCTCGTACTCTATTTTCCCTGCCCTAATCAAACCCTTTGTCCTCCCTCTGCTGAGTTCTAAATTTCTCCCTGTCCCCGGTTCGCTGCTATTTCTGGCCAATTTGTATGCCACTTCCTTGGCTTTAATACTATCCCTGATTTCCCTTGATAGCCACGGTTGAGCCACCTTCCCTTTTTTATTTTTACGCCAGACAGGGATGTACAATTGTTGTAGTTCATCCATGCGGTCTCTAAATGTCTGCCATTGCCCATCCACAGTCAACCCCTTAAATATCATTCGCCAATCTATCCTAGCCAATTCACGCCTCATACCTTCAAAGTTACCCTTCTTTAAGTTCTGGACCATGATCTCTGAATTAACTGTTTCATTCTCCATCCTAATGTAGAATTCCACCATATTATGGTCACTCTTCACCAAGGGGCCTCGCACAACGAGATTGCTAATTAATCCTCTCTCATTCACAATACCCAGTCTAAAATGGCCTCCCCCCTCGTTGGTTCCTCGACATATTGGTCTAGAAAACCATACCTTATGTACTCCAGGAAATTTCCCTCCATCGTATTGCTTCCAGTTTGGTTAGCCCAATCTATGTGCATATTAAAGTCACCCATGATAACTGCTGCACCTTTATTGCATGCACCCCTAATTTCCTGTTTGATGCCCTCCCCAACATCACTACTACTGTTTGGAGGTCTGTACACAACTCCCACTAACGTTTTTTGCCCTTTGGTGTTCTGCAGCTCTACCCATATAGATTCCACATCATCCAAGCTAATGTCCTTCCTAACTATTGCATTAATCTCCTCTTTAACCTGCTAGACTACGTCATCGCCCAAGCGAGGGACTGCAAGGATGTCCGTATCACCTGCGCAACGACAGGAGCTGACTACTGCTGGACGGATCACCACCTAACCCATTCTGTCATCTCCATCAATGTAGCCTCAAAATAGCAGCAGCAACAGAAACAATGCCACAGGAAAATCAACGCCGGTGCAATCAAAGACCCTGCTAAGAAAGCCCTATTCAGTCTGTGTCTCACAACCAACCTGACGACACCCAGTGATTCAGAGATGCAAAGTGTCCGCAGCTTCTGGTATGGACTCAAGGCCTCCATAACCAGCACCTGTGAAGAGACACTCGACCAGGAAACACCAAGACTGGTTCGACGAGAACGACCAGGAGCTAATAAACCGCAAGCACAAGGCATTCGTGAACTGGAAACAGCAACACAACTCGAGAGCAAGAAAGCAGCTTTATAGACATCTGAAGGCTAAGGTCCAACAAAAAACTCATGACCAAAAGAACAGACAGTGGGTGGAGAAAGCGCAGGAGATCCAGCAACTAGCCGGCAACCTCACGTGCGTGGATTCTTTAGTGCAGTCAAGACTGTTGCCAAATTAAGTTAATCTAGGGGTTAAGTGATGGCAGGAGAGCTCGGACACATGTTATGCTCCTCTTGTACTATGTGGGAAATCAGGGACGCCTCCGGTGTCCCTGATGACTACGTGTGCGGGAACTGTATCCGCCTCCAGCTCCTGACGGTCCGCGTTGCAGAATTAGAGCTGTGGGTGGATTCACTCTGGAGCATCCACAATGCTGAGAATGACGTGAATAGCACGTTTAGCGAGTTGGTCTTACCGCAGGTAAAGGGTACACAGCCTGATAGGAAATGGAAGACCAACAGGAAGAGCAGTGCAAGGAAGGTAGTCAGGGGTACCCTGCGGTCATCCCCCTGCAAAACACACTTTGGGTACTGTTGAGGGGAATGACTCTTCAGGGGAGAGCAGCAGCAGCCAGGTTCATGGTACCGTGGCGGGCTCTGCTGCACAGGAGGGCAGGAAAAAGAGTGGGAGAGCAATAGTGATAGGGGATTCAATTGTAAGGGGAATAGATAGGCGTTTCTGTGGCCACAACCGAAACTCCAGGATGGTATGTTGCCTCCCTGGTGCAAGGGTCAAGAATGTCTCGGAGCGGGTGCAGGACATTCTGAAAAGGGAGGGTGAACAGCCAGTTGTCGTGGTGCATATAGGTACCAACGATATAGGTAAAAAAACGGGATGAGGTCTTACGAGACGAATTTAAGAAGCTAGAAGCTAAATTAAAAAGTAGGACCTCAAAAGTAGTAATCTCGGGATTGCTACTGGTGCCACGTGCTAGTCAGAGTAGGAATCGCAGGATAGCTCAGATGAATACGTGGCTTGAGCAGTGGTGCAGCAGGGAGGGATTCAAATTCCTGGGGCATTGGAACCGGTTCTGGGGGAGGTGGGACCAGTACAAATCGGATGGTCTGCACCTCGGCAGGACCGGAACCAATGTACTAGGGGGAGTGTTTGCTAGTGCTGTTGGGGAGGAGTTAAACTAATATGGCAGGAGGATGGGAACCAATGCAGGGAGACAGAGGGAAACAAAATGGGGACAGAAGCAAAAGACAGAAAGGAGATGAATAAAAGTGGAGGGCAGAGAAACCCAAGGCAAAATACAAAAAGGGCCACTGTATATCAAAATTCTAAAGGGTCAAAGTGTAATAAAAAGGCAAGCCTGAAAGCTCGGTGCCTCAATGCGAGGAGTATTCGGAACCCAGGAGAGGGCTCTGAGCTAATTAGAGTGGGTGAGAGCTCAGATGAACAGGACCCCAAGAAAGAATGCAAAAGGCAGGAGGCAACAGAGCAGAGTAGCACTGGGGTAAGTGTAAACCACAAGGTGATAGGAAGGGACAATATGTATGAATATAAAGGGGCTGCAGGAGGGGTCAAAACTAAAAATCATGGTTTAAAAACTAGTATTAAAACACTCTTCCTAAACCCACACAGCATTCGAAATAAAGTAAATGAGTTGACGGCACAAATCATTACAAATGGGTATGATTTGGTGGCCATTACAGAAACGTGGTTGCAGGGAGGCCAAGACTGGGAATTAAATATACAGGGGTATCTGACAATTCGGAAGGATAGACAAGAAGGGAAAGGAGGTGGGGTAGCTCTGTTAATAAAGGATGATATCAGAGCAGTTGTGAGAGATGATATTGGCTCTAATGAACAAAATGTTGAATCATTGTGGGTGGAGATTAGAGATAGTAAGGGGAAAAAAATCACTGGTGGGCGTAGTTTATAGGCCCCCAAATAATAACTTCATGGTGGGGCGGACAATAATCAAGGGAGTAATGGAGGCATGTGAAAAAGGAATGGCAGTAATCATGGGGGATTTTAACCTACATATCGATTGGTCAAATCAAATCGCACGAGGTAGCCTGGAGGAATAATTCATAGAATGCATACGGGATTGTTTCTTAGAACAGTATGTGACAGAACCTACAAGGGAGCAAGCTATCTTAGATCTGGTCCTATGTAATGAGTCAGGAATAATAAACGATCTCCTGGTAAAAGATCCTCTCGGAATGAGTGATCACAGTATGGTTGAATTTGTAATACAGATTGAGGGTGAGGAAATAGTGTCTCAAACGAGCATACTATGCTTAAACAAAGGGGACTACAGTGGGATAAGGGCAGAGTGGCTAAAGTAGACTGGGAACACAGACTAAACGGTGGCACAATTGAGGAACAGTGGAGAACTTTTAAGGAGCTCTTTCATAGTGCTCAACAAAAATATATTCCAGTGAAAAAGAAGGGCGGTAAGAGAAGGGATAACCAGCCATGAATAACCAAGGAAATAAAGGAGAGTATCAAATTAAAAACCAATGTGTATAAGGTGGCCAAGGTTAGTGGGAAAATAGAAGATTGGGAAAATTTTAAATGACAGCAAAGAATGACTAAGAAAGCAATAAAAAAGGAGTCGAGGAGGCGGGAGCTCGGAGCTCGGAGCAGCGCGAGTCCGGGGTCGGCGAGAGGCCTATAAAGGCCAGCGGGAGCTCGGAGCAGTCAGTCGAGGAGGCGGGAGCTCGGAGCAGCGCGAGTCCGGGGTCGGCGAGAGGCCTATAAAGGCCAGCGGGAGCTCGGAGCAGTCAGTCGAGGAGGCGGGAGCTCGGAGCAACGCGAGTCCGGGGTCGGCGAGAGGCCTATAAAGGCCAGCGGGAGCTCGGAGCAGTCAGTCGAGGAGGCGGGAGCTCGGAGCAGCGCGAGTCCGGGGTCGGCGAGAGGCGGACCGGTGCAGCTACAGGGAGAAGGCAAAAAAAACAAAGGTGACGTCACAGCCTAGGGGGTAAGTGATTGGCTGGTGATTGGTGAGTAGTTTTTCTTTTTCTTCTTATATTGGTCAGTAACTTTTAACATTGTTATTACCAGTTTAAGTGTATCTAAGGGTTAAGACATGGCAGGAGAGCTCGGTCGGGTGTTATGCTCCTCCTGTACCATGTGGGAACTCAGGGACGCTTCCGGTGTCCCTGACGACTATGTGTGCGGGAAGTGTATCCGCCTCCAGCTCCTGACGGTCCGCGTTACGGAATTGGAGCTGAGGGTGGATTCACTCTGGAGCATCCACGATGCTGAGAATGACGTGAGTATCACGTGTAGCGAGTTGGTCTTACCGCAGGGAAAGGGTCCACAGCCAGATAGGGAATGGAAGACCAGCAGGAAGAGTAGAGCAAGGAAGGTAGTGCAGGGGTCCCCTGCGGTCATCCCCCTGCAAAACAGATACACCGCTTTGGGTACTGTTGAGGGGAATGACTCATCAGGGGAGGGCAGCAGCAGCCAAGTTCATGGAACCGTGGCTGGCTCTGCTGCACAGGAGGGCAAGAAAAAGAGTGGGAGAGCGATAGTGATAGGGGATTCAATTGTGAGGGGAATAGATAGGCGTTTCTGCGGCCGCAACCGAGACTCCAGGATGGTATGTTGCCTCCCTGGTGCAAGGGTCAAGGATGTCTCGGAGCGGGTGCAGGACATTCTGAAATGGGAGGGAGAACAGCCAGTTGTCGTGGTGCACATTGGTACCAACGACATAGGCAAAAAAAGGGATGAGGTCCTACGAAACGAATTTAAGGAGCTAGGAGCTAAATTAAAAAGTAGGACCTCAAAAGTAGTAATCTCGGGATTGCTACCAGTGCCACGTGATAGTCAGAGTAGGAATCGCAGGATAGCGCAGATGAATACGTGGCTTGAGCAGTGGTGCAGCAGGGAGGGATTCAAATTCCTGGGGCATTGGGACCGGTTCTGGGGGAGGTGGGACCAGTACAAACCGGACGGTCTGCACCTGGGCAGGACTGGAACCAATGTCCTCGGGGGAGTGTTTGCTAGTGCTGTTGGGGAGGATTTAAACTAATATGGCAGGGGGATGGGAACCAATGCAGGGAGACAGAGGGAAACAAAAAGGAGCCAAAAGCAAAAGACAGAAAGGAGATGAGGAAAAGTGTAGGGCAGAGAAACCCAAGGCAAAGAACAAAAAGGGCCACTGTACAGCAAAATTCTAAAAGGACAAAGGATGTTAATAAAACAAGCCTGAAGGCTTTGTGTCTTAATGCAAGGAGTATCCGCAATAAGGTGGATGAATTAATTGTGCAAATAGATGTTAACAAATATGATGTGATTGGGATTACGGAGACGTGGCTCCAGGATGATCAGGGCTGGGAACTCAACATTCAGGGGTATTCAACATTCAGGAAGGATAGAATAAAAGGAAAAGGAGGTGGGGTAGCATTGCTGGTTAAAGAGGAGATTAATGCAATAGTTAGGAAAGACATTAGCTTGGATGATGTGGAATCTATATGGGTAGAGCTGCAGAACACCAAAGGGCAAAAAACGTTAGTAGGAGTTGTGTACAGACCTCCAAACAGTAATAGGGATGTTGGGGAGGGCATCAAACAGGAAATTAGGGGTGCATGCAATAAAGGTGTAGCAGTTATAATGGGTGACTTTAATATGCACATAGATTGGGCTAGCCAAACTGGAAGCAATACGGTGGAGGAGGATTTCCTGGAGTGCATAAGGGATGGTTTTCTAGACCAATATGTTGAGGAACCAACTAGGGGGGAGGCCATCTTAGACTGGGTGTTGTGTAATGAGAGAGGATTAATTAGCAATCTCATTGTGCGAGGCCCCTTGGGGAAGAGTGACCATAATATGGTGGAATTCTGCATTAGGATGGAGAATGAAACAGTAAATTCAGAGACCATGGTCCAGAACTTAAAGAAGGGTAACTTTGAAGGTATGAGGCGAGAATTGGCTAGGATAGATTGGCGAATGATACTTAGGGGGTTGACTGTGGATGGGCAATGGCAGACATTTAGAGACCGCATGGATGAAGTACAACAATTGTACATTCCTGTCTGGCGTAAAAATAAAAAGGGGAAGGTGGCTCAACCGTGGCTATCTAGGGAAATCAGGGATAGTATTAAAGCCAAGGAAGTGGCATACAAATTGGCCAGAAATAGCAGCGAACCTGGGGACTGGGAGAAATTTAGAACTCAGCAGAGGAGGACAAAGGGTTTGATTAGGACAGGGAAAATGGAGTACGAGAAGAAGCTTGCAGGGAACATTAAGGCGGATTGCAAAAGTTTCTATAGGTATGTAAAGAGAAAAAGGTTGGTGAAGACAAACGTAGGTCCCCTGCAGTCAGAATCAGGGGAAGTCATAACTGGGAACAAAGAAATGGCGGATCAATTGAACAAGTACTTTGGTTCGGTATTCACTAAGGAGGATACAAACAACCTTCCGGATATAAAAGGGGTCAGAGGGTCTAGTAAGGAAGAGGAACTGAGGGAAATCTTTATTAGTCGGGAAATTGTGTTGGGGAAATTGATGGGATTGAAGGCAGATAAATCCCCAGGGCCTGATGGCCTGCATCCTAGAGTACTTAAGGAGGTGGCCTTGGAAATAGCGGATGCATTGACAGTCATTTTCCAACATTCCATTGACTCTGGATCAGTTCCTATGGAGTGGAGGGTAGCCAATGTAACCCCACTTTTTAAAAAAGGAGGGAGAGAGAAAACAGGGAATTATAGACCGGTCAGCCTGACCTCAGTAGTGGGTAAAATGATGGAATCAATTATTAAGGATGTCATAGCAGTGCATCTGGAAAATGGTGACATGATAGGTCCAAGTCAGCATGGATTTGTGAAAGGGAAATCATGCTTGACAAATCTTCTGGAATTTTTTGAGGATGTTTCCAGTAAAGTGGACAAAGGAGAACCAGTTGATGTGGTATATTTGGACTTTCAGAAGGCTTTCGACAAGGTCCCACACAAGAGATTAATGTGCAAAGTTAAAGCACATGGGATTGGGGGTAGTGTGCTGACGTGGATTGAGAACTGGTTGTCAGACAGGAAGCAAAGAGTAGGAGTAAACGGGTACTTTTCAGAATGGCAGGCAGTGACTAGTGGAGTGCCGCAAGGTTCTGTGCTGGGGCCCCAGCTGTTTACATTGTACATTAATGATTTAGACGAGGGGATTAAATGCAGTATCTCCAAATTTGCGGATGATACTAAGTTGGGTGGCAGTGTGAGCTGCGAGGAGGATGCTATTAGGCTGCAGAGTGACTTGGATAGGTTAGGTGAGTGGGCAAATGCATGGCAGATGAAGTATAATGTGGATAAATGTGAGGTTATCCACTTTGGTGGTAAAAACAGAGAGACAGACTATTATCTGAATGGTGACAGATTAGGAAAAGGGAAGGTGCAACGAGACCTGGGTGTCATGGTACATCAGTCATTGAAGGTTGGCATGCAGGTACAGCAGGCGGTTAAGAAAGCAAATGGCATGTTGGCCTTCATAGCGAGGGGATTTGAATACAGGGGCAGGGAGGTGTTGCTACAGTTGTACAGGGCCTTGGTGAGGCCACACCTGGAGTATTGTGTACAGTTTTGGTCTCCTAACTTGAGGAAGGACATTCTTGCTATTGAGGGAGTGCAGCGAAGGTTCACCAGACTGATTCCCGGGATGGCGGGACTGACCTATCAAGAAAGATTGGATCAATTGGGCTTGTATTCACTGGAGTTCAGAAGAATGAGAGGGGACCTCATAGAAACGTTTAAAATTCTGACGGGTTTAGACAGGTTAGATGCAGAAAGAATGTTCCCAATGTTGGGGAAGTCCAGAACCAGGGGTCACAGTCTGAGGATAAGGGGTAAGCCATTTAGGACCGAGATGAGGAGAAACTTCTTCACCCAGAGAGTGGTGAACCTGTGGAATTCTCTACCACAGAAAGTAGTTGAGGCCAATTCACTAAATATATTCAAAAGGGAGTTAGATGAAGTCCTTACTACTCGGGGGATCAAGGGTTATGGCGAGAAAGCAGGAAGGGGGTACTGAAGTTTCATGTTCAGCCATGAACTCATTGAATGGCGGTGCAGGCTAGAAGGGCTGAATGGCCTGCTCCTGCACCTATTTTCTATGTTTCTATGTTTCTATGAAAGATAGATTACGAAAGTAAACTTGCGCAAAACATAAAAACAGATAGTAAAAGCTTTTACAGATAAATAAAATGGAAAAGAGTGACTAAAGTAAATGTTGGTACCTTCGAAGATGAGAAGGGGGATTTAATAATGAGAAATGTGGAAATGGCTGAGACCTTAAAGAATTATTTTGCTTCAGTCTTCACAGTGGAAGGCACAAAAACCATGCCAAAAATTGCTGGTCACGGGAATGTGGGAAGGGAGGACCTTGAGACAATCACTATCACTAGGGGGGTAGTGCTGGACAGGCTAATGGGATTCAAGGTAGACAAGTCCCCTGGTCCTGATGAAAAGCATCCCACGGTATTAAAAGAGATGGCGGAAGTTATAGCAGATGCATTAGTTATAATCTACCAAAATTCTCTGGACTCTGGGGAGGTACCAGTGGATTGGAAAACAGCTAATGTAACGCCTCTGTTTAAAAAAGGGGGCAGACAAAAGGCAGGTAACTATAGGCTGGTTAGTTTAACATCTGTAGTGGGGAAAATGCTTGAAGCTATCATTAAGGAAGAAATAGCGGGACATCTAGATAGGAATAGTGCAATCAAGCAGATGCAACATGGATTCATGAAGGGGAAATCATGTTTAACTAATTTACTGGAATTCTTTGAGGATATAACGAGCATGGTGGATAGAGGTGTACCAATGGATGTGGTGTATTTAGATTTCCAAAAGGCAGTCGATAAGGTGCCACACAAAAGGTTACTGCAGAAGATAAAAGTACGCGGAGTCAGTGGAAATGTATTAGCATGGATCGAGAATTGGCTGGCTAACAGAAAGCAGAGAGTCGGGATAAATGGGTCCTTTTCGGGTTGGAAATCGGTGGTTAGTGGTGTGCCACAGGGATCGATGCTGGGACCACAACTGTTTACAATATACATAGATGACCTGGAAGAGGGGACAGAGTGTAGTGTAACAAAATTTGCAGATGACACAAAGATTAGTGGGAAAGCAGGTAGTGTAGAGGACACAGAGAGGCTGCAAAGAGATTTAGATAGGTTAAGCGAATGGGCTAAGGTTTGGCAGATGGAATACAATGTCGGAAAATGTGAGGTCATCCACCTTGGAAAAAAACACAGTAAAAGGGAATATTATTTGAATGGGGAGAAATTACAACATGCTGCAGTGCAGAGGTACCTGGGGGGTCCTTGTGTATGAATCCCAAAAAGTTAGTTTGCAGGTGCAGCAGGTAATCAGGAAGGCGAATGGAATGTTGGCCTTCATTGCGAGAGGGATGGAGTACAAAAGCAGGGAGGTCCTGCTGCAACTGTACAGGGTATTGGTGAGGCCACACCTGGAGTACTGCTTGCAGGTTTGGTCACCTTACTTAAGGAAGGATATACTAGCCTTGGAGGGGATACAGAGACGATTCACTAGGCTGATTGCGGAGATGAAGGGGTTACCTTATGATGATAGATTGAGTAGACTGGGTCTTTACTCGTTGGCGTTCAGAAGGATGAGGGGTGAACTTATAAAAACATTTAAAATAATGAAAGGGATAGACAAGATAGAGGCAGAGAGGTTGTTTCCACTGATCGGGGAGACTAGAACTAGGGGGCACAGCCTCAAAATATGGGGGGGCCAATTTAAAACCGAGTTGAGAAGGAATTTCTTCTCCCAGAGGGTTGTGAATCTGTGGAATTCTCTGCCCAAGGAAGCAGTTGAGGCTAGCTCATCGAATGTATTCAAGTCACAGATAGATTTTTAACCAATAAGGGAATTAAGGGTTATGGGGAGCGGGCGGGTAAGTGGAGCTGAGTCCACGGCCAGATCAGCCATGATCTTGTTGAATGGCGGAGCAGGCTCGAGGCGCTAGATGGCCTACTCCTGTTCCTAATTCTTATGTTCTTATGTTCTTAAGACCACCTACGGCCCAAGCATCCAAGGCCCTATCCCACTGCGGGCCAACAACAGAGAGGTACTCAACAAAGATAGAGAGGCAGTCAGTGCCCACTGGAAGGAACACTTCGAAGATCTCCTCAACCGAGACTCTGTCTTCGACGTGAGTGTCCTTGATGCCATCTCGCAGCATTCTACCCGCCCCCACCTCAGCACAACCCTAGCCCAGCATGAGGTTGAAAAAGCCATCCGACAACTGAAAAACAACAAGGCCTCAGGAGCAGATGGAATTCTCGCTGAGGCATTAAAGCATGGCGGACACGCACTAGTGACATGAATAAATGAACTCATTTTTCTTATTTGGAAAGAGGAGAGCATGTCAGGAGATCTCAGAGACTCCATAATCGTGACCATCTTCAAGAAAGGTGACACGTTTGATTGCGGTAATTACAGTGGAGTTTCCCTGCTGTCTGCCGCAGGGAAAGTCATCATGAGAATCCTCCTCAATCGCCTTCTCCCAGAGGCTGAAGAGCTCCTCCCAGAGTCGCAATGTGGATTCCGTCCACTCAGGGGCACAATGGACATGATCTTTACCACGCATCAAATCCAAGAGACATGCAGGGAACAGCACCAACCTCTGTACATGGCCTTCTTTGACCTCATAAAGGCCTTCGACACTGTCAACCGTGAGGGATTATGGAGTGTCCTCAAATTTGACTGCCCTCAAAGGTTTGTCACCATCCTCCGCCTGCTTCATGATAACATACAAGCCGTGATCCTGACCAATGCTATTGAGGGAGTGCAGCGAAGGTTCACCAGACTGATTCCCGGTATGGCAGGACTGATATATGAGGAGAGACTGGATCGACTAGGCCTGTATTCACTGGAGTTCAGAAGGATGAGAGGGGATCTCATAGAAACATATAAAATTCTGACGGGACTGGACAGATTAGATGCAGGAAGAATGTTCCCGATATTGGGGAAATCCAGAACCAGAGGACACAGTCTAAGGATCAGGGGTAAGCCATTTAGGACTGAGATGAGGAGAAACTTCTTCACTCAAGAGAGTTGTTAACCTATGGAATTCCCTAGCGCAGAGAGTTATTGATGCCAGTTCATTGGATATATTCAAGAGAGAGTTAGATATGGTCCTTACGGCTAAAGGGATCAAGGGGTATGGAGAGAAAGCAGGAAAGGGGTACTGAGGTGAATGATCAGCCATGATATTGAATGGTGGTGCAGACTCGAAGGGCCGAATGGTCTACTCCTGCACCTATTTTCTATGTTTTTATCCACCACAGACCCAATTCACTTATGGACCGGGGTCAAGAAAGGTTGTGTCATCGCACCAACGCTCTTCTCGATCTTCCTTGCTGCAGTGCCCCATCTCATCCTCAGTAAGCTCCCCACTGGAGTGGAGCTAATCTACGGAAACTCTTCAACCCCCGTCGCCTCCAGTCCAGATCTAAGGTCTTCCCATCCTCCGTCATTGAATTACAGTATGCAGACAACACTTGCGTCTGCGCACACTCGGAGGTCGCACTCCAAACCATTGTCAACACCTTCACTGTAGCATGAGAGCATAGGCCTTACATTAAACATCCATAAGACAAAGGTCCTCTACCAACCTGCCCCTGCCACACAGTGTTGCCCCCGATCCTCAAAATCCATGACGAGACCTTGGACAACGTGGACCATTTCCCATACCTAATGTCAACAAGGGCAAACGTCGATGACGAAGTGCAACACCGCCTTCAGCATGCCAGTGCAGCCTTCGGTCGCCTGAGGAAGAGAGTGTTTGAAGACCAGGACCTGAAACCCGGCACCAAGCTCATGGGCTACAGAGCAGCAGTGATACCCACCCTCCTATATGCTTCAGAAACATGGACCATGTACAGCAGGCACTTCAAAGCACTGGAGAAATACCACCAAAGCTGCCTCCACAAGATCCTGCAACACCATTGGCAGGATAGGCACACCAACATCAGTGCTCTCGCTCAGGCCAACATCCCCAGCATCAAAGCATTGATCATGCTCAATCAGCTCCAATGGATGGGCCTCATTGTCTGCATGCCCGGTATGAGACTCCAAAAACTAGCAATCTACTCGGAGCTCCGACACGGCAAGCGAGCCCCAGGTGGGCGGAGGAAATGCTTCATGGACACCCTCAAAGCCTCCTTGAAAATGTGCAATATCCCCACTGACACTTGGGAATCCCTGGCCCAAGACCGCTCAAAGTGGAGGAGAAGCATCCGGGAAGACGCCGAATACCTCGAGTCTCTTCGCCGGGAGCACGCGGAAGCCAAACGCAAACAGCGGAAGGAGCGCATGACAACCCAAGCACCCCATCCACCCGTCTCTTCAACCACCGTCTGCCCCACCTGTGACAGAGACTGTAGGTCCTGCATTGGACTCCTGAGTCACCTGAGAACTCATTTTTAATGTGGAAGCAAGTCATCCTCAACTCTGAGGGACTTCCTAAGAAGAGAATAAGTATGCTTGAACTTGCTTTTAACCATAAATTAAATTTAAGTAAAGAAAAGTTACCCTGAAGTCTTTTGTCTCGTGTTGTCTGCTCCACTATGGGACCGAACTCTATATGCTGTTAGACAGAGGCAAGGTAGACACATCTTACAGCAACACCTTTTATTTGAAGGGATTCAAAGGAGAAGCCAGTTCAGCCAGGTAGGGGAGAGTGGTGGTGGAGGGGGACTGGTTGGGCCTCTGTTCAAGGAAGAAGCAAAAGGCCCTCTGGCTGTCCTGGTTGGGGGATGGAGGTGTAGAGGGATTGGATGTCCACAGTGAAAAGGAGACGGTTAGGGCCAGGAAGCTGGAAGCTGTTGAAGTGGTGGATGGTGTCGGAAGAGTTGCGGATGTAGGTGGGAAGAGACTCGACAAGGGGAGAAAAAAAAGTCGAGAGCAGAAGAAATAAGTTCCATGGGGCAAGAACAGGTTGAAATGATGGGTCGACCAGGGCATTCTGTTCGTGGACAATCACGGCACAATCTCACTGTATCTCTGACTGTTTTAGCCCGCTCATTTCAGAGATAGAGAGAGAGAGAGACAAAGAGAGAGAGAGCAATCCTAACTCCCCCTCAACACTCTGTAACAACGACAGGTCCACCAAACTTTCAGTCAAAGTTAACGCCTTGAATGAAAACTCATTCTAGCAGCTGTGTGCTGACTGCTCTCTGATATGTTCGACGTGTTCCCATTATTGCAACACGAATGCAACATGGAAAAGTAAATGGTTTATACCTGGATTTTCAAAAGGCCTTTGATAAGGTACCACACAGTGGTCTCATAACCAAGGGTTATACCATATGGAGTCGGGGGCAAATAGCTAAATGTACAGAACCATAGAAATTTACGGCACAGGAGGCGGCCATTCGGCCCATCGTATCTGTGTCGGTCGAAAAAGAGCTATCCAGCCTAATTCCACTTTCCAGCTCTTGGTCCCTAGCCTTGCAGGTTACAGCACTTCAAGTGCATATCCAAGTACTTTTTAAATGTGATGAGGGTGTCTGCCTCTACCACCCTTTCAGGCAGTGTGTTCCAGACCACTTTCTGAGTGAAAACAATTCTCAACTCCCCTCTAATCCTACTACCAAGTACTTTAAAACTATGCCCCCTGGTTATTGACCTCTCTGCTAAGGGAAATAGGTCCCAGGTGCTAACGGGAGGTGCTAAGCAGCCAAATCTCTCCCTTAATGTCAGAATTTGCAGATGATACTAAACTGGCGGTATTGCCAAGACCAAGAAAGAATGAATCATAATACAAGAAGATATTAGAAAACTTGCAGACTGGGCAAATTAACTTTAACATAGGTGATGCACTTTAGTAGGAAAACAGAAACATCGCCATCACCTTAGAAAATAAGAAACTGAATGGGGTAGAAGGGATCTCGGGATACAGGTGAACAAATCATTTAAAGCAGCATTGCAAGTCAGCAAAGCACTGGGATTTATTTCTAGGGGTATAGAATTCAAAAGTACTGAAGTTCTATTAAACTTGTAGATGACCCTAGTCAGGGCACTGTGCACAGTTCTGGACATAGTAGCTCTGGAAAAAGTGCAATAAAGATTTACAAGAATGGCAGCAGATTGAGAGATTACAACTATCGGGAAATATTTAACAGGTTTAGAAGAGACCCCTGATTGATATCTTTAAAATTATGAATGGGTTCATCGGGTAGATGTGGAGAATATTTTCACTTGTGGGAGAATCCAAAACTAAGGGCCATAAATACAAGATAGTTCTTAATAAGTCCAATAGGGAAATAAGAAGAAATGTCTTTACTCAGAGTCTTTAGAATGCGGAATTTGCTATCATAGAAAGTGGTTGAGGCAAATAGCTTAGATGTTTTCAAAACAAAACTAGTCGAGTACAAGAGAGAAAAGGGAATAGAAAGATGTGCTGAAAGACTCAGATGAGGCAGATCAAATGGGAGGAGACTCGTGTGGAGTATAAACTCAGCACAGACTAATTGGGCCGAATTCCCTGTTACGGTGCTATATGTTCTATGTAATTCTATATATGATGTATATAGTGGATGGCTGGTTTGGTATTCCATCCAGGACCCAATGAAAACATTCTAAATGGCTTGTGTACCTCTGGGATTAACCCTTTGTAAAGTTGTATTTAACTTCATAGCAGTATCACAATATAAACTAAACCAAAATTCCATGTTGGCCAAGTCCCAAAACATTACACCAAAAATCCAATTTAAATCCCAGTATAGGTCATAAAAACATAGAAAATAGGTGCAGGAGTAGGCCATTCGGCCCTTCGAGCCTGCACCACCATTCAGTATGATCATGGCTGATCATGCAACTTCAGTGCTCCATTCCTGCTTTCTCTCCATACCCCTTGATCCTTGTAGCCGTAAGGGCCACATCTAACTCCCTTTTGAATATATCTAACGAATTGGTCTCAACAACTTTCTGTGTTAGAGAATTCCAGAGGTTCACAATTCTCTGAGTGAAGAAGTTTCTCCTCATTTCGGTCCTAAATGGCTTACCCCTTATCCTTAGACTGTGACCCCTGGTTCTGGACTTCCCCAACATCAGGAACATTCTTCCTGCATCTAACCTGTCCAGTCCCGTCAGGATTTTATATGTTTCTATGAGATCCCCTCTCATTCTTCTAAATTCCAGAGAATATAAGCCTAGTCGATCCAGTCTTTCTTCATATGTCAGTCCTGCCATCCCGGGAATCAGTCTGCTGAACCTTTGCTGCACTTCCTCAATAGCAAGAACGACCTTCCTCAGATTAGGAGTCCAAAACTGTACACAATACTCCAGGTGTGGCCTCACCAAGGCCCTGTACAACTGTAGCAACACCTCCCTGCCCAAGTACTCAAATCCTCTCGCTATGAAGGCCAGCATGCCATTTGCTTTTTTTTACTGCCTGCTGTACCTTCAATGACTGATGTACCATGACACCCAGGTCTTGTTGTACCTCCCCTTTTACTAATCTGTCACCATTCAGATAATAATCTGCCTTCCTGTTTTTGCCACCAAAGTGGATAACCTCACACTTATCCAGATTATACTGCATCAGCCATGCATTTGCCCATTCACCTAACCTGTCCAAGTCCCCCTGCAGCCTCCTAGCATCCTTCTCACAGTTCACATTGCCACCCAGCTTAGTGTCATCTGCAAACTTGGAGATATTACATTCAATTCCTTCGTCTAAATCATTAATGTATATTGTAAATAGCTGGGGTCCCAGCAATGAATCCTGCAGCACCCCACTAGTCACTGCCTGCCATTCTGAAAAGGACCCGTTTATTCCCACTCTTTGCTTTCTGTCTGCCAACCAGTTCTCTATCCACGTCAATACATTACCCCCAATACCATGTGCTTTGATTTTGCACACTAATCTCTTGTGTGGGACCTTGTCAAAAGCCTTTTGAAAGTCCAAATACACCACATCCACTGGTTCTCCCTTGTCCACTCT